>NC_079192.1:190432559-190784226 GCF_029499605.1 Hyla sarda | reverse complement strand
CAGCGGTGTGGAAGTTTTTCATAAGGCATCCGGAGGAGGTTCACGTAGCCACACGCAAGATCTGTCGGCAGAAGGTGAAGAGTGGCCAGGGTCCCAATGTCGGCACCACGGCCCTGCATTAACATATGCTTCACCACCATAAAGCAGCCTGGGAGAACCGTGGCTCCGATGTAGTGGTCCAGCCTGCTGCATCACCCAGTGGCCATCCGCTACCTCCTTCATTCAGCCAAGGCTTCACCACCTCAGCCGAAGGGAGCTGTGTGTCAAACCGACGTGTGGAGCTGTAACTACGATCAGGGACAATACTTGTCTTTACGGCTCACTGGGTAAATGCACAGCCACAACAGCAACTTGGACAGGTCACACCGGTTCCTCCTCCACGCTCTCGCTCACAGGCAGTTGGTCCTGTTACAGTGTGCGACGCCGCCTCCTCATCCTCCACCGTGTCCTCGGCCTCCACTGCACGGTTAAATCTCGGTGGCCCTTCATCGTACCATGTGTGTAGGGCACGGCGGTGTCAAGCTGTTCTTCACATGGTTTGCCTTGGCGAACGGAGTCACGCAGGGGAGGAACTGCTAAAGTTCATTCGTAAAGAAATCCGAGTATGGCTTACTCCACGAAATCTGGAAATGGGAACCATGGTGACCGACAACGGGAAGAACATCGTGTCCGCGCTGCGACAAGGAAGTCTGAAGCATGCGCCCTGCATGGCACACGTGTTGAATCTGGTTGTCAAGCGCTTCAAGTCTTCACCCCATTTGCAAAACATCCTGAAAATGGCAAGGAAACTGTGTATGCACTTCAGCCACTCGTACACCGCCAAGCACACTGTCAGGATCCGGGTACTGAGAGGACACTGGTGGTGGATCCTCTGTGTCAGTGGGGTGATGACGTGGGCCGTACCAGGGGAACGGAGTCTAAGGGGTTACTGGTATTCACCAGAGCCCGCGCAAAGCGGGATGGACTTGCTGCGGCAGGTAACCCCCAGGTCGTTCCACCCGATAGTGACTCAACCCCGACTGACTGCTGAGATAGGCGCGGTACAAGGGATTAGGCAAGAGCAAGGTCGGACGTAGCAGAAGGTCAGGGCAGGCAGCAAGGATCGTAGTCAGGGGCAACGGCAGGAGGTCTGGAACACTGGCTTGGGACATACAAGGAACGCTTTCACTGGCACAATGGCAACAAGATCCGGCAATACAGGGAAGGGGAAGTGAGGTAATATAGACCAGTGCACAGGTGAAATTACTAATTTGGGCCAGGCGCCAATCAGCGGCGCACTGGCCCTTTAAATCGCAGAGAGCCGCCGCGCACGCCGGGACTGGACAGACGGAGGACAGGTCTGGTAAGAAGGCTGGGATCGCATCCCTGCTAGAAACACTATCGTAGCGCTCCCAGTCAGCGGGTCTGACCGGGGCGCTGCAAGCAGGTAAATGCTGCGAGCGCTCCGGGTAGGAGCGGGGACCCGGAGCGCTCGGCGTAACAGTCCCCCCCCCTTGGGTCTCCCCCTCTTTTTGGAACCCGAAAATTTGTGAATGAGGTCTTTGTCGAGGATGTTATCCTCGGGCTCCCACGACCTCTCCTCAGGGCCGCAATTCTCCCAATCTACGAGAATTTTTTTTTTACCTCTGACCGTCTTAGACGCAAGAATTCCTTTAACAGAGAAGACATCGGAGGAACCGGAGACAGGAGCTGGAGCGACAACCTTGGGAGAGAAGCGGTTAAGGACAAGCGGTTTAAGGAGAGAAACATGAAAAGCGTTAGGAATACGGAGAGAAGGGAGAAGAAGGAGTTTGTAGGAGACAGGATTGATTTGGCACTTGATTTTAAAGGGTCCAAGATAACGTGGTCCCAGTTTATAACTGGGGACACGGAAGCGGATATACTTGGCGGAGAGCCACACTTTGTCTCCAGGAGCAGAGACAGGAGGAGTTCTTCTCTTTTTGCCGGCATGCTTCTTCATCCGGGATGAGGCCTGTGGAAGGGATTTTTGAGTTTCCTTCCAGATGGTGGAGAAGTCCCGGGTAACTTCGTCAACAGCAGGCAAACCAGAAGGGGTAGGAGAGGGGAGGGGGGGAATAGGGTGACGGCCGTACACCACAAAGAACGGGGATTTGGCAGAGTCCTTGAAATTGTACGAGAATTCAGCCCAGGGTAGAAGATCGGCCCAATCGTCCTGGCGGGAGGAAACAAAATGTCGCAAATAGTCACCAAGGATCTGATTAACTCTCTCTACTTGCCCATTGGATTGGGGATGATAGGAAGACGAGAAATTTAATTTGATTTTTAGTTGATTACAGAGAGCTCTCCAAAAATTCGATACAAATTGAACGCCTCTATCCGAGATGATATGCGTGGGAAGCCCGTGAAGGTGAAAAATGTGCACAAAAAATTGCTTCGCCAACTGTGGCGCAGAAGGAAGGCCTGGAAGTGGAATAAAATGTGCCATCTTGGAGAAACGATCAACGACCACCCAAATGACTGTGTTTCCATGGGATAAAGGCAGGTCCGTTATAAAATCCATGGCAATCTGAGACCATGGTAGCTCAGGAACAGGCAGAGAATGAAGGAGACCGGCAGGCTTCTGGCGAGGAGTCTTGTCCCGGGCACACACTGTACAGGCCCGAACAAAATCAGCGACATCTGCCTCCAGGGTAGGCCACCAATATAAATGAGAGACGAGTTGGATGGACTTTTTGACGCCAGCATGGCCAGCGAGGTCCGAGGAATGTGCCCACCTGAGGATCTTGAGGCGCTGGCGTGGAGGGAGCAAAGTCTTTCCAGGAGGTGTTTGTCTGATAGAAGCTGGAGAAGAGGAGATCAGACACTCTGGAGGAACAATGTGTTGCGGGGGGGGGGGCTTCCGACTCGGAAGCATCAGAGGAACGAGAAAGGGCGTCAGCCCTGATGTTTTTGTCAGAAGGGTGAAAATGAATTTCGAAGTTAAAACGGGCAAAAAACAACGACCATCTAGCCTGGCGTGGGTTCAGCCGTTGGGCAGACTGAAGATACGAGAGATTCTTGTGATCCGTGTAGATGACAATTGGGTATTTGGAACCCTCCAGCAGGTGCCTCCATTCTTCGAGGGCTAGTTTAATGGCCAGAAGTTCACGATCACCAATGGAGTAATTTTTCTCCACCGGAGAGAAGGTCTTAGAAAAGAAACCACAAGTAATGTTATGTCCAGTAGAGTTTTTTTTTTTCCAATAAAAATGTTATTCAGTTTCAAGTAAAAACAAGTAAACAAACAAAGTGCAATCACCGTACAATTATACAGGTGCTGAACAAGTCCATGTTCAGGCGTTACATAACACCAAAACTCCCAATCAGGGAACAATAAGGCCTCTCAGTAAGCCTCAAGCTGAGAAAGAGAAGTATGCCATACTGGAAATTCAAATTACATTAACCAATATGTGTCCAGCCAGACACTTATGCAACATGGGTAAGGAAACTGATAACAAATACCAGGTAACAAGATGTGCACAAGAAGGGCGCAAGGGTACAAACAGAAGGGGACAAGACAAGGGAAAGGAAAAAAGAAGTAGGAGTCTACAGGAGGGAGAGAACAAATGATAGAAGAAGTCAGGCGGAGGTGGAGGGGCCAGGAACAGGAGCCACCGGGTTCTGAGGGGAAAGCAGAGTACGATATTCAGGAGTAGACTAGAAAGACAGCCAGTCAAACCAAGTTTTAGTATAGCGATAGTTTTCTGCAGGGGTCAAGGCAATTAGTTCCTCCATACGTTGGAAGTAGTTTACTTCCGCTATCCATTCACCAATCGTGGGGGAGACAGTAGATCTCCATTTGCGAGGAATAACCGACTTCGCCGCCTGCAGTAAATATCGCAAGAGAGACTTGTTATATCTAGAAGAGGACATATCAAACATAAATAACAGAGTGGCCTCAGGACAGTCCGGGACAGCTACACCGGTGATCTTACCCACTACCTGGCGGACCGTAGTCCAAAAGGGACACAGAGAAGGGCAGTCCCACCAAATGTGCAACATGGTGCCAGCTGAGAGGTCACATCGCCAACAATTCTCAGAAACAGAGGGGAACCAACGGTGCAGCTGCTCTGGATTACGGTACCACCAGGAAAGGATCTTGTAGTTAGTTTCTTGTGTTTTATTAGCAATAACCGACTTGTGAGACAGGTAGAAGCATTTCCGCCATTGCTCAGGTGTGAATTGTGTATTAAGTTCCGACTCCCAGGCAGCACAAAAAGCAGGCAGTGAAGTGGAGTAGCGGGATAGTAGCATCCTATAGAGAAAGCCTATGGTGTGAGATGGTAGGGGAGGCTGAAGACAGAGCTGTTCAAACTGTGTCAGTGGTCTATGTAAGCGTGTAGAGCGCCGTATGGTGGTATAAAAGTGTTGCAGCTGTATATATTCAAAAGGTGCCCGTACACGAGAGACTAGATCAGGGCGTATGTCAGAGAGGGGGAGTAGGTCAGAGGAGGAGAGCACATGTGTGAAACGGAGAGGGTTTGACTTGTCCCCACCTAAGAACCCACGAGTCGAGGCGCCCGGAGGGAAATCTGGGTGATCTGTGATAGGTAACAGGGGGCCCGTAGGCTCCACCATGGACCCACTAGTCAGGGACCCCCGAAGGGCAGAAAAGGTATGTCTAGAAGTGAAGGATAGAAGAGGCAAGGAGGGTGGGGGTGGAGGCCACTTCCAAGGAAGGCCGGCTAAAGAAAGAGGAGAAACCGTGTGCACGATACGCACCCAGAGCTTGGAATTGTGCAAGATGTCTAATAGGCGAGCGTGCATAGCCGCCATATAAAACAGGCGGCAATCAGGCAGGCCCACACCCCCAGCCTCCTTAGGGCGATAAAGTTTTTCCCTTCGAATGCGCGACCGACCCATAGCCCAGACAAAAGAGCCAAATTTGCTCTGCAGGTCCCTCCAGAACGTAGCAGAAAGTTTAATCGGTAATGTTTGGACTAAATACAATAATTTTGGAAGGAGGGTCATTTTTAAGATATTAATCCTGCCAAACCAGGAAAAGTTCTTGCGGCGCCATGCCTGCAGGAGAGTGTCAAATTGTGTTAGAAGAGGAGTGAAGTTGCAATGGAAAAGACAGGATAAATCTGCAGGGATCTTCGTGCCCAAATAGGAAAGGCCTCCTGAAGGCCATGCAAAGGGGAAATTCAACTTAATGAGATCGACTGAGGATTGGGGGAGGGAGACATTAAGTGCCTCTGATTTAGCCACATTAATTTTAAAATTGGACCATATCCCGAATCCCGACAGCTCCGACATCAACACAGGAAGTGAGACATGGGGATTAGTGATATATACCAAGAGATCATCAGCGAATGCTGAGCACTTGTACTCATGACCTCCAATGTCGACACCCGAGATATCAGGATTCCGCCGGATAGCAGTCAGGAGATGCTCCATGACCAATACGTATAGTAAAGGGGATAAGGGGCAACCCTGACCCGTCCCATTGTGTATGCTAAAGGATTGGGATAGGGAACCATTAATTTTAAGGAGTGCTGAGGGGGTTTGGTAAAGAGACAAAATCTTTGAAGTGAGAACGGGGCCGAGACCTATAGAGGACAAGTTTTGACGCAGAGAAGGCCACGATATATGATCAAAGGTCTTCTCCGCGTCCAAGGAGAGAACCATTACAGGGATCTTACAGGACTTAGCATAGTGAATAATGTCCAGGGTTTTAAGCGTATTGTCACGGGCCTCCCTACCCCGTACAAAGCCCGCCTGATCAGGGTGAATCAAGTCCGGAAGGACCGGACCCAATCGTGAAGCGATCAATTTAGCAAAGATTTTCACATCTACATTCAGTAGAGAAATAGGCCTGTAGCTAGGACAGACCTGGGGGTCCTTGCCCGGCTTAGGGAGGACCGCGACATGAGCTAAAGTAGTCTGCGGGGGAAAGGGAGACGATGGGGACGCCTCGTTGAAAGCTTCCAGCAGTAAGGGGGCAAGGCGCTCAGCAAAATAGAATGCGGCAGTAAAGCCATCCGGGCCCGGACTCTTGCCCCCAGGGATGGAGTCAATAACTTCAAGAACTTGACTCAAAGAGAAAGGAGCCTCCAGGAGCTCCATTGCCTCCTCAGAAACACGAGGGAGACCAACCTGGGGGAAAGTGTCCGTCCGAGGGCTAACTGAAGGGCTAGGGGGTAGATTATAAAGATCAGCATAATAACTCCGCAATACAGAGGCAATCTCCGGAGTGGTGTGAACTAAGGATCCCGATGGGGTCTTGATACAGGGGATGTGTGACCTAGCCATATGTTCCCTCAACGCCCTAGCCAATATGCGCCCACTCTTGTCACCGAACTCGTAGAACTTACTACGGCAGAGTTGGAAGATGCGCTTAGAAGCAGCATCCAGCAGGCGGCGAGCCTCCTGGCGCACCAACAGAAGGTCACATAAAGTAGGGGGAGAGAGTGCACGCTTGTGGGCCAGTTCCAAATCAGCTACCCTCTGCAACGCCTGCTTAAGGGCATGTGCCTTTGCCTTTTTAAGACGGGTACTGTGCTTAATAAAGACCCCCCGCAAGATACACTTAGCAGCCTCCCACTTCATCATAGGGGAAGTGGAATCCTGGGCATGGTCAATAATGAAATTAGAGATCGATTGTTCGATATCTGTAACACATACAGGGTCCAATAGAAGGGATTCGTTAAAACGCCAGGTCCACTCCCCGCTAGAAAGAAAGGGCAAGTGCAGAGTGAAGATCACAGGGGCGTGGTCAGACCATAGTATATTCCCAATAGTTGAGGATGTCAACCATGGGAGGGCGTTATGTTGTAAAAGGATATAATCTATCCTGCTATAAGAACTGTGAGGGGCCGAATAAAAGCTATAATCCCTATCCACTGGATGAAGAAGCCGCCAGGCATCGCAAAGCTGCAATAAGGAAAAGGCCCGGTTAAGGCGCTTTATGGCCGAGTAGGACACACTAGAGTGGCCCGTTGAGTTGTCTAGCGTGGGATCTAGAGTGAGGTTGATGTCGCCACACAGGAGAACATGGCCCCTGACTAAAGGGAGGACCGTGTCCACCCAATTAACCAGGAAAGAGATTTGGTTATGGTTAGGGGCGTATACGTTTAAAATCGTGAACACGTGGCCACTGACTGACAGGGTAAGAACAATGTAACGGGCGTCCGGATCAATTGTGCAATCCAGAACCCTGTGCGGAAGCGACTTGTGAATGGCAATCGCCACCCCACAAGACCTGGAGTGCCGATTGTCCGCACAATACCAAGTGGTGTAGTGAGGGTGTTTAAGAGAGGCTGCATGGCCTACCTTGAAGTGGGTTTCCTGCAAGCACACCAGGTGAGCTCTCAGTTTGTGGAAGTGGTGCAATACTTGAGCCCGCTTTTCCGGAGTATTGAGCCCCTTCGCGATGAAGGAGACAACTTTTAGATCCGCCATAACCAAGACCAAGGAGAGGAGAAAACAAAAAGCAAAACTAATATTGAGAGAAAAGAAATGGTAGAGGGAGAGCAAAGAAAGAGGAAAAAGAAAAGAACAGAACCCAGTGGCTATAGAAAAGAGAAACGAAGAGGAAGAAGGAAAGGAAGGAAAACGGGGGAAGGGGAAAACGGGGAGAAACTGGAGGGAAAGAAGGAAAAAGAAAGAGGAAAGGGCAAGAGGAAGGAAGTAGGGAAAAACCAAAAGGAAGGAGAAGGAAAAGCTAGAAGCGAATATGGAGGAAGGATGGGGGGACAATCAACAAAAAAAGCAGTAGAAAAGGGGGAAGGGGAGGGGAAAGGTGGGAGCTACTGCTGCGTGAACTAGCAACTATGTATAGGAAAATATACCCGGCACCGCAAAGGCCCAGGGTACCTTGCACCTATTAGGGAACTAGCCAGGCAACGAAAGGCCGGGGCTCCGGCACTGCCAATGATAAGGGAGAAAAATAAAAAAAAAATAAAAAAAAATAAAAATAAAATAAAATGAATATGTATTCAATGTGGATGAGGAACAAGGGACCAAATGCAACCAAAAATATACAGAAGTAACCTCAAATGGGGCGCTCTGGAAAAATTGGGTATGATGGGAAAAAAAGACAGGGACCAGGGAAGAAGACATGAGGGCAGAAGTATGCAAAGAAAGGACACCCCAAAGTATCAGACTACAGCAATACAAAGATGGGTACATGACATAATGAGAAACAATTTATGCACTGAATGCAATTCAAGCCGGCATCAGGTCAGCCCCTCTCTCAGCATGCCCAGCAGGGGAGTGTTGTGCAGGATTAGGCTCAACAGCAACACGGGCTCCCTGGGCTCGGGGACCCCTCGGAGGTAAGTTGGAATGAGGAGCAAGTGAGGAGGGGGAAGTGGAGGGGCACAGCGGCCTTCTGGAAGAGGGAGCGTGGAGCATAGGCCAGTCCGGGATCATGACCTCCGGCAAGTCCAAGTCCCTCAGAAAGCCCGGGAGGTCATCAGGCGAGCGTAGGGTGAACATACGTCCTCTCTGCCGCACCATGAGTGAAAACGGAAACCCCCAGCGGTACGGGATGTCACGGTCTCAGAGTACCTGCAGGAGCGGCCTTAGCGCGGCACGCTGTGCCAAGGTATGACGGGAGAGATCCGGATAAAGCTGAATAGTAGCATCCTTGTAGGTAATACGTCTGCGGCGTCTCGCACGTTGCAAAATGTCCTCCTTGAGCGTGTAGAAGGGAATCCTGCAAATGACATCTCTAGGATTCCGGTCATCAGTGCTAGGGGGGCGCAACGACCTATGTGCTCTGTCCATTTCCATATATACATCAGGAGGACGGTCTAACAGGTCATTAAAGATGGTAGTCAAAGCCTCCCACAGTTCTGCAGGCGACACAGCCTCCGGCAACCCCCTAATTCTGATATTGTTCCTGCGGCTGCGGTTTTCAACATCATCCAAGTGTTGTTGGAGGCAGAACAATTGATCAGTGTGACTGCTCACCACCGACTGTAAGGCTTGAAGTGAGGTTTGAGCGGACTCCTGAGACACCTCCATTGCATCCACTCTGGCAGAGACCATAGAAAGTTCAGTACGCAACTGAGCAAATTCTCGCTTACATTCATCCACCACCTGTCTAGTGAGATTAGAGATGTCGGTCTTGGTAGGCAGAGAGCGAACCAGAGATTGTAGGTCGGCCAAGGTAATAGGCGTAGCGGCCACCTGGGCCTGGCAGGGACCCACTTCACAACACATAGGAGGATGATAAAAGTCCGTCTCCATAGACAATGATCCAGGTGGAGGCAGGCTAGGTCTGAAAACCGGAGAAGTAGCTTCCAAGCTGCATGCAGGAGCAGGAGAGGTAGGAGAAGGAGCCGGGTGCAGGGGTGACAGAGAGTGGTGGCAGCGATCCGGAGTTGTCGAAGCCCGGGAAGGGGCCCCCAGGGCTTGCATAGTAGGGGACACAGCCACCCGAGCCAAAGCCGTGTCCCAGGAGGATCCCACAGACCACTGAGGGGAGGGTGGCACTTCCACCACAGGGGGCGCTGACGGAGAGGCTGGTGGGCATAGAGCTGACATCATGCCGGGAGAGGGTGGCGAAGCGACCCCAGGGAGTCTCAGGAGAGTGTCAGCAGGTGGCTGAGATCCAGCAGGGAGCTGCCTAGGTGAGGTGGTAGGGCCCAGAGGGGGAGGCAGCAGCGGCACTCGAGGGGTTGATAGAGAGTCCCCAGTTAAAAGGTCTGGTGGAGAAGGGCCCTTAGGGGAGTGTGGGGCTGGCAGGTTCCGGTTATCGCCGGTCCTGAAGAGCCTGGGAGTTCCGGAGCAGGCACTGAGGATGAGGCCTGGGCGCCAGCAGACAGGGCCTGACGTGCACCGTCGGAGCTTGGAGAGGAGGAGATTTGGCCCGGTCCCTGCAGGGGAGCGAGCAGGACGTCAGTAGAAGCAGCCCCAGGAGCACAGGACCCTGTCCGGAGGGCACTGGTAGGATCCGGGAGCAGGGAGGCCGGGGAGACTGCAGGGATCAACTGCGCAGGCTGACCGGGGCGCTGTGCAGCAGCGGAGCGCTCACGAGGCTGCGGCTCCAAGATGGCGTCGGCCTCCAGCGCGGGCTGCAGGGTCCTGGTGCGGGGCATCTGGGACCTTGTAAAATAGGACTCCAAGTCCAGCAGCGGGGTCTGGGAGGTAGCGGGGGGCTTCACCTTCCTTTTCCTGTCGGATTTCCCCATAAATGCGGCACTAATAGCTGATATATGCGAACGGCAGGCCGGAGCTCCAGGTAGACACGTCCTCACACCACCATGGCTAGACACGCCCCCCCAGTAGAGTTTTTTTTGTAGAAGTACAGCTCCGGCTCCCACCGAGGAGGCGTTCACCTCCAGCAAGAAGGGTTTTGATGGATCAGATCTGGAGAGTACGGGAGCCGAAGCAAAGGCAGTTTTGAGACGATTGAATGCCACATCCGCTTGGGGAGGCCAGGACTTAGGGTTGGCGTTTTTCTTGGTTAGGGCCACAATCGAAGCCACAATGGTGGAAAAATGCGGAATAAACTGTCGGTAGTAATTGGCAAACCCCAAGAAGCGTTGGATAGCTCGGAGTCCGGAGGGGCGTGGCCAATCTAAAACGGCTGACAGTTTGTCTGGGTCCATTTGAAGTCCCTGGCCAGAGACTAAATAACCTAGAAAGGGAAGAGATTGGCATTCAAAGAGACATTTCTCTATCTTGGCAAATAATTGATTGTCACAGAGTTTCTGGAGCACTAGACGGACATGGCGGCGGTGTTCTCCGAGGCTAGAAGAAAAAATCAAAATGTTGTCCAGGTAAACCACAACACAGGTATACAACAGATCCCAAAATATTTCATTCACGAAGTCCTGGAAGACAGAGGGGGCGTTGCAGAGCCCAAAGGGTATAACCAGATATTCAAAATGTCCGTCTCTGGTATTAAATGCGGTCTTCCACTCATCCCCTTTCTTGATGCGGATGAGATTATATGCACCTCTTAAGTCCAATTTGGTGAAGATGTTAGCGCCACATAGGCGGTCAAAAAGTTCCGAGATAAGAGGCAGGGGATAGCGTTTTTTTATAGTGATCTTATTTAGACTGCGGTAATCGATGCACGGCCGTAAGGAACCGTCATTTTTGGAGACAAAGAAGAACCCCGCTCCTGCAGGGGATGAAGACTTGCGGATGAATCCCCTCTTTAAATTTTCTTAGATGTAGTCGGACATGGCTTGAGTCTCAGGAGCAGACAGAGGATAGATCCTGCCCCGGGGTGGAGTAGTACCAGGAAGGAGATCAGTAGGGCAGTCATAAGGCCTGTGAGGAGGCAAAGTCTCTGCTTGTTTTTTGCAAAAAACATCGGCATAGTCCTGATAGGCCTTGGGGAGACCTGGTATAGGAGGAGCCACTGGAGTTTGACTGACGGGACTGGGAGCAGACGTGAGGCATTTTTTGTGGCAAGAAGCACCTCAGCTCTTGATCTCCCCGGTGGTCCAGTCAAGAGTAGGAGAATGGCGTTGGAGCCAAGGCAAGCCGAGGAGAATTTCAGAAGTGCAGTTAGAGAGGACCAGAAATTCAATTTTTTAGTGATGAGGTCCAATGCACATTATCAGGGGTTCTGTGCGGTAACGCACAGTACAGTCCAATTTTTCTCCATTAACTGAAGCGATATAGAGAGGTCTGGCGAGACTGGTCAGTGGGATGTTGAACCTGTTAACGAAAGAGGCCAAAATAAAATTTCCTGCAGAGCCTGAATCCAAGAAGGCCACAGCTGAGAAGGAGGAGTTAGCAGAAGAAGAAATCCGCACAGGCACAGTAAGACTTGGAGAAGAAGAGTTCACACCTAGAGCTGTCTCACCTTTGTGCGGAATCGGAGTGCGTCTTTCCTGACGCCTTGGATGGATAGGACAATCCTTCAGCAAGTGTTCGGTACTGGCACAGTACAGGCATAGGTTCTCATTGTGGCGGCGTGTCCTCTCTTGTAGGGTCAGGCGAGACCGGTCTACTTGCATAGCCTCCACGGCAGAAGGCACAGGAACAGATTGCAGTGGACCAGAGAAGAGAGGAGCCGGGGAGAGAAATCGCTTGGTGCGAACAAAGTCCATATCCTGATGGAGCTCCTGGCGTCTTTTGGAAAAACGCATGTCAATGCGGGTGGCCAAATGGATAAGTTCATGCAGGTTGGCAGGAATTTCTCGTGCGGCCAGCACTTCCTTGATGTTACTGGATAGGCCTTTTTTAAAGGTCGCGCAGAGGGCCTCGTTGTTCCAAGATAATTCAGAGGCGAGGGTACGAAATTGGATGGCGTATTCGCCTACAGAAGAATTTCCTTGGACCAGGTTCAGCAAGGCAGTTTCGGCAGAAGAGGCTCGGGCTGGTTCCTCGAAGACACTACGAACCTCAGCGAAGAAGGACTGAACAGTGGCAGTGACAGGATCATTGCGGTCCCAGAGCGGTGTGGCCCATGACAAGGCCTTCCCAGACAGGAGACTAACCACGAAAGCCACCTTTGACCGTTCAGTGGGAAATTGGTCCGACATCATCTCCAAATGCAGGGAACATTGCGAGAGAAAACCACGGCATAGTTTAGAGTCGCCATCAAATTTGTCTGGCAGGGACTAACGGAAGCTTGAAAGCGGCCACTTGCTGCGGAGGAAGTGCAGGAGCTGGTGGAGGAGATGGTTGCTGTAGCTGTGGTAAAAGCTGTTGTAGCATAACAGTCAGTTGAGACAGCAGATGACCTTGTTGCGCTATCTGTTGCGACTGCTGGGCGACCACCGTGGTAAGGTCAGCGACAACTGGCAGCGGGACCTCAGCGGGATTCATGGCCGGATCTACCGTCAGGATCCGGGTACTGAGAGGACACTGGTGGTGGATCCTGTGTCAGTGGGGTGATGACGTGGGCCGTACCAGGGGAACGGAGTCTAAGGGGTTACTGGTATTCACCAGAGCCCGCCGCAAAGTGGGATGGACTTGCTGCGGCAGGTAACCCCCAGGTCGTTCCACCCGATAGCGACTCAACCCCGACTGACTGCTGAGATAGGCGCGGTACAAGGGATTAGGAAGAGCAAGGTCGGACGTAGCAGAAGGTCAGGGCAGGCAGCAAGGATCGTAGTCAGGGGCAACGGCAGGATGTCTGGAACACTGGCTTGGGACATACAAGGAACGCTTTCACTGGCACAATGGCAACAAGATCCGGCAATACAGGGAAGGGGAAGGGAGGTAATATAGACCAGTGCACAGGTGAAATTACTAATTTGGGGCAGGCGCCAATCAGCGACGCACTGGCCTTTTAAATCGCAGAGAGCAGGTGCGCGCACGCCCTAGGGAGCGGGGCCTCGCGCGCCGGGAGGACAGGTCTGGTAAGCAGGCTGGGATGCGAACCGCGAGCGGGCGTGTCCCGCATCGCAGATCGCATCCCTGCTAGAGACACTATCGCAGCGCTCCCGGTCAGCGGGTCTGACCGGGGCGCTGCGAGCAGGTAAACGCTGCGAGCGCTCCGGGGAGGAGCGGGGACCCGGAGCGCTCGGCATAACACACACCTTCCTTGAGCTGCAGCGTCAGAACGGTATCCCACAACATAGTCTTATTTGTGACGTGTCCACACGTTGGAATTCCACCCTCCATATGTTGGACAGACTATACGAACAAAAAAAAGCCATCACCGATTTCTTGATGATCCAAGCAGATAGGAGTACTCCCCTGTGTAACTTCAATGTGAACCAGTGGCAGCTCATACGTGACACCTGCCGTTTGCTGAGGCCCTTTGAGGAAGCCACATTATTTGTGAGTCACCTGGATTACGCCATGAACTACGTAATTCCACTCCTACATTTCCTATAACAAATGATTGAAACCATGGCTGGTCACGGCAATGGAGATGTTGCGGCTACATCTCAAGGCTACATGAGCCCTGTGGGGGCTGAACTGGAGGAGGAGGATGATGAGAGGCAGAGCGGAGCACAGTTTAGGTTGGATGAGATGGCCGGTGTTTCTAGTCTTCGGACAGGAGAGGAGGAGCAGGAGCAGCCAGAGGAGCTGGAGGGTTATGAGGAAGTTGAGACAGAGGACCCAGACACACCGTGGCAGTATGCAGTGGAGATGGAGGCAGGTAGTCCCTCCGAGTCACTGGCGCAAATGGCACGATGCATGCTCAGTTGCTTGCGTAGTGACCCCCGAATTGTCAAAATACATCAGCGGGATGACTTCTGGATCTCCACCTTATTAGACCCTCGCTACCGTCCCAAAATGGGGGCCTTTTTTACACCCACTGAGAGGGAGGACAAACTGACCTACTACAGAGAGTTTCTATGTAGTCAATTGGCTGATGCCTATTGGCCACATGGTCCATTCATTCGCAGGTCTGACTCGGGGGGCCCTCTGCGCTCACCTTCCACTGCCATGGCTGCTGGGGAGGGGAGGGGTGGCAGGAGCAGTACCAGCTCAATCAGCAGCAGCCTGAGTCTACAGTCGCTGATGAGTAGCTTTCTTCACCTGCATAGTGAAGCAACTCATCAGCAGCAGGTAGACATATGGTGGCATACCTTGACATGGCCATGCCAACAACCATTGAAGATCCGCTGGACTTCTGGGCAGCGAAACTGTGCCATCAGAGCGGGTGTTTAGTGCGGCCGGGGCCATAGTCACCCCAAGGCGAACTCGTCTGTCCACTAAAAATGTGGAGAGACTGACGTTTGTTAAGATGAATCAGGGATGGATCAGCCAAGATTTCCAGCCACCAATGACAGATGGCTCGGAGTAGATTGACCATGCTCCTACAACAAAAAATTCTCAATTATGGTTGGTTATGAAACCCTCTGGGGCAGACCTGGGCATTGTATGGCCCGCTTGCCATATACGGCCCTTTGATTGGCTCTGACCAGCCCGCGCTGACTGTGGGAACAACTATGCTGCCTAATCTGGGGGACATCTATTCTGCCTAATCTGTGGGACAACTATGCTGCCTAATCTGGGGGACAACTATGCTCCTAATCTGGGGGACAACTATGCTCCTAATCTGGGGGACATCTATGCTGCCTAATCTGGGGGACATCTATGCTCCTAATCTGGGGGACAACTATGCTCCTAATCTGGGGGACATCTATGCTGCCTAATCTGGGGGACATCTATGCTGCCTAATCTGGGGGACATCTATGCTGCCTAATCTGTGGGACATCTATGCTGCCTAATCTGGGGGACAAGTAGGCTCCTAATCTGCTGGACATCTATGCTGCCTAATCTGGGGGACATCTATGCTGCCTAATCTGGGGGACATCTATGCTGCCTAATCTGGGGGACAACTATGCTCCTAATCTGGGGGATAACTATGATCCTAATCTGGGGGACAACTATGCTCCTAATCTGGGGGACAACTATGCTCCTAATCTGGGGGACATCTATGATGCCTAATCTGGGGGACAACTATGCTCCTAATCTGGGGGAAAACTATGCTCCTAATCAGGGGGACATCTATGATGCCTAATCTGGGGGACAAGTATGCTCCTAATCTGGGGGACAACTATGCTCCTAATCTGGGGGACAACTATGCTCCTAATATGGGGAAACTGATGCTTCTGGCCTTGGGCCTATAATTTTTTTAAGTTTAGCAGTAGCTAAATACATGCTTAATGCAAATGTCAACATTGATCTGTAACCCTTTAAGGACCCAGCCAATTTTCACTGTAGGACCCGGCCATTTTTTGCACATCTGACCACTGTCACTTTAAACATTAATAACTCTGGAATGCTTTTAGTTATCATTCTGATTCCGAGATTGTTTTTTAGTGACATATTCTACTTTAACATAGTGGTAACATTTTATGGTAACTTGCATCATTTCTTGGTGAAAAATCCCAAAATTTTATAAAATTTTGCATTTTTCTAACTTTGAAGCTCTCTGCTTGTAAGGAAAATGGATATTCCAAATAATTTTTATTTTTATTCACATATACAAAATGTCTACTTTATGTTTGAATCATAAAATTGACAAGTTTTTACTTTTGGAAGACCCCAGAGGGCTTCAAAGTTCAGCAGCAATTTTCTAATTTTTCACAAAATTTTCAAACTCACAATTTTTCATGGACCAGTTCAGGTTTGAAGTGGATTTGAAGGGTCTTCATATTAGAAATACCCCACAAATGACCCCATTATAAAAACTGCACCCCCCAAAGTATTCAAAATGACATTCAGTAAGTGTTTTAACCCTTTAGGTATTTCACAGGAATAGCAGCAAAGTGAAGGAGAAAATTCACAATCTTCATTTTTTACACTCGCATGTTCTTGTAGACCCAATTTTTTTATTTTTTACAAGGGGTAAAAGGAGCAAATTTATACTTATATTTTTAGCCCAATTTCTCTCGAGTAAGCACATACCTAATATGCCTATGTAAATTGTTCAGCGGGCGCAGTATAGGGCTCAGAAGCGAAGGAGCGACAAGGGGATTTTGGAGAGTACGTTTTTCTGAAATGGTTTTTGGGGGGCATGTTGCCTTTAGGAAGCCCCTATGGTGCCAGAACAGCAAAAAAAAAAACACATGCCATACCATTTTGGAAACTAGACCCCTTGAGGAACGTAACAAGGAATAAAGTGAGCCTTAATACCCCACAGGGGTTTCACGACTTTTGCATATGTAAAAAAAAAAAAAAATTATTTCACTAAAATGAGCACTTCCCCCCAAATTTCACATTTTTGCAAGGGTTAATAGCAGAAAAGACCCCCCAAAATTTGTAACCCCATCTCTTCTGAGTATGGAAATACCCCATGTGTGGACGTCAAGTGCTCTGCTGGCGCACTACAATGCTCAGAAGAGAAGGAGCGCCATTGAGCTTTTGGGAAAACATTTTTTGGAATGGAATTCAGGGGCCATGTGCGTTTACAAAGCCCCCCGTGGTGCCAGAACAGTGGACCCCCCCCCACATGTGACACTATTTTGGAAACTACACCCCTCACAGAATTTAATAAGGGGTGCAGTGAGTATTTACACCCCACTGGCGTTTGATAGATCTTTGGAACAGTGGGCTGTGCAAATGAAAAATGAAATTTTTCATTTTCACGGACCACTGTTCCAAAAATCTGTCAGACACCTGTGGGGCGTAAATGCTCACTGTACCCCTTATTACATTACGTGAGTGGTGTAGTTTCCAAAATGGGATCACATGTGGGTATTTATATTTTTGCGTTTATGTCAGAACCGCTGTAAAATCAGCCACCCCTGTGCAAATCACCAATTTAGGCCTCAAATGTACATAGTGCGCTCTCACTCCTGAGCCTTGTTGTGCGCCCGCAGAGCATTTTACGCTTACATATGGGGTATTTCCGTACTCAGGAGAAATTGCGTTACAAATTTTGGGGGTCTTTTTTTCCTTTTAACGCTTGTGAAAATAAAAAGTATAGGGCAACACCAGCATGTTAGTGTAATTTTTTAAAATTTTTTTTACACTAACAAGCTGGTGTAGCCCCAACTTTTCCTTTTCATAATGGGCAAAAGGAGAAAAAGCCCCCCCCAATATTTGTAGTGCAACTTCTCCTGAGTTCGGAGATACCCCATATGTGGCACTAAACTGTTTCCTTGAAATACGACAGGGCTCTGAAGTGAGAGAGCGCCATGCGCATTTGAGGACTAAATTAGGGATCGGATAGGGGTGGACATAGGGGTATTCTACGCCAGTGATTCCCAAACAGGGTGCCTCCAGCTGTTGCTAAATTCCCAGCATGCCTGGACAGTCAGTGGCTGTCCGGAAATGCTGGGAGTTGTTGTTTTGCAACAGCTGGAGGCTCCATTTTGGAAACACTGCCATACAATACGGTTTTCATTTTTATTGGGGGGCACAGTGTAAGGGGGTGTATATGTAGTGTTTTACTCTTTATTATGTGTTAGTGTAGTGTTTTTAGGGTACGTTCACACTGGCGTGTTACGGTGAGTTTCCCGCTAGGAGTTTGAGCTGCGGCGAAAAATTTGCCGCAGCCCAAACTTGAAGCAGGAAACTTACTTTAAGCCTGCACGTGTGAATGTACCCTGTACATTCACATGGGGGGGGGAAACCTCCAGCTGTTTCAAAACTACAACTCCCAACATGTACTGACAGACCGTGCATGCTGGGAGTTGTACTTTTGCAACAGCTGGAGGCTCACTGGTTGGAAAACCTTCAGTTAGGTTCTGTTACCTAACTCAGCATTTTCTAACCAGTGTGCCTCCAGCTGTTGCAAAACTACAACTCCCAGCATGTACTGATCGCCGAAGGGCATGCTGGGAGATGTAGTTATGCAATAGCTGGAGGTACGCAACTACAACTCCCAGCTGATTGCTGTTTTAACATGCTGGGATGTGCAGTTTTGCAACATCTGGAGGGCTACAGTTTTAGAGAACACTGCAAAGTGATCTCCAAATCTCCAGCTGTTGCAAAACTACCATTCCCAGCATGCCCTGACAGCAAACAGTTGTTTGGGAATGCTAGGAGTTGTAGTTTTGCAAGATCTGGAGGGCTACAGTTTAGGGACCACTATATAGTGGTCTCAAACTGTAGCTCTCCAGCTTTTGCAAAACTACATATTCCAGCATGCACAAACAGCTGTCTGGGCATGCTGGGAGATGTAGTTTTGCAACATCTGGAGGGCTACAGGTAGAGACCACTGTATAATGGTCTCAAACTGTACCCTCCAGATGTTGCTAGGCAACTCACCGGCTTCCGTCGGATCCAGCCGCACGTCATCGCCGCCCGCCGATCTCCGTCGCCCGCATCCTCCGTCGCCCACCCGGATCGGTAAGTGGATCTTCGGCGCCGGTCCCCGTCATTTCCCCGTCCTGCCCCGCCTATTGTGGGAGGGCAGGACGGGGAAAACAAAAGTAAACCCCCCCCACCCCCGATCTGCTATTGGTGGTCGCTTCTAGACCACCAATAGCAGGGATAGGAGGGGTGGCACCCGTGCCACCTCACTCCTATCGCTACAGGGAGATCGTGGGTGTCTTAGACACCTGCGATCCCCCTTACATTCCGGGTCACCGGGTCACTATAGACCCGTAATGACCCGGAATCGCGCAAATCGCAAGTGTGAATGATTTCAGCAGGCATCCCGCTCCGATCCCCGCCCGGCGCACGGCGGGGGCCGGAATTGCCCATGACGTAACTGTACATCATGGGTCCTTAAGACCCAGGGTGTCGGGACGTACCGTTACGTCACGGGTCCTGAACGGGTTAAATGTAAGGGGTTATGAAACCCTCTTGGGTACTGCGAATGACTGCTCTAGAATCATTCTGTGTCTTTCAGGAACTACTTGCCTCCCTGGTGCCTCAGGCCTTGGACCTATAATTTTTTGAAGTTTAGCAGTAGCTAAATACATGCTTAACCCCTTCAGGACGGAGCCCATTTTGGCCTTAAGGACCGGAGCGTTTTTTGCAATTCTGACCTCTGTCACTTTAAACATTAATAACTCTGGAATGCTTTTAGTTATCATTCTGATTCCGAGATTGTTTTTTCGTGACATATTCTACTTTAACATAGTGGTAAATTTTTGTCGATACTTGCATCCTTTCTTGGTGAAAAATCCGTAAATTTTATGAAAAATTTGAAAATTTTGCATTTTTCTAACTTTGAAGCTCTCTGCTTGTAAGGAAAATGGATATTACGAATACATTTTTTTTTGGTTCACATATACAATATGTCTACTTTATGTTTGCATCATAAAATTGACGAGTTTTTGCTTTTGGAAGACACCAGAGGGCTTCAACGGTCAGCAGCAATTTTCCGATTTTTCACAAAATTTTCAAACTCAGTATTTTTCAGGGACCAGTTCAGGTTTGAAGTGGATTTGAAGGGTCTTCATATTAGAAATACCCCATAAATGACCCCATTATAAAAACTACACCCCCCAAAGTATTCAAAATGACATTCAGTCAGTGTTTTAACCCTTTAGGTGTTTCACACGAATAGCAGCAAAGTGAAGGAGAAAATTCACAATCTTCATTTTTTACACTCACATGTTCTTGTAGACCCAATTTTTGAATTTTTACAAGGGGTAAAAGGACAAAATTTTTACTTGTATTTGTAGCCCAATTTCTCTCGAGTAAGGACATACCTCATATGTCTATGTAAAGTGTTCGGCGGGCGCAGTAGAGGGCTCAGAAGGGAAGGAGCGACAAGGGGATTTTGGAGAGTACGTTTTTCTGAAATGGCTTTTGGGGGGCATGTTACCTTTAGGAAGCCCTTATGGTGCCAGAACAGCAAAAAAAAAACACATGGCATACCATTTTGGAAAATAGACCCCTCGGGGAATGTAACATGGGATAAAGTGAACCTTAATACCCCACAGGTGTTTGACGACTTTTGCAAATGTAAAAAAAAAAAAAAAAATTTTTACCTAAAATGCTTGTTTTCCCCCCAAAATTTTATTTTTAAAAAGGGTAATAGCAGAAAATACCCCTAAAAATTTGAAGCCCAATTTCTCCCGATTCAGAAAACACCCCATATGGGGGTGAAAAGTGCTCTGCTGGCGCACTACAGGTCTCGGAAGAGAAGGAGTCACATTTGGCTTTTTGAACGCACATTTTTCTCTGGGGGCATGCCGCATTTAGGAAGCCCCTATGGTGCCAGGACAGCAAAAAAAAACCCACATGGCATACCATTTTGGAAACTAGACCCCTCGGGGAACGTAACAAGGGGTTAAGTGAACCTTTATACCCCACAGGTGTTTCACGACTTTTGCATATGTAAAAAAAAAAAATTTCTTTTACCTAAAATGCTTGTTTTCCCCAAAATTTTACATTTTTAAAAAGGGTAAAAGCAGAAAATACCCCCCAAAATTTGTAACACAATTTCTCCCGAGTACGGCGATACCCCATATGTGACCCTAAACTGTTGCCTTGAAATACGACAGGGCTCCAAAGTGAGAGCGCCATGCGCATTTGAGGCCTAAATTAGGGATTGCATAGGGGTGGACATAGGCGTATTCTACGCCAGTGATTCCCAAACAGGGTGCCTCCAGCTGTTGCAAAACTCCCAGCATGCCTGGACAGTCAACGGCTGTCCGACAATACTGGGAGTTGTTTTGCAACAGCTGGAGGCTCCGTTCTGGAAACAGTGGCGGACCAGACGTTTTTCATTTTTATTGGGGAGGGGAGGGGGGCTGTGTAGGGGTATGTGTATATGTAGTGTTTTTTACTTTTTATTTTATTTTTTGTGTTAGTGTAGTGTAGTGTTTTTAGGGTACAGTCGCACGGGCGGGGGTTCACAGTAGTTTCTCGCTGGCAGTTTGAGCTGCAGCAGAAAGTTTGCGGCAGCTCAAATTTGCAGCCAGATACTTACTGTAATCCTCCGCCCATGTGAGTGTACCCTGTACGTTCACATTGGGGGGGGGGACATCCAGCTGTTGCATAACTACAACTCCCAGCATGCCCGTTGGCTGTCGGTGACTGCTGAGAGTTGCAGTTTTGCAACAACTGTAGGCACACTGGTTATGTATCACTGAGTTTGTGACCTAACTCAGTGTTTCACAACCAGTGTGCCTCCAGCTGTTGCAAAACTACAACTCCCAGCATGTACGGTGCATGGTGTACGGTGACTGCTGAGAGTTGTAGTTTGCAACAGCTGGAGGCACACCGGTCGTGAAACACTGAGTTAGGTAAAAAAAAAAATGAGTTTCACAACCAGTGTGCCTTCAGCTGTTGCAAAACTACAACTCTCAGCAGTCACCGACAGCCAACGGGCATGCTGGGAGTTGTAGTTATGCAACCAGCAGATGCACCACTACAACTCCCAGCATGCACTTTAGCTGTTTGTGCAAGCTGGGAGTTGTAGTTATACAACAGCTGAAGGTACACTTTTCCATAGAAAGAATGTGCCTCCAGCTGTTGCAAATCCATAAGTCCCAGCATGCCCATAAGGGAATGCTGGGACTTGTGGTGGTCTGCCTCCTGCTGTTGCATAACTACAGCTCCCAGCATGCCCTTTTTGCATGCTGGGAGCTGTTGCTAAGCAACAGCAGGAGGCTGTCACTCACCTCCAACGATCCAGACGCTGCAGGTCAGTCCCGCCGCCGCAGCTGCTCCTGGGGCCCCGATCCCAACAGGGGCGCCGGGGATCGGGGTCCCCAGTACCCGGGGTGCACGTCCCGCACCCGCTCACGTCCTCCAGAAGAGGGGCGGAGCGGGTGCGGGAGTGACACCCGCAGCAGGCGCCCTGATTGGTCGGCCGGTAATCCGGCCAACGAATCAGGGCGATCGTGAGGTGGCACCAGTGCCACCTCACCCCTGCAGGCTCTGGCTGTTCGGGGCCGTCAGAGACGGCCCCGAACAGCCAGTAATTCCGGGTCATCGGGTCACTGGAGACCCGATTGACCCGGAATCGCCGCAGATCACTGGACTGAATTGTCCAGCGATCTGCGGCGATCGCCGACATGGGGGGGCATAATGACCCCCCTGGGTGATATGCCGGGATGCCTGCTGAACGATTTCAGCAGGCATCCGGCTCCGGTCTCCAACCGGCTAGCGGTGGGGGCCGGAATTCCCACGGGCGTATGGATACGCCCTCGGTCCTTAAGGACTCGGGATGCAGGGCGTATCCATACGCCCTATGTCCTGAAGAGGTTAATGCAAACTTTAACAATGATCGTTAAATTCTCGGCGCTCTGCCAGGGCCTTCTCCTACCCCGCCCGGGCCGATCCGAGGACCTCACTAAACCATCCAATTGTTAGTAGAGACATGCAGTGTGTACAAGGGGCAGGGACTTAATGAACCCTAGCTTATGACCCACACTTAGTTGTGATTCTTCTTTCCTGGCAAAAATGATCCCTGTCGCCAACAGGAGCCGGGTGCAGAAGGGGCTTAATCATCATCAGGAGAAGAGAGTTGCAGGTTGCCCTTGAGTCAGCAAGGCGGTAGCATGGTTGGCAGTCAGCGTGGTGTGGCAGTAGTGGAATTTCAGGAGACAAACGTGCCCGGGGGAGACCACTTGCTTCGAGGCAGCTTACCTTTCAGAGAGGTAGTGGGTTACCCGCACCTGTTGGTGAAAGATAGAGACACGCTAATCCGTTCAGTGGAGCGCTAGTGTGGCCCAGACATCTGAGGCCATAACACACCTGTTATTGCTCGATCTCGCAATTGATTGTGCAATGTAAGGGGTTATTAAAGCCTCTTGGGTACTGCTGAGGTATACTCCTGACTGTTCCTGGTGCAAAGTATGGGGTAATTAAACATTCTTGGGTAGTATTATTTTTAAATTTACTGATAATTTTATCAGTAATAAAATTGAATTTTGCAGAATGCTAACTGTTACACAACGGAACGCTTGTTGCGTGTGATTTTTTAATGAAAATAAATAAATAAATACGGAGAGGGATTAACTCTGCTTCATTTTTAGCGAAAAAAAAACTCCTTTGGTGATCTGATCTTTTGGAGACAGATGCGCTTACACACATATGTCATAATTTTTTTTTTTTTATTTCACATTGTGTGGTTTATTATTTTTGAGAAGAAAATCTTTGGGTGGTCCACCGTCCTGCATTATAGAGTCTTCTGAACTGTTGGATATGCGCTTGTTTTTACACAAAGGTATACATTGTTTTTAAAAATTATACAATTTGTTGATTTGGGGGGGAGGGGGCGGGATTGTGAAGCCCTGTGTGTACTGGTGCATCAGCTAACTCCAGGCTGTGTCCTTGAGCCAATATATGGGTTACTGATGCTGCTGTGGTGGTGCCTGGGTCTGGTAATTTCAAATTTTCTCATAGGTAGCTCCCGCTATCCAAATTTTTTTTCCCAAAATTTCTAAAATTGTGGTGTTTTTTGGGGGGATTGTGATGCCCTGGTGTGTACTCGTGCATCAAGCAACTCCAGGCTGTGTCATTCAGGCAATATATGGGTTACTGATGCCGCTGTTGGTCCTGGGCCGCTATCCAAAATCTTTTTCAAAAATTTCTAAAATTGTGGTGTTTTTTGGGGGGGATTGTGAAGCCCTGGTGTGTACTCGTGCATCAAGCAACTCCTGACTGTGTCATTCAGGCAATATATAGGTTACTGATGCCGCTGTTGGGCCTGGGTCTGGGAATTTCAAATTTTCTCATAGGTAGTACCCGCTATCCAAAATCTTCGGTTTAAATTTCTTAATTCATCTTTTAAACTTAGGAATTGTGAAGGCCTAGTGCCTACTCATGCTGCGGGCAACTCATGGCTGTGCCATTCATCCACTATATGGTCTCCACATGCTGCCAACACCGCCATGCTGTGTCATTCAGCCACTATATGGTCTCCTCATGCTGACAAGCTGTCCATGCTGTGTCATTCAGCCACTATATGGTGTCCTCATGCTTTAGCTTCATCCAAGCTGTGTCATTCAGCCACTATATGGTGTCCTCATGCTGCCAACACCTCCACGCGGTGTCATTCAGCCACTACATGGTGTCCTCATGCTGCCAACACCTCCACACTGTGTCATTCAGACACTATATGGTCTCCTCATGCTGACAACCTGTCCATGCTGTGTCATTCAGCCACTATATGGTGTCCTCATGCTGCCAACACCTCCACGCTGTGTCATTCAGCCACTAAATGGTCTCCTCATGCTGCCAACACCTCCACACTGTGTCATTCAGCCACTATATGGTCTCCTCATGCTGCCAACACATCCACGCTGTGTCAGTCAGCCACTATAATGGTGTCCTTATGCTGCCAACACCTCCACGCTGTGTCATTCAGCCACTATATGGTGTCCTCATGCTTCAGCTTCATCCAAGCTGTGTCATTCAGCCACTATATGGTCTCCTCATGCTGCCAACACCTCCACGCTGTGTCATTCAGTCACTATATGGTCTCCTGACACTGATGCCACCACCAGGCTCTGTCATTGTGCTGCTGTGCGGCAGTGATTCTAAAAGCGATGCTTATAATCTGCATGTTATTCTGAAAAACAGTATTATTTCACTAACCCAGCATACTCCATATGCGTTTTAGAACACTGCAAAGTGTTTCCCTATAGAGGCTGTATGTAGGCTAGAAATAGCCTTTTTTAATATAGATTCACCACGAAAAAATTTGAAACAAAACAAACTTTTTTCAGCAAATCGGCCGAATCAAATTTTTGAAAAATTCGCTCATCTCTACCAGTAGCAGATTGGGGGGTTAAAGTTCGGTCCTGCTCTGCCCCCCTACGGTAGTCCGAGAAGAGTGGGGGAACTGTGCTGGGAGCCGCGTCGGAGGTCCCTTACCGAAAGCGGGCGGCGATCGGTGGTGGCCGGCGATCCTGCTACTAACGGAAGCCAGTAGGTGAGTTGTTGCCTTGCAACATCTGGAGGGCCACAGTTTGGAGACCACTATACAGTGGTCTCTTATCTGTAGCCCTCCAGATGTTGCAAAACTACAACTCCCAGCATGCCCAGACAGCCGTTTGCTGTTTGATTATCCTGGGATTTGTAGTTTTGCAAGATTTAGAGGTACAGTTTGGAGATCACTGTGCCGTGGCATCTAAACTGTGGCCCTCTAGATCTTGCAAAACTACAACTCCCATCATCAGTACATGCTGGAAGTTGTAGTTTTGCAACAGCTGGAGGCACACTGGTTGGAAAATACTGAGTTAGGTAACAGAACCTAACTCGGGTTTTCCAACCAGTGCCTCCAGCTTCTGCAAAACTACAACTCCCAGCATGCATAGTCTGTCAGGGTACATTCACACAGGCAGGTTTACAGTGAGTTTCCTGCTTCAAGTTTAAGCTACGGCAAATTTTCCGTCACAGCTCAAACTCCTAGCGGGAAACTCACCATAAACCCCTGCCCGTGTGAATGTACCCTAAAAACACCACACTACACTAACAAAAAATAAAGGGTAAAACACTACATGTACACCCCCTTACACTGTCCCCCCCAATAAAAATGAAAAATGTCTCGTATGGCAGTGTTTCCGAAATGGAGCCTCCAGCTGTTGCAAACTGACTGTCCAGGCATGCTGGGAGTATAGCAACAGCTGGAGACACCCTGTTTGGGAATCACTGGTGTAGAATACCCCTATGTCCACCCCTATGCAAATCCCTAATTTAGGCCTCAAATGCGCATGGTGCTCTCTCACTTCAGAGCCCTGTCGTATTTCAAGGAAACAGTTTAGGGTCACATATGGGGTATTTCCGTACTTGGGAGCAACTGTGTTACAAAGTTTGGGGGCTTTTTCTCCTTTTACCCCATATAGAAAGGAAAAGTTGGGTTCTACACCAGCCTGTTGGTGTAAAAAAAATAAATAATTTATACTAACATGCTGGTGTAGCCCCATACTTTTAATTTTCACAAGGAAAAAGGAAAGAAAGATCCCAAAAATTTGTAACACAAATTCTCATGAGTACGGAAATACCCCTTATGTGGACGTAAAATGCTCTGCAGGCGCACAACAGGGCTCAGAAGTAAGAGAGAGCCATGTACATTTGAGGCCCAAATTGGTGATTGCACAGGGGTGGCTGATTTTTCAGATGTTCTGACATGAACGCAAAAAAATTAATTCCCACATGTGACCCTTTTTTGGAAACTACACCCCTAACGGAACTTAACAAGGGGTATAGTGAGCCGTAACACCCCACAGGTGTTTGACGAATTTTTATTAAAGTTGGATGTGAAAAAAATATATATATTTAACTACAATGACGGTGTTAACCTAAATTTTACATTTTCACAGGGAAAATAGGAAAAAAGCTCAATGTCGCTCCTTCTCATCTGAACATTGTAGTTCGCCCGCAGAGCACTTTACATCCACGTATGGGGTATTTCCATACTCAGAAGATATGTTTTACAAATTTATTTATTTTTTTGGGGGGGGGGGGGCATTTTCTCCTATTACCCCTTGTAAAAATTTAAAATTTGGGGGGAAAACAGCATTTCAGTGGAAAAAATTGTTTCATTTACACATCCGATTTTAATGAAAAGTTGTCAAACACCTGTAGGGTGTTAAGGCTCACTGTACCCCTTGTTACGTTCCTTGAGGGGTGTAGTTTCCAAACTAGTATGCCATGTGTGTTTTTTTTTCCTTTTTTTTTTTTTGCTGTTCTGGCACCATAGGGGATTTCTAAATGTGACATGCCCCCCAAAAACCATTTCAACAAAATTCTCTCTCCAAAAGCTCAATGGTGCTCCTTCTCTTCTGAGCATTGTAGTTCTCCCACAGAACATTAACATATTGGGTGTTTCCATACTCCCCTTGTTAAGTTCCTTGAGGGGTATAGTTTCCAAAAAAGTATGCCGTGTTGGATATTTTTTTTTTGCTGCTCTGGCACCATGGGGGGGCTTCCTAAATGCGACATTTCCCCCAAAAACCATTTCAGGAATCCCTCTCCAAAACCCAATTGTTGCTCCTTCCCTTCTGAGCCTTGTAGTGCACATGCAGAGCCCTTTACCTCCACATATGAGGTTTTCCTTACTCTAGAGAAATTGGGTTGTAAAAATAAAAATGAGTATACAAGAACATGCAAGTGTAAAAAATTAAGATTTTGAATTTTCTCTTTCACTTTGCTGCTATTGCTGTGAAACACTTAAAAGGTTAACAAAACTTTCTGGATGTCATTTTGAATACTTTGTAGAGTACAGTTTTTATGGTGGGGTAATTTATGGGGTATTTCTAACCAACTGAACTGGTCCCTGAAAATTTCCGATTTTGAAATTGTTGTGAAAAATTGGAAAATTGCTGCTGAGCTTTGTCCTCTGATGTCTTCTAAAAGTAAAAACATGTCAACTTAATGATGCCAACATAAAGTAGATATGTTGTAAATAGGAATTAATATATAATTTATTTGGAATATCATTTTCTCTTATAAGCAGAGAATTTCAAACTTAAAAAAAAATGTAACATTTTAAAATTTTTCATCAAGTTTTGGAATTTTTCACCAAGAAATGATGCAAGTATCGCCGAAAATTTACCACTAACATAAAGTAGAATATGTCACGAAAAAACAGTCTCGGAATCAGAGTGAAAAGTAAAAACATTCCAGAGTTATTAATGCTTAAAGTGTCCATAAGGTGAAAATGGGCTTGGTCCTTAAGGGGTTAATAAATACTTTTTCACCTCAATTTGCCCTTTGGATTGTTTATTTATAGCTTTTTCCACCATTATAGTTAGTTTCACAGTATTCCTGTAGGTCTGGTATCTTTTTGCTCGGGCTTTGTTGCACCTTTGACATTTTTAATATTTATTGCAGTTTGAGACCCATGTGCTCTGTATACTTTACCTTTGCGGCCGTCTGCCCATTTTACATTTAATTTACACAGTATTTTCTTAAATTCGCCACTAGTTAATGTTAATAATACTGCCCCCCACTGTACCCCCCTGAATATAATACAGCCTCCTACTGTACCCCTGAATATAATCCTGCCACCTACTGTACCCCCTGAATATAATCCTGCCACCTACTGTACCCCCTGAATATAATCATGCCACCTACTGTACCCCCTGAATATAATCCTGCCACCCACTGTACCCCCTGAATATAATCCTGCCACCCACTGTACCCCCTGAATATAATACTGCCACCCAATGTACCCCCTGAATATAATACTGCCACATACAGTATATACACACGCTTACCATTCATATATATAGTACATACACACACATCATAGACACAGCCTCCGCCCCCCACCCCACACATGCATAATACATACATACACACATCATGCATACACATATCATGCATACACCCGCCGCCTCCAGATCCCCCCGCATAATACATCTCCACACATCATACATACATCTTGTTTACACACATCTATTATTCATACACACACATCATTCATACATAATACATACAGTACATACACACACATCATTTATACAAACACATCATTCATACATCATACATACAGTACATACACACACACCATACATACACACGCTGCCTCCGGACCCCAAATTCTATGATCACCTCATGAACAAGCAGATACCATTATTCAGGATGGCTGAACTTGTGCAGCCCACAAATCGCCCCCCCCCCTCCCCCCACAGATTCAATACATTTTCTGCTGAAGATTTGCTGTGGTAGATTTTGCTACCCATTGAAGTCAATGGGCAGCAAAATCTTCTGAAGCAAATCTGCAGCAAAAATACGCACATGTGAATGCACCCTTAGGGTACGGTCACATGCAACAGATCAGTAGTGTATGTTACTCTGCTGATCCGTCAATTACTTGACCCTATAGTGTGCCTCCAGCTGTTTTCCCCTGTGTCCTGCTTACAGCAGCAATCCGCCGCTACGAGCCGCTCCATGATGTTTCCGAGTACATAGCATGTGCCCGCGGTGACTCGCAGATCCCTGTGTGGCTGCTTGTTAGTGGCAGATTGCTGTTGTGAGCAGCACACAAGGGGGAAAACAGCAGGAGGCACTCTATAGAGTTAAGTCATCGGCGGATCCGCAGCGTAAAATACGCTGCGGATCTGTTACATGTAACTCTACCCTAATGTTAATCTGTACAGGATGATTTAAGATAAGAGGGGTTTTCGCAATATATATTTCTCTAACTTAAAGGAGTACTCCAGGATGCAAAAATTGCCATTCAGACTGCCAGCAGTAAAATATTAAATATACATACCTACTGTTACTCCCCCGGTGCCTCCAGTAACCCGTCTGGCCTCCGCCCCGATCCTTTTCCTGGTTGCCGGTGGTCGGTGAGTCATACTGCACTCAGCCAAGCCCTGCCTCGGCCGACGATAGGCTGAGCGACAGTGTGACTGTCACGATGCCGGCTGGCAGGTAGTGGATCCTCTGTGCCAGAGAGGGATTGGCGTGGACCGTGCTAGAGGATCGGTTCTAAGTCACTACTGGTTTTCACCAGAGCCCGCCGCAAAGCGGGATGGTCTTGCTGCGGCGGTAGTGACCAGGTCGTATCCCCTAGCAACGGCTCAACCTCTCTGGCTGCTGAAGATAGGCGCGGTACAAGGGAGTAGACAGAAGCAAGGTCGGACGTAGCAGAAGGTCGGGGCAGGCAGCAAGGATCGTAGTCAGGGGCAACGGCAGAAGGTCTGGAATCACAGGCAAGGAACACACAAGGAACGCTTTCACTGGCACTAGGGCAACAAGATCCGGCGAGGGAGTGAAGGGGAAGTGAGGTGATATAGGGAAGTGCACAGGTGTAAACACTAATTGGAACCACTGCACCAATCAGCGGTGCAGTGGCCCTTTAAATCGCAAAGACCCGGCGCGCGCGCGCCCTAGGGAGCGGGGCCGCGCGCGCCGGGACAGAACTGACGGGGAGCGAGTAAGGTACGGGAGCCGGGGTGCGCATCGCGAGCGGGCGCTACCCGCATCGCGAATCGCATCCCGGCCGGAGGTAGTAACGCAGCGCCCCGGGTCCGTGGAACCGACCGGGGCGCTGCAGTGAGGGAAGTGTAGCGAGCGCTCCGGGGAGGAGCGGGGACCCGGAGCGCTCGGCGTAACAGTACCCCCCCCCTTGGGTCTCCCCCTCTTCTTGGGGCCTGAGAACCTGAGGATCAGACTTTTGTCCAGGATATTGTCCTCAGGTTCCCAGGACCTCTCTTCTGGACCACAACCCTCCCAATCCACTAAAAAAAAAGTTCTTCCCCTGACCTTTTTAGAGGCCAAAATCTCTTTGACAGAGAAGATGTCCGAGGAGCCGGAAACAGGAGTGGGAGGAACAGATTTAGGAGAAAAACGGTTGAGGATGAGAGGTTTAAGAAGAGAGACGTGAAAGGCATTAGGGATACGAAGAGAAGGAGGAAGAAGAAGTTTGTAAGAGACAGGATTAATTTGACACAAAACTTTAAAAGGACCAAGATAGCGTGGTCCCAACTTATAGCTCGGGACACGGAAACGGACATATTTAGCGGAGAGCCATACCTTGTCTCCAGGGGAAAAAATGGGAGGAGCTCTTCTTTTCTTATCTGCGAATCTCTTCATGCGAGAAGAAGCCTGTAAGAGAGAATTTTGGGTCTCTTTCCATATGGTGGAAAGATCACGAGAAATTTCATCCACAGCGGGCAGACCAGAGGGCAAGGGGGTAGGGAGGGGGGGAAGAGGGTGACGGCCGTACACCACGAAAAACGGAGATTTGGAGGAAGATTCAGAGATTCTGAAATTATACGAGAATTCGGCCCAAGGTAGAAGATCTGCCCAGTCATCCTGGCGGGAGGAAACAAAATGTCGTAAATAGTCACCCAAGATCTGGTTAATTCTCTCTACTTGTCCATTGGATTGAGGATGGTATGCAGAAGAAAAATTTAATTTAATCTTGAGTTGTTTACAGAGAGCCCTCCAGAATTTAGACACAAATTGGACGCCTCTATCCGAGACGATCTGTGTAGGCAACCCGTGAAGACGAAAAATGTGTACAAAAAATTGTTTAGCCAACTGAGGCGCTGAAGGAAGACCAGGAAGAGGGATGAAATGTGCCATTTTGGAGAATCGATCAACGACCACCCAAATAACAGTGTTGCCATGGGATGGGGGTAAGTCAGTAATAAAATCCATACCAATCAGAGACCAAGGTTGTTCGGGGACAGGTAGAGGATGAAGAAAACCAGCGGGCTTCTGGCGAGGAGTCTTATCCCGGGCACAGATAGTGCAGGCTCGCACAAAGTCCACCACATCAGTCTCTAGAGTCGGCCACCAATAGAAGCGAGAGATGAGTTGCACAGATTTCTTGATGCCCGCATGACCTGCGAGATGGGAGGAGTGACCCCATTTGAGGATCCCAAGGCGTTGGCGTGGAGAAACAAAGGTCTTTCCTGGAGGAGTTTGCCTGATGGAGGCTGGAGAAGTGGAAATCAGGCAGTCAGGAGGAATGATGTGTTGAGGAGAGAGTTCAATTTCAGAGGCATCTGAGGAACGAGAGAGAGCATCGGCCCTAATGTTTTTATCAGCAGGCCGAAAGTGAATTTCAAAATTAAATCGGGCAAAGAACAGAGACCACCTGGCCTGACGAGGATTCAGCCGTTGGGCAGACTGGAGGTAGGAGAGGTTCTTGTGATCGGTGTAAATAATAACTGGAAATCTTGATCCCTCCAGCAGATGCCTCCATTCCTCAAGTGCTAATTTAATGGCTAGAAGCTCTCGATCCCCGATGGAGTAGTTCCTCTCCGCCGGAGAGAAGGTCCTGGAAAAAAAACCACAAGTAACAGCATGCCCGGAAGAGTTTTTTTGTAGAAGGACAGCTCCAGCTCCCACTGAGGAGGCATCAACCTCCAATAGGAAGGGTTTAGATGGGTCAGGTCTGGAGAGCACGGGAGCCGAAGAAAAGGCAGACTTGAGTCGTTTAAAGGCGTCTTCCGCTTGAGGAGGCCAAGACTTGGGATCGGCATTTTTTTTTGTTAAAGCCACAATAGGAGCCACAATGGTAGAAAAATGTGGAATAAATTGCCTGTAATAATTGGCGAACCCCAAAAAACGTTGGATGGCACGGAGTCCGGAGGGGCGTGGCCAATCTAAGACGGCAGAGAGTTTATCTGGGTCCATTTGTAGTCCCTGGCCAGAGACCAAGTATCCTAGAAACGGAAGAGATTGGCATTCAAACAGACATTTCTCTATTTTGGCATAGAGTTGATTATCACGAAGTCTCTGAAGAACCATACGGACATGCTGGCGGTGTTCTTCAAGATTGGCAGAAAAAATCAGGATATCGTCCAGATATACAACAACACAGGAGTATAGTAGATCACGAAAAATTTCATTAACAAAGTCTTGGAAGACGGCAGGGGCGTTGCATAGACCAAAGGGCATGACCAGATACTCAAAGTGTCCATCTCTGGTGTTAAATGCCGTTTTCCATTCATCCCCCTCTCTGATGCGGATGAGATTATAAGCACCTCTTAAGTCCAGTTTGGTAAAAATATGGGCACCTTGGAGACGATCAAAGAGTTCAGAGATGAGGGGTAGGGGGTAGCGGTTCTTAACCGTGATTTTATTAAGACCGCGGTAGTCAATGCAAGGACGTAGAGAGCCATCTTTTTTGGACACAAAGAAAAATCCGGCTCCGGCAGGAGAGGAGGATTTACGGATAAAGCCCTTTTTTAAATTTTCTTGGACGTATTCAGACATGGCAAGAGTCTCTGGGACGGACAGAGGATAGATTCTGCCCCGGGGTGGAGTAGTGCCCGGGAGGAGGTCAATGGGACAATCATAAGGCCTGTGAGGAGGTAGAGTCTCAGCTTGTTTTTTGCAAAAAACGTCCGCAAAGTCCATATAGGCCTTAGGGAGACCGGTTACATGAGGAAGCACAGGGACACGGCAAGGTTTACTGGGAACCGGTTTTAAGCAGTCCTTGGAACAAGAGGGCCCCCAACTCTTGATCTCCCCAGTGGACCAATCCAGGATTGGGGAATGGAGTTGAAGCCAGGGAAGTCCAAGAAGGATTTCAGAAGTGCAATTGGGGAGGACCAACAGTTCAATCCTCTCGTGATGAGATCCGATGCACATTAGAAGGGGCTCCGTGCGGAAACGTATAGTACAGTCCAATCTTTCATTGTTTACACAATTGATGTAGAGGGGTCTGGCGAGACTGGTCACCGGGATGTTGAACCTGTTGACGAGAGAGGCTAAGATGAAATTTCCTGCAGATCCAGAGTCCAGGAAGGCCACAGCAGAGAAGGAGAAGGCAGAGGCAGACATCCGCACAGGCACAGTAAGACGTGGAGAAGCAGAGTAGACATCAAGGACTGTCTCACCTTTGTGCGGAGTCAGCGGACGTCTTTCCAGGCGGGGAGGACGGATAGGACAATCCTTCAGGAAGTGTTCGGTACTAGCACAGTACAGGCAGAGATTCTCCATGCGGCGTCGTGTCCTCTCTTGGGGTGTCAGGCGAGACCGGTCGACCTGCATAGCCTCCACGGCGGGAGGCACAGGAACAGATTGCAGGGGACCAGAGGAGAGAGGAGCCGGGGAGAAGAAACGCCTCGTGCGAACAGAGTCCATATCCTGGCGGAGCTCCTGACGCCGTTCGGAAAAACGCATGTCAATGCGAGTGGCAAGATGGATGAGTTCATGTAGGTTAGCAGGGATTTCTCGTGCGGCCAGAACATCTTTAATGTTGCTGGATAGGCCTTTTTTAAAGGTCGCGCAGAGTGCCTCATTATTCCAGGATAATTCTGAAGCAAGGGTACGGAACTGTACGGCATACTCGCCAACGGAAGAATTACCCTGGACCAGGTTCAACAGGGCAGTCTCAGCAGAAGAGGCTCGGGCAGGTTCCTCAAAGACACTTCGAATTTCCGAGAAGAAGGAGTGTACAGAGGCAGTGACGGGGTCATTGCGGTCCCAGAGCGGTGTGGCCCAAGCCAGGGCTTTTCCAGACAGCAGGCTGACTACGAAAGCCACCTTAGACCTTTCAGTGGGGAACTGGTCCGACATCATCTCCAGATGCAGGGAACATTGGGAAAGAAAGCCACGGCAAAACTTAGAGTCCCCATCAAATTTATCCGGCAAGGATAGTCGTATTCCAGAAGCGGCCACTCGCTGCGGAGGAGGTACAGGAGCTGGCGGAGGAGATGATTGCTGGAGCTGTGGTAGTAACTGTTGTAGCATAACAGTCAGTTGAGACAGCTGTTGGCCTTGTTGCGCAATCTGTTGTGACTGCTGGGCGACCACCGTGGTGAGGTCAGCGACAACTGGCAGAGGAACTTCAGCGGGATCCATGGCCGGATCTACTGTCACGATGCCGGCTGGCAGGTAGTGGATCCTCTGTGCCAGAGAGGGATTGGCGTGGACCGTGCTAGAGGATCGGTTCTAAGTCACTACTGGTTTTCACCAGAGCCCGCCGCAAAGCGGGATGGTCTTGCTGCGGCGGTAGTGACCAGGTCGTATCCCCTAGCAACGGCTCAACCTCTCTGGCTGCTGAAGATAGGCGCGGTACAAGGGAGTAGACAGAAGCAAGGTCGGACGTAGCAGAAGGTCGGGGCAGGCAGCAAGGATCGTAGTCAGGGGCAACGGCAGAAGGTCTGGAATCACAGGCAAGGAACACACAAGGAACGCTTTCACTGGCACTAGGGCAACAAGATCCGGCGAGGGAGTGAAGGGGAAGTGAGGTGATATAGGGAAGTGCACAGGTGTAAACACTAATTGGAACCACTGCACCAATCAGCGGTGCAGTGGCCCTTTAAATCGCAAAGACCCGGCGCGCGCGCGCCCTAGGGAGCGGGGCCGCGCGCGCCGGGACAGAACTGACGGGGAGCGAGTAAGGTACGGGAGCCGGGGTGCGCATCGCGAGCGGGCGCTACCCGCATCGCGAATCGCATCCCGGCCGGAGGTAGTAACGCAGCGCCCCGGGTCCGTGGAACCGACCGGGGCGCTGCAGTGAGGGAAGTGTAGCGAGCGCTCCGGGGAGGAGCGGGGACCCGGAGCGCTCGGCGTAACAGTGACTCACCGACCACCGGCAACCAGGAAAAGGATCGGGGCGGAGGCCAGAGCGGGTTACTGGAGGCACCGGGGGAGCGAAAGCAGGTATGTATATTTATTATTTTACTGCTGGCAGTCTGAATGACAATTTTTGCATCCTGGAGTAATCCTTTAAGACATTTACTGTAAGCCAGTGTTTTCCAGCCATGGTACCCCCAGCTGTTGCAAAACTACAACTCCCAGCATGCCCAGACAGCCTTTGGCTTGAGTTGTAGTTTTGCAACAGCAGGAGACACAAAACTACAAATCCCAGCATGCCCAAACAGCCAAATGTTGTTTGGGAATGCTGTGATTTGTAGTCTTGTGTCTCCTGCTGTTGCAAAACTACAACTCCCAGCATGCCCAGAAAGCCAAAGGCTGTCTGGGCATGCTGGGAGTTGTAGTTTTACAACAGCCGAAGGCTCCATGGTTGGAAAACACTGGCTTCTGACATCAGAGGATTTCACTATGCGCAACTACTATGAAGTGAGCGCAGGAGTTCCTGCGCTAACTTCATAGGCATGCCTTAAATCAGTGGTCTTCAACCTGCGGACCTCTAGATGTTGCAAAACTACAATTCCCAGCATGCCCGGACCGCCAACGGCTGTCCGAGCATGCTGGGAGTTGTAGTTTTGCAACATCTGGAGGTCCGCAGGTTGAAGAACACTGCCATAAATGAACGGCGCTGCGCGCTGCAGCACCGTTCATTTATAATGCGCAGGGTTTACTCATACAGGGCGGAGGAAAGGGAAGCAGTCAGACAGACGGTCCTGCGGACGGATTATCAGGCTGTGACTGATGGTCCTGCAGGCGGTGTGACTAGTTGTCACTGCGGAAGGAGAGAGGCAGGGCTTACTGTTGGCACCATACGTGCCATGCCCCCCCCCCCTCCACTCACTTAATGCGGCGGAAAGGCAGGGGTGGGATAGTCACTCAGGTCCCACCCCAGGTCCTCCTCATGTAGACTGCGCTACTGCCAGACGGACAGGTCTGGTAGCAGCGGCTGCAGTCATACTGATTAATTAATGGCGGTGCAGGCCTTAATTGATGGCGGTGCCCCCTGGCTAACGGGTCCGGTCGCCATGGCGACCGTTGCGACCTGTATAGCTACGCCACTGGAGAGGAGATAACATGTCTAAGGGCAGAGTACTCCTTGGGGACGGAGGGCGTATGCATACGCCCTCGCGTCCCGTCACTTAAGGACGGAGGGCGTATCCATACGCCCTCCGTATTTCCGATCACTGCCGCTCGCCGGGCGGTGATCGGACCCGGATGCCTGCTGATATCTATCAGCAGGCATCCCGTGGCAATGCTCCCATGTCGGCGATCACAGCAAATCGCAGGTCAATTCAGACTGGTGACCCGATCTCCCGGAAAATAGATACAGCTCCGACCAGCCTAAAGGATAGGAGCGAGGTGGCAGTTTTGCCACCCCCTCCTATCCCCTGCCATTGGTCGGTCAGGCTGACCACTAATGGCAGGCGGGGGGTTAGAGTTCATTTCCCCCCGCTCTGCCCACTGATCGAAGTCGGTACAGAGTGGGGGGAACACAGGCGGCGAGGGGGGGGGGGCATGGCCCGGCTTACCCGGACCTGCGGCGGCGGAGGCGGCGGCATCCCGGAGCAGCGGCGTCATCATCTGAGTGGCGGCCGGAAAGTGCGACGGAGAAGGCTGCAGTGAAGATCGCGATAAGTGATCTTCACTGTGGCCTTCTAAAAGCTGCAAATATACAACTCCCAGCATGCCCACACAGCCCACACTGTGTAGTGGTCTCTAAACTGTGGTCCTCCAGATGTTGCAAAACTACAACTTTCAGCATGCACTGACTGTCTGGGCATGCTGGGAGTTGTAGTTTTGCAACATCTGAAGTGGCACATTTTGGAGACCATTATATGGTGGTCTCCAAACTGTAGCCCTCCAGATGTTGCAAAACTACAACTCCTAGCATGGCCAGACAGTCAGGGATGCTGGGCATGTAGTTCTGCAATATCTGGCCCTTCAGATGTTGCAGAACTACAACTCTCAGCATGCCTGGACAGCCTAGGCATGCTTGGAGTTGTAGTTTTGCAACATCTGGAGGGCTACAGTTTGGAGGCCACTGTTCTTCCCCAGTTGTTGCATAACTACAACTCCTAGCATGCCCAGACTGTCCAGGCATGCTGGGAGTTGTAGTTCTGCAACATCTGAAGGGCCAGATATTGCAGAACTACACGCCCAGCATCCCTAACTGTCTGGCCATGCTGGGAATTGTAGTTTTGCAACAGCTGTAGGCACACTGGTTGGGAAACACTGAGCTAGAGTCTGTTTCCTAACTCAGTGATTCCAACCCGTGTGTCGCCAGCTGTTGCAAAACTACAACTCCCAGAGTGATCTGACAGACGGTACATGCTGGGAGTTATAGTCTTCCAACAGCTGGAGGCACATGGGTTGGAATTACTGAGCTAGAGTCTGTTTTCTAACTCAGTGGTTCCCCACCAGTGTGCCTACAGCTGTTGTAAAACTACAACTCCCAGCATGTACAGTCTGTCAGTGCATTCTGGGAGTTGTCATTTTGCCACAGCTGAAGGTTTGGGGCTCCCTCCCCTCCTTGGGGCGCCCCCTCCCCCCCCATGTGAATATACAGGGCACATTCACATGGGTGGGTTTACTGATGGTCTCCTTCAAGGAAACTTACTGTGAACCCCGGCCTGTGTGAATGTACCCTAAAAACACTACACTACACTAACAAATAAGAAAGAGTAAAACACTACACATACACCCCCTTACACGTCGCCCCCCCCCCCCCCCCCAATAAAAATTAAAAACATCTCATACGGCAGTGTTTCCTAAACGGCGCCTCCAGCTGTTGCAAAACCACAACTCCCAGTGTTGCCGGACAGCCATAGACTGTCCTGGCAGGCTGGGAGGCTTGCAACAGCTGGAGGCACCCTGTTTGGGAAACACTGCTGTAGGGTTTTGGTTGAGACAAGCGCCATCCTTGTAACCGGGTCCACCACTATTGCAAATTCCTAATTTAGGCCTCAAATGCGAATGGCACTCTCTCACTTCAGAGCCCTGTCGTATTTCAAGGCAACAGTTTAGGGCCACACATGGGGTATCTCCGTACTCGGGAGAAATTGTGTTACAAATTTTGAGGGGGGTTTTCTCCCATTACCCTTTGTAGAAATTATAAATTTTGGAAAAAAAACTGCACTTTAGTGAAAAATTTTTCTTTTCATTTACACATCCGAATTTAACGAAAAGTCGTCAAACACCTGTGGGGTGTTAAGGCTCACCAGACCCCTTGTTAAGTGCCTTGAGGGGTGTAGTTTCTAAAATAGTATGCCATGGCATTTTTTTTTCTGTTCTGGCACCATAGGGGCTTCCTAAATGTGACATGCCCCCCAAAAACATTTCAGCAAAATTCACTCTCCAAAATCCCGTTGTCGCTCCTTCCCTTCTGAGCCTTCTACTGCGCCCGCCGAACACTTGACATACACATATGAGGTATTTCCTTACTCTAGAGAAATTGGGTTACAAATTTTGGGGGGCATTTCTCCTATTACCCCTTGTAAAGTTTGAAAAACTGGGTCTACAAAAACATGCGAGTGTAAAAAATGAAGATTTTGAATTTTCTCCTTCACATTGCTGCCATTCCTGTGAAACACCTAAAGGGTTAACAAACTTTTTCAAAGTCATTTTGAATACTTTGAGGGGTGCAGTTTTTATAATGGGGTCATTTATGGGGTATTTCTAATATGAAGGCCCTTCAAATACACTTCAAAACTGAACTGGTCCCTGAAAAATTCAGATTTTGGAAATTTTGTGAAAAATTGGAAAATTGCTTCTGAACTTTGAAGCCCTCTGATGTCTTACAAAAGTAAAAACATGTCAACTTTATGATGTAAACATAAAGTAGACATATTTTATTTGTGAATCAGTATATACTTTATTTGGAATGTCGGTTTTCCTTACAAGCAGAGAGCTACATAGTGAGAAAAATGCAAAATTTTCTATTTTTTCATCAAATTTTGGAATTTTTCACCAAGAAAGTATGCAAGTATCGACAAAAATTTACCACTAACATAAAGTAGAATATGTCACGAAAAAAACTATCTCAGAATCAGAATGAAAATTAAAAGCATCCCAGAGTTATTAATGCTTAAAGTGACAGTGGTATAATGGGCTCCGTCCCCAAGGAGTTAAGCAAATTTCTCCCCATTTCATATCCAATTCCTTCCATTTTATGTTTAGTCAGTGAACATGAAATTGGGGGGAGATGGCTATATAAAATAGGGGGATTGGACATTAAATAGGGGGAACTTCACCATTTGTTTATAATATCGAAATCACAATATTTACCTCCATAAACACAATTACACATATCTTGCAGCCCTAATACACACACATACACACATGTACATACACAAAACACATACACACACATATACACACAAACACATACACACATGTACATACACAAAACACACATATACACACAAACACATACACACATATACACACAGACACATGCACAAATATACACACAAACACATGCACACATATACACAAAAACACACACACACACATATACACACAAACACATACACATACATACACAAGCACAAGTACATTTTTCTATTTGGGGTTTGGACACAGTTGGATAGGTAGAGAATATTTATATGGGGTAAAGTGGAACATAGAACAAATGGAGCAATTTTTTTCTTAATTTTTTTTTTTTAATGAAGCAAACGAGATAAAGGTAAGCAATGACTTTTCCTCAGTCTGAAGCACGGTCCTCATCGGCAGGAAGCAGTGAGGAGGAGGAGGATGACGGAGGTTCTGATTCCATCTCTGCTTCTTTTTCGTCCCTCTCTATAAATAGGGCCGTGGCCATGAAGAAGGCCCCTCCGATGACTGCCATTATGGTGCAGGTCATGAGGGCATACTCCAGGCTGCGGTATTTCAGAAGAGGGGATTTGGCATATCCTCGTTCGTAGGTGTCAGATATCAGGCCGATGAGGTACGGGCTGCCGGCGTCACCTAGGAGGTGATAGATTGTCATCTGCACGGCAAGGGCTGAAGATCTCCTCCACGGAGTTACTACTTTTAGTATAATGTCAGATATGAGGGTGAAATTTACTGACAGAAGCGTCTCTCCGATGAAGATGAAGATGTTGGTGGCAACGAGGCTGATGTTGCCAAAAGTCAATGCCAACAGAAGAAAAGGGGCAGAAAGCATCATCGCGCAGCCACACACAAGCGGGTCCGCCCGTGGGTTGTATTTGCGATATCTTTTACTTATCTCTGACCCTGCTACAACTCCCAGAATGCCAGAGACGACTGTAACCACACCAAATATTAGGATGTTGTGATAGTCACACGGTTCAGCATGGCAAGGGTCCTTCTCTTGTAGGAGTGTTCGTGCGTGGGTCAGGTATGACGGACCCCATACACCTATGGCTCCCACTATGAAGGATACCGCCGTCGAACCCATGGTGGTTAACATGAAGCTCTGATTTTTAAATAGTTTTTTCAGATCTGTCGCCCATTTGGCAAACTTCTGGGATTTGTTCTTCTTCTTCCCGTTTGTAGTCGTTCTCGGAAGCTCTTTTGTGACCAAAATCATCAAAGCCACAGCTATGAGGCCCAGGCCAGGGGTGACCCGAAACGCCCAGTGCCAATCACCCCTTGCTGCATCAGTCACTTTGGGCCCGATGATGTATCCTAGTCCGCAGCCTACAGGTATGACGGAGTAAAACACGTTCAGCATGCGGGTCCGCTGGTCACTTGTAAAAAGGTCTGCAATGATGGAGGGGGCGATGGTGCAGAAAGTCGCCTCTCCGGCTCCAACCAGTCCACTTGTCAGCAGGAAGAGCAGGAAGTACCCGTCAGGGATGAATGACAGGGTAAGTGTCATGCTCAGCCAAACGATGACTCCTGCGCAAACAGTATATTTCTTATTACAGTGGTCGCCCAAATATCCGGCAATTGGTGCGACCAGCACGTAGCTTCCAATGAACAATGTATTCAATAAGCCGGACAGACTAGCATTGGTGTCATATGCTTTCTGTATATAAGGCAGCACCCCCGCCACGCTGGAGCGATTTGCATAGATGAGCAAATTAACAAAGGCGAGGATCACTACGGTGATGATGGAACGTGCGGTGGACATCACGCTTAGAGATGGCAGGTTCTGCCTCTCAGGGATATCGCCCTTTTCTACATCCACATCACTATGGTCCTCCATTGCTTCTTCCTCCTCCTTCAGCAATGGGTCTTGTGGAGAGGCCATGGTCACAGGTCAGAGCCTGAAAACACTAGAGAGAGAGAGATAAGTGAACACATTAGACAACATGACATCATTCCTGTCATTATACAATAGATCCTTCATACAGAGCAGAAATGTCCAGCACAGAACCACAAGATAACACTAAGACCATCGCAGCCTCAGAAGAAGACGCTTCTCTATAAGTGTTTTATATGGAGACGTCTTCCCTAAGGTTTCCAATGTCTGATAACCCTGAACCTGTCTGGTCCTAGTAATATCTGATAACCCTGAACCTGTCCGGTCCTAGTAATATCTGATAACCCTGAACCTGTCCGGTCCTAGTAATATCTGATAACCCTCAACCTGTCCGGTCCTAGTAATATCTGATAACCCTGAACCTGTCCGGTCCTAGTAATATCTGATAACCCTGAACCTGTCCAGTCCTAGTAATATCTGATAACCCTGAACCTGTCCGGTCCTAGTAATATCTGATAACCCTGCACCTGTCCGGTCCTAGTAATATCTGATAACCTTGCACCTGTCCGGTCCTAGTAATATCTGATAACCCTGAACCTGTCCGGTCCTAGTAATATCTGATAACCCTGAACCTGTCCGGTCCTAGTAATATCTGATAACCCTCAACCTGTCCGGTCCTAGTAATATCTGATAACCCTGAATCTGTTCAGTCCTAGTAATATCTGATAACCCTGAACCTGTCCGGTCCTAGTAATATCTGATAACCCTGAACCTGTCCGGTCCTAGTAATATCTGATAACCCTGAACCTGTCCAGTCCTAGTAATATCTGATAACCCTGAACCTGTCCGGTCCTGGTAATATCTGATAACCCTGAACCTGTCCGGTCCTAGCAATATCTGATAACCCTGAACCTGTCCGGTCCTAGTAATATCTGATAACCCTGAACCTGTCCGGTCCTAGTAATATCTGATAACCCTGAACCTGTCCGGTCCTAGTAATATCTGATAACCCTAAACCTCTCCGGTCCTAGTAATATCTGACAACCCTGAATCTGTCCTAGTAATGGCGGATTATAAGGGCTTGGCTGTATGGTCACTGGGCCATGTGAACTTCATACTGTAGATACAATTGGGCTATCCCGCTATATACATTTACTAATAATGAACCTACCCCACCTCATTGGGATTTATCCGTACCCTATATGACTTTCTGCCACTAGTTGATTTGAAAAATGTTTTCCCTTTCGGAGTACCCAGAGTATTTCTATTGTTAGTACACACAGAATTCTATTATATACTATTATATTTCTGCCCTAATCTTTCTGTCATTCTTTTACTACACCACCAAATCTTTCTCATAGACTTATATCTTTTAGAACATCATGAATTAGGACTCTTTTTCTTGGGGGCTTTTTTGGGCATAATAGCATTTTAGCAGTTTTGCAAGAAAAATCTCTGGTCATGATACTATCTGTGCGTTTTATTATGTTTAATGCCTAAGCCAAGTATTGTCACAATACTATGAGGAATATAATTTTTGTTATTTCTTTTGGAAATTAATTTCTTGCTTTTTATGCTAAAAAAAAGCAACAACAACAAAAAAAAAAACCCTGACAAACAAAATGCCCTGTGTATGTATGAATAGAAGAGGCTGAGACTTACCTTGTGGTTCTCTCTTCAGACAAGGAACGGTCAAAATCTTGAATTCTCTATCGCAAATAGAAACTCTCTAACAAACACTTTGCACCACAGGTTGTGAATGCAAAACACACTGAAGAGGCTGCAGCCGGCGCGCACCTCCTTGTACAGCTTACGGTGACATCATCACAAGCATGTGTGACATCACAGGGTTCTAAACCATCTTCAGGTATGTGTATATCTGTATAGTAAATGTGAGTAGCCGTATTAGTCCAGTGATGCAGATTGTAATACCTTTTTTATTGGACTAACAGAATTTTGTAGAGACAAACTTTCGGGATTCCTCCCTGATAATTTATCAAGTCCTTTGATCATTAGTCCTTGACTATTGGACTTGATAAAGGGCGGAATCCTGAACGCTTGTCTCTACAAAATTCTGTTAGTCCAATAAAAAAGGTATTACAAGAGACTGCAACATTTTTTTGATTTGTGTATATATATATATATACATATATATATATATATATATATATATATATATATATATATATATATATAGTTCCAAGGAAAATGCTGTGGCACTCAAGGTATGGTGAAAAAATGAAAACTATTTATTCATCCCAAATGTGCAAAGAGCACATGGTGTGAGACCATCGAAACGTAGCTCTTTGCACATTTGGGATGAATAAATAGTTTTCTTTTTTTCACCATACCTTGAGTGCCACAGCATTTTCCTTGGAACTAGGTATGCAGGATCTGGGACCCGGATCCTAGCTGGAGGCACCTACTCACACTTTAGGAGTGCTGCTTTCTTCTTTGACATATAGATATATATACATATATATATATATATATATATATATATATATATATATATTAATATACACCTAGAAATACATCAAGTACATAAAAACATCTTTTAGAAAAATATCTCTCCAGGCCTGCCGAGTATATCCCTGTACTTCACAGTGTCTTCTTAGTTTATGTATTTTAATCTTTTGACCTTTTAACCCCACTAGTACCAAGGGCATCCTGTTACTTAAGGGCTCAGTAACAGGGCGTTGAACGGAAGGGGACCACCGCCCCCCCATGTCAGCGATCGCGATCTGCAAAGATCCCGGGTAAAACGGATCTCCAGTGACCCGGTGACCAGGAAAATAAGGAGGATCGGGGCTGACAAGACAACAATGTTCCCCCTGAAGGGATAGGAGTGAGGTGGTAGGGGAACCACCCCTCCTTTCCCTGCTATTGGTCAGTCAGAAGTGACCAACCAATAGCAGATCAGGGGGGGGGGTTAAAGTTCGGTCCTGCTCTGCCCACCTACAGTAGTCCGGGAAGAGTGGGGGAACTGTGCTGGGAGCCGCGTCGGAGGTCCCTTTCCGAAAGCGGGCGGCGAGTAGGTGAGTTGTTGCCTTGCAACATCTGGAGGGCCACAGTTTGGAGACCACTATACAGTGGTCTCTTATCTATAGCCCTCCAGATGTTGCAAAACTACAACTCCCAGCATGCCCAGACAGCCGTTTGCTGTTTGGTTATGCTGGGATTTGTAGTTTTGCAAGATTTAGAGGTACAGTTTGGAGATCACTGTGCCGTGGCATCTAAACTGTGGCCCTCTAAATCTTGCAAAACTACAACTCCCAGCATGCACGGACAGCAATTTGGTGTCTCAGCATGCTAGGAGTTGTGGTTGCGTGCCTCCAGCTGTTGCATAACTACAACTCCCAGCATCAGTACATGCTGGGAGTTGTAGTTTTGCAACATCTGGAGGCACACTGGTTGGAAAATACTGAGTTAGGTAACAGAACCTAGCTCGGGTTTTCCAACCAGTGCCTCCAGCTGCTGCAAAACTACAGCTCCCAGCATGCATAGTCTTTCAGGGTACATTCACACAGTCGGGTTAACAGTGAGTTTCCTGCTTCAAATTTAAGCTGCTGCAAATTTTTCGTCACAGCTCAAACTCCTAGCGGGAAACTCACCATAAACCCCGCCCGTATGAATGTACCCTAAAAACACTACACTACACTACACTAACAAAAATAAAGGGTAAAACACTACATGTACACCCCCTTACACTGTCCCCCCTAATAAAAATGAAAAACGTCTCGAACGGCAGTGTTTCCAAAATGGAGCCTCGTGCTGTTGCAAACTGACTGTCCAGGCATGCTGGGAGTATAGCAACAGCTGGAGACACCCTGTTTGGGAATCACTGGTGTAGAAAACCCCTATGTCCACCCCTATGCAAATCCCTAATTTAGGCCTCAAATGCGCATGGCGCTCTCTCACTTCAGAGCCCTGTCGTATTTCAAGGAAACAGTTTAGGGTCACATATGGGGTATTTCCGTACTTGAGTATAAGAGCCAGGGCTCCGTACAGTATACAAGAACATGCAAGTGTAAAAAATTAAGATTTTGAATTTTCTCCTTCACTTTGCTGCTATTCCTGTGAAACACTTAAAGGGTTAGCAAACTTTCTGGATGTCAGTTTGAATACTTTGTAGGGTGCAGTTTTTATAGTGGGGTAATTTATGGGGTATTTCTAACATGAAAGTCCCTCAAATCCACTTCAACTGAACTGGTCCCTGAAAAATTCCGATTTTGAAATTGTTGTGAAAAATTGGAAAATTGATGCTGAGCTTTGTCCTCTGATGTCTTCTAAAAGTAAAAACATGTCAACTTTATGATGCCAACATAAAGTAGATATGTTGTAAATGTGAATCAATATATAATTTATTTGGAATATCCTTTTTTCTTATAAGCAGAGAATTTCAAAGTAAAAAAAAAATGCTACATTTTAACATTTTTCATCAAGTTTTGGAATTTTTCACCAAGAAATGATGCAAGTATCACCGAAAATTTACCACTAACTTTATGTTAGTGGTAAATTTTCGGCGATTCTTGCATCATTTCTTGGTGAAAAATTCCAAAACTTGATGAAAAATTTTAAAATGTAGCATTTTTTTTTTTGCTTTGAAATTATGTCACGAAAAAACATTCTCGGAATCAGAATGAAAAGTAAAAGCATTACAGAGTTATTAATGCTTAAAGTGTCCATAAGGTTAAAATGGGCTTGATCCTTAAAGGGGTACTCCGCCCCTAGACATCTTATCCCCTATCCAAAGCATAAGGATAGGGGATAAGATGTCAGATTGCCGGGGTCCCGCTGCTGGGGACCCCGGGGATCGCTGCTGCAGCACCCCGCTATCATTACTGCGCAGAGCGAAATCGCTCTGCACGTAATGACGGGTAATACAGGGGCTGGAGCATCGTTACTTCACGGCTACGCCCCTCGTGATGTCACGGCCCGCCCCCATCAATACAAGTCTATGGGAGGGGGCGTGGTGGTCGTCACGCCCCCTGCCATAGACTTGCATTAAGGGGACTGGCCATGATGTCATGAGGGGCGGAGCCATGATGTCACGCTGCTCCGGCCCCTATATCGCCCGTCATTACGCACAGAGCGAACTCGCTCTGTGCAGTAATGATGGAGGGGTGCCGCAGCGGCAATCCCCAGGGTCCCCAGCAGCGGGACCGTGGCGATCTAACATCTTATCCCCTATCTTTTGGATAGGGGATAAGATGCCAGGGGAGGAGTTCCCCTTTAACCCCTTCCCGCTATTGGACGTATGCATACGTCCAGGCGAACTACACGTTCGCGCAAATGGACGTATGCATACGTCCAAGCGATCTCCTGCTCTGCCGCGGGCAGCGCAGGAGATCGCGGGTGGGACTCAGCTGTCAATCACAGCCAGAGTCCCACCGCAGCTGCCGGGGCCGCGATCGCGCCGGTCCCGGCAGCATTAACCCCATAGATGCCGCGATCAGTTCTGATCACGGCATCTACGGTGCTTGCAGGGGGAGTGCTCTCCCCCTGCCCATCAACGGCGGCGCCGCGATAAAATAAGGGGGATCGGGGGTGTCCAAGACACCCTCGATCCCCCTTGAAAAGATAGGAGTGAGGTGGCAGGGTTGCCACCCCTCCTATCCCTGCTATTGATAGGCGGAGCGGCCGACCAATAGCAGCCTGGGGGCGGGGGGGTTAAAGTTCGGTTCCCCCCGCTATGCCCACCCATCGGTGTCCGGGCACAGCGGGGGGAACCGTGTAATAATGGCGGCGGCGGCAGCGGCGGTCACTTACCCGGCGGTGGCTGTGATCATGGCGGCGGTGGAGGTGAGTATTTCGCCGCGTGTCCGGGAGTCTGTTGCCTAGCAACATCTGCAGGGCGACAGTTTAGAGAGTGGTCTCTAAACTGTGGCCCTCCAGATGTTGCAAAACTACAACTCCCAGCATGCCTTGACAGCTGTTTGCTGTGTTTGGCATGCTGGGAGTTGTAGTTTTGCAAGATTTAGAGGGGTTCAGGCTAGAGATCACTGACAGTGGTCTCTAAACTGTAGCCCTCCAGATGTTACAAAACTACAACTCCCAGCATGCCCAGACAGCAGTTTGCTTTCTTAGCATGCTGAGATTTGTAGTTTTGCAACATCTGGAGGGCCACAGTTTAGAGACCACTGTCAGTGATCTCTAGCCTGAACCCCTCTAAATCTTGCAAAACTACAACTCCCAGCATTCAGGAACAGCAAATGGCTGTCTCGGCATGCTGGGAGTTGTACTTGCGTGCCTCCAGCTGTTGCATAACTACATCTCCCAGCATTCCCTTTGGCAATCAGTACATGCTGAGAGTTGTAGTTCTGCAACAGCTGGAGGCACACTGGTTGGGAAATACCGAGTTAGGTAATAGGTTCTATTACCTAACTCAGTATTTTCCAACCAGTGTGCCTCCAGCTGTTGCAAAACTACAACTCCCAGCATGCACGTTCTGTGCAAGCTGGGAGTTGTAGTTTTGCCCCCCCCCCTCCCATGTGAATGTACAGGTTACATTCACACTGGCGGCGGATTACAGTGAGTTCCCCGCTTCAAGTTTGAGCTGCAGCCGCAGCTCAAACTCCTAGCGGGAGACTCAGTGTAATCCGCGGTCAGTGTAAATGTAACCTAAAAACACTACACTAACATAAAATAAAGAATAAAACACTACATATACACACGTACACTGCCCCCCCCCCCCACCACCACCCCCCTTCCCCCCCAATAAAAATGAAAAACGTATCCTACAGCAGTGTTTCCAAAATGGAGCCTCCAGCTGTTGCAAAACAAAAACTCCCAGCATTTCCGGACAGCCATTGACTGTCCAAGCATGCTGGGAGTTAAGCAACAGCTGGAGGCACCCTGTTTGGGAATCACTGGTGTAGAATACCCCTATGTCCACCCCTATGCAAATCCCTAATTTAGGCCTCAAATGTGCATGGCGCTCTCACTTTGGAGCCCTGTCGTATTTCAAGGCAACAGAATAGGGTCACATATGGGGTATCGCCGTACTCGGGAGAAATTGCCTAACACATTTTGGGGGGCTTTTTCTCCTTTTACCCCTTATGAAAAGGTAAAATTGGGGTCTACACCAGCATGTTAGTGTAAAAAAAAAAAAATTTGTGTACACTAACATACTGGTGTTGCCCCATACTTAAAAATTTCACAAGCGGTAAAAGAAAAAAAAGCCTCCAAAATTTTTAACGCAATTTCTCCTGAGTACGGAGATACCCCATATATGGGCGCAAAGTGTTCTGGGGACGCACAACAAGGCTCAGAAGGGAGAGTGCACCATGTAAATTTGAGGTCTAAATTGGTGATTTGCACAGGGGTGGCTGATTTTACAGCGGTTCTGACATAAGTGCAAAACAATAAATACCCACATGTGACCCCATTTTGGAAACTACACCCCTCACGGAATGTAATAAGGGGTACAGTAAGCATTTACGCCCCACAGGTGTCTGACAGATTTTTGAAACAGGGGTCTGTGAAAATGAAAAATAAAATTTTTAATTTGCACAGCCCACTGTTCCAAAGATCCGTCAAATGCCAGTGGGGTGTAAATTCTCCCTGCACCCCTTATTACCTTCCGTGAGGGGTGTAGTTTTAAAAATGGGGTCACATGTGGGGGGGTCCACTGTTCTGGCACCACGGGGGCTTTGGAAATGCACATGGCCAAATTCTCTCTCCAAAAGCTCAATGATGCTCCTTCTCTTCTGAGCATTGTAGTTCGTCCCCAGTGCACTTCACGTCCACTTATGGGGTATTTCCATACTCAGAAGAGATGGGGTTACAAATTTTGGGGGGTATTTTCTGCTATTATCCCTTGTAAAAATGTAAAATTTATGGGAAAACAAGCATTTTAGTGTAAAAAAAACAATTTTTTTTTACATATGCAAAAGTCGTAAAACACCTGTGGGGTGTTAAGGTTCACTTTACCCCTTGTTACGTTTCCCAAGGCGTCTAGTTTCCAAAATGGTATGCCATGTGGGTTTTTTTTTCTGTCCTGGCACCATAGGGGCTTCCTAAATGCGGCATGCCCCCAGAGCAAAATTTGCTTCCAAAAAGCCAAATGTGACTCCTTCTCTTCTGAGACCTGTAGTGCGCCAGCAGAGCACGTTTCATCCCCATATTGGGTGTTTTCTGAATCGGGAGAAATTGGGCTTCAAATTTTGGGGGGGTATTTTCTGCTATTATCTTTTTTAAAAATGTTAAATTTTTGCTAAACCAAGCATTTTTGGTAAAAAAAAAACATTTTTTTTTACATATGCAAAAGTCGTGAAACCCCTGTGGGGTATTAAGGTTCACTTTATCCCTTGTTATGTTCCTCAAGGGGTCTAGTTTCCAAAATGGTATGCCATGTGTTTTTTTTTTGCTGTCCTGGCAAAATTTGCTCTCAAAAAGCCAAATATGACTCCTTCTCTTCTGAGCATTGTAGTTCGCTCGTAGTGCACTAAAGGTCAACTTATGGGGTACCTACATACTCAGAAGAGATGGGGTTACAAATTTTGGGGGGTATCTTGCAAAAATGTGAAATTTGGGGGGAAACACACATTTTAGTGACATTTTTTTTTTTTTTTGTCATGAAACACCTGTGGGGTATTAAGGCTCACTTAATTCCTTGTTACATTCCCCAAGGGGTCTAGTTTCCAAAATGGTGTGCCATGTTTTTTTTTTTTTGCTGTTTTGGTACCATAGGGGCTTCCTAAATGCAACATGCCCCCCAAAAACCATTTCAGAAAAACGTACTCTCCAAAATCCCCTTGTCGCTCCTTCGCTTCTGAGCCCTCTACTGCGGCCGCCGAACAATTTACATAGACATATGAGGTATGTGCTTACTCGAGAGAAATTGGGCTACAAATTCAAGTATAAATTTTATCCTTTTACCCCTTGTAAAAATTCAAAAATTGGGTCTACAAGAACATGCAAGTGTAAAAAATGAAGATTTTGAATTTTCTCCTTCACTTTGCTGCTTTTCCTGTGAAACACCTAAAGGGTTAAAACACTTACTGAATGTCATTTTGAATACTTTGGGGGGTGCAGTTTTTGTAATGGGGTCATTTATGGGGTATGTCTAATACAAAGACCCTTCAAATCCACTTCAAACCTGAACTGGTCCATGAAAAATAGCGAGTTTGAAAATGTTGTGAAAAATTGTAAAATTGCTGCTGAACTTTGAAGCCCTCTGGTGTCTTCAAAAGTAAAAACACGTAAATTTTATGATGCAAACATAAAGTAGACATATTGTATATGTGAATCAAAAAAAAAAATATTTGGAATATTCATTTTCCTTACAAGCAGAGAGCTTCAAAGTGGTCAGATGTGCAAAAAAAGGCTGCGTCCTAGAGGTGAAAATGGGCTGTGTCCTTAAGGGGTTAAGGGGTTAATAAATACTTTTGCACCACAATTTGCCCTTTGGATTGTTTATTTGTTGCTTTTTCCACCATTATAGTTAGTTTCACAGTATTACTGTAGGTCTGGTATCTTTTTGTTCAGGCTTTGTTGCACCTTTGACATTTTTAATATTTATTGCAGTTTGACCCATGTGCTCTGTATACTTTACCTTTGTGGCCGTCTGCCCATTTTACATGTGATTTACACAGCATTTTCTTAAATTTGCCACTAGTTTTTAGTTTATTTAATTTAATTGATGTACCCTCTATTGACATGACACAAGCCAATTTCATTATTTGTGAGTGTTTATTTATATATTTTTTTAATCATTTTTACATTGTGCCTTATTATTTATGAATTTTTATTATTAATAAATAATCTTCACATTATACCATATTTATATAATGAATGACCTCCTTATTCCTTTTTGTTCATCACATACATTATGGTTGTCGTCTTGTCTGTGGTGTATTTCTCGGCCTGTGTGCTCGGCACTGTGCACTTCCTCACCGATCCCCTTTGTCATTAGGTCCCTACAGCACTATCTTTTTCTCTCGCCTTCTCTATGTTGTTCCGTGTCATGTCGTCTTGCGCACACGTCACTTTTCATCCGGCTGTAGAGATCCATGACACTTGGAGGCTCTGGCTCAGAACTGACAACAGGGAATACAGTGGGGATCAAAAGTTTGGGCACCCCAGGTAAAAATTTGTATTAATGTGCATAAAGAAGCCAAGGAAAGATGGAAACATCTCCAAAAGGCATCAAATTACTGATTAGACATTCTTATAATATGTCAACAAAAGTTTTATTTTATTTCCATCATTTACACTTTGAAAATAACAGAAAACAAAAAAAATGGCGTCTGCAAAAGTTTGAGCACCCTGCAGTGATAATATCTTGTACTGCCCCCTTTGGCAAGTATCACAGCTTGTAAACGCTTTTTGTAGCCAAAATTCTGGTTTGAGTTATCTTTGCCCTTTCTTCCTTACAAAAGTCTTCCAGTTCTTTGAGATTTCTGGGCTGTCTGTCACGCACTGCTCTTTTAAGGTCTATCCATAGATTTTCAATTATGTTAAGGTCAGGAGATTGTGAAGGCCATGGCAAAACCTTCAATTTACGCCTCTTGATGTAATCCCCCGTGGATTTCGAGGTGTGTTTAGGATCTTTATCCATTTGTAGAAGCCATCCTCTCTTTGACTTCAGCTTTTTCACAGATTGCATCAAGTTAACATCCAAAATTTGCTGAAATTTTATTGAATCCAATTTTCCTTCTACTCATGAGATGTTCCCTTTGCCACTGTCTGCAATACAACCCCAAAGTATGATTGATCCACCCCCACGCTTAACAGTTGCAAAGAGGTTCTTTTCATTAAATTCTGTTCCCATTCTTCTCCAAACTTACCTTTGCTCATTCCAGCCAAAAAGTTCAATTTTAACCTCATCGGTCCACAGAACTTATTTCCAAAATGCATCAGGCTTGTCTACATGTTCATTTGCAAAGTTCAAATGCTGATTTTTGTGGTGAGGACGTAGAAGAGGTTTTCTTCTTATGAATCTTCCATGAAGACCATATTTGAACAAGTATCTCTTTATAGTGGAATAGTGTACCACAACTCCAGTGTCTGCCAGATCTTTCTGGAGGGATTCTGCAGTCAAAAATGGGTTTTGAATTGTTTTTCTCACAATCCTGCGAGCTGTTCTGTCTGATACTTTTCTTGGTCTTCCAGGTCTTACTTTAACTTCCACTGTTCCTGAGGACTGCCATTTGTTAATTACATTCCGAACAGAGGATATTGACATCTGAAAACATTTTGCTATTTTCTTATAGCCTTCTCCAGCTTTGTGACCGTCAACTATTTTCAGTTTCATATTTCTAGACAACTGCTTAGAAGAACCCATGGTGCTGATTGTTGGGGCAAGGTCAGATGAGTCTGGGCATTTAAAACCTTTGAAATTGACATCACCTGGTCTTCCCAGATGATGATTGAGAACAATCCATGACACTGGCAGGTCTCAGCTTTGCAAAGGGGGCAGTGCATGCTATAAATTCTGCAAGGTGCCCAAACTTTTGCAGATGCCATTTCTTTGTTTTCTGTTATTTTGAAAGCGTAAATGATGGAAATAAAATCTAACTTTTGTTGACATATTATAAGAATGTCTAATCCGTAATTGATGCCTTTTGGAGATTTTTCCATCTTTCCTTGGCTTCTTTATGCACATCAACTGGCTCTAAAAAGTTAAACAGATTTGTAAATTACTTCTATTAAAAAATCTTAATCCTTCCAATAATTTTCAGCTGCTGAAGTTGAGTTATACTTTTCTATCTGACAACAGTGCTCTCTGCTGACATCTCTGCTTATCTTATGAACTGCACAGAGTAGAAGAGGTTTGCTATGGGGATTCGATTCTTCTCTGGACAGTTCCTGAGACAGGTGCCATCAGAGAGCACTTAGGCAGAAACGAACAACTCAACTTCAGCAGCTCAAAAGTACTGAAAGGAATAAGATTTTTTTAATAGAAGTAATTTACAAATCTCTTTCACTTTCTGGAGCTAGTTGATATATAAAAAACAAGTTTTTTTTCCCTGGATAATCCCTTTTAGAACCACACTGCTGTAAACGAAAGGCGCGTCCAGCAGGGAGATCGCGAGGGGATCCTTTGGATAAGTTATAAGATGTCTAGGGGCAGAGTACCCCTTTAACCCCTAGGTGTCTTTCTTCACAGCAACCTGCTGTTCACTGCTTGTTGTTAGGCTTAGTCCATCTCTAGTAACAGAAAGACTTTTATGAAACATAGGAAGTGGGGTTGGGGCTTAGCTTCTGCAGGAGAGTGACAAGGCTGTATACCTGCAGTCTGTGAGCCTGACTGCTTCCTTCAGATGGTTCACACTGTGTCTTTAAATCATTGTTTCTCAACCAGGGTTCCTCCAGCTGTTGCTAACTTACAACTTCCAGCATGCCAGGACAACCTTTATTGCTGCTCATATGGCAAATTGATTGTATACCAGAAACCACCATCTCCCCCCTATATGCCATCTATAGTAGTGTACTGCAAATCATCCCTCAGCACAGTGCCAGCTATCTGTCTTCCTTCCTGGTACATTGTTAACCCTTGATAGGGACGAAGACAGATAGCGGAGTTATACTATATTTCTTTTATTTCCTCCTCCCCCTAAAAAAAACTCCTTAGACCAGTGTGTCTCCAGCTGTTGCCAGCGGCTGTCTGGGCATGCTGGGAATTGTAGGTTTGCAACAGCTGGAGGCACATTATTTGGAAAACACAACATTAGACCTTCTGGCATGTGAAGAACTTTTTAGGAGACTTCTTCACCGCTTTTCAAGAGAAAAATTTTGCAGCCCCTAGTGTTCAACAGGGGAATTGCAAGATGGTCACTTTTGTATGCTCAGACATGGGGAGCGTCATTCACTACTACTATTTTTTCTTTTTTCCTTTTTAAAATATGGGGGATAGGTTATAAGATGAATCCCATACAGGACAATAATGTTGGGGATTTACACGGGTAACAATAATCCATTCTAATAATAATGGAATAGCTGCATCTCTTTATGCAATTGGATTTGAGAGAAAAAATGATGGCATCAAAGTATTAGGAAAAAGACTGAATATATTCCAGATGTAGACGCAGCTCACATACATGGAAGATGTATTAGAGACATTTTATTTGGAACACAGCAGGTACAATTTTTGGTCTGAGTAACAATTTTTGTCTCTTAATTTACCTCCACTTAAAGGGATACTCCGCTCCTAAACATCTTATACCTTATCCAAAGGACAGGGGATAAGATGCCTGACCGTGATCTCCGGGCCAGTGACCGCGGTGTTCAGAACACGGAAGCTTGGAGCTTCCGTTTTCGTCACGTCACTCCATGCCCCCTCTATTCATGTCTATGGAGGGGGCATAATGGCTAGTACATAGCAGTCATAGACATAAATGGAGAGGGCATGATGGCTGTGGGTACCCGTCATCCGCAACGGAGCAGAGTTTGCTCTGTGCACCAGATTTCCAGGGTGCCACGCCGGAGATCACAGAGGGTCCCAGTGGCCAGACCCCCGCGATCAGACATCTTATCCCTTATACTTTAGATAGGGGATCAGAGGTTTAGGAGCAGAGTACCCCATTAAGGTTAAAATTGGCATGTCAGGATAGGAGCTTTTGCAGACAACATCCTCCTCCCAGTCTCCAATCCCCGGCAGTCACTCCCTGTCCTCTGAGCTGACCTGCAGATGAAGGGGCCTCTTTTTGGCTACACGTTAAACCTGGAGGAGTGAGGCACTGTTACTGAAGGGTCCCAGTAGGTTCCTTTTCACTTCCTCCATCCTGCTATGCTGGAACCCCACGCAGGGGCTTCAACAGGGGGGGGGGGGGGTTAAGTGGGCTATAGCCCCAGGTGTCCGGCCAATAGCCCCGGTTCTCATCCGCAGATAATTTTTTTTAAATGATTGCCACTGCTGCTTTAAGAGCACAGTGACTCATGGGAAATGTTGTGGAGCAGGCCGGCGTCTCATGGTATTCCTGCACAAGGCACGCCAGAAGATGCTGGTCTACCACCCTGTTTAGCACCACTGAGAAGCAGGGCCGGAGGCAGTGGAGCCGGAGGCAGAGGCTAAATCCGCTCCGCCTTCGGCTCTCATTTATTAAAGCGCCGGGCAGTAACCTTATCACAGATACCTTTAGCTGCTGGGTAGAGGCCCCTCCACTGGATAACTAACGCTGTGTACAGATACGTTGGCCGTGTAATGACATTACCAGAACAAAAGTGCCATTGTCACTACGTTCTACATCATGATGCTGCTGCCGTATCTGTACGGCTGCATCACTCGTTATCTGGAGGAGGATCCTCTGCCCGGCAGCTGAAGGTATCGCCTGGGGGAGCGAGGCCACCATATCTGTTCGGCGGCATCATCTTCTGGAGGAGCGGCTTTTGCCCTGCAGCTGCAGCTCACTCCTCATGCTGGGTAAATGAAGGGGACTATCTGCCTAATGGGAAAAGGGGGGGGGGATCATCTGAGGGGACTATGGTTAGGGGAAAGATTATTAGAGGAGCTAACTGCCTACTTCGGGGGTCTAATCTAGAGGGACAAACTGCCCACAGGGGTGGGATGGGGGGCTAATCTGAGGGAGACTAACTGCCATGGTGGGGGGGGGGAAAGGTTTAGAGCCGTGCCGGTAGCTCACCTAGCCCTGCCCCCTCATGACATCATGAGTGGGTGTGGCTATTAAGTCACTAGCTCCCGGTGCCGGCTAAACTAAACTTTTAATATATTGTTCCTTATGTAATTATAAAACATTTTGCTATTTACTTACTGTTAAAATTCTCATCCTTATGTTTTTAATGTGATTGAAAAAATGGCCACAAGGTGGCTCTGTTCTGTTCCCTGCGCAAGTCAAACAGTTAGTTTGGTTTCCACCTGGCCTGGCAGGAGACCAAACTCATTAAGTGGGTGTGGGGCACGGTGACAACAACTTTAGGGGAACACCCCCAAAGGGGTACCCTAAACTAGATCCCTCCCAATTAAAATCTAACTTTTATTGGTTGCTAGTAGACGCCAGTGTATATAAGCAGGGTCAGCACACCCGCTGGCCATTAGCCACCAGTCCTTTCTGAGGAAGCTTGGGAACCAGTGAAACGTTAAAGGCACTGGCTAACTAGGATTTTAACTAGCAGTTTTTCAGTCTCCAAGTGACAACCAGAAACAGTGTTCAAACTGTGGGGGCCATACAAATATTAGCGCACCCTGACTAGCAGTAGCACGGTTGTCACTCATAAACTATACTACAGGCAGACTGGAGCTGTGGTTTTAATCACTGTGTGGTCCTGACATCTAGTTGACACATTGATAACTGCACCCCAATTTATTTACATTTTAATAGCAACCAATAAAAGTTAAATTTTAATTGGGAAGGATCTAGTTTAAAGTTGTTGTTACATGGTATTGCCCTGGTGCCTCCTGTGGATTTTGTCGTTTGTTTGGGGCATGGGGAGGCACAGCTCTCGCAGGCTTCAGTGATGTCATGCCTGCTGGGGAACACCCACTTTCTCCTGAAGGGAGCCCACACAATGTGAGCAAGGGGAAAGGTATGATACAGAGCTTTAAAAAAAAACAAAAAAAAACTTAAGGTCAGAATGAGGTGTTAGTTTAGAAAATATGGTTTGATGACAGATTCTCTTTAACCATACGAGCTCCTCAGGTACTCTCATATATCCTAGACTTTGATACAGCAGCTCAGCATCATACAAAGCCCCAAACTAGAGGGCAAAATGACCAACTACCAGACATGAAGGCCTTGTTTATGGAATTTATTTCAGCATTTTGGTTTTTTGCAATAGGAATTGTGGATTTGAAATCTGTATCATGAAAAATAGAAGAAACTTGTCACTTTATTGACACAATTGGGTAGCCTGGATGGAAGTTGGTACAATTCAATAGGGCAAACCCGCTGCGAAAACCACAGCCAGATCTACAGAATACATGCTACAAATCCATGGCAGGAATTCAGGAAGATGTTTTGGATTTCTGTTGTTATTACCTCAGTGGACTTTTCTGATGGAAAAATCCATTGTGTAATGATACCCAAATGGAAGGACAGGACTAAGGCACTTTGGTACTTTAGGCACCTCCTCTACCCCATCATAACCCTCTGAAGATCCATTATTTCCCTTTGTTTCCAAGCCTGTTTCCCACCACCACAGACATATATGGAGACTAAACACTGGGCATTCCATGTGTGGTACCTAACCACTATGCTATGAGGGGAGTGCAGAGTGTCAATATGTTTTTAATGGTTTCAAAGCCCACACGGAATAATTGCACTGTAATCACTTATAGCCAGGCTGTCCAACATTCGGCCCATGGAGCAGCCCCCAGGATGAATCGGTGGTGAGGCCGCCGGGTGGGTGGCGATGGATCATAAAGCAGATGTCTGTATCCCGCAGCTAATGAGTAGTGAAAAAATAATCTCTATTTTGTCCTTATGTCATATTTAAGTAATGACAGAATAAAAGGGTTGTTTTATCTGGCATTATTAGGAAACAAGGCCATTAGTTTGCCTATTGTCTAAGGCGTGGTGTTGTGGGCTCCAGTGATGGGCTGGATGTGGACTCGACCTCTTTTCATTGATCTCTTCTCAGTGACCAGTAAAGAACATGGGACATGGCTCACACACTTACAAGAAAAATGTTACATGAGCCGTGTCCCATGCTGTTTACTGGTCACAAAGGAGAGATCAATGAAAGGAGGTCGAGGCAGCATCCAGCCTGTCACTGGAGGCTTAGCTGGGGATACAGCGGTCTGCTGTATGCTCCATCATCACCCACCCGCAGGGTGGAGATGCCGATGGCCAACCAGAAGATACAGGGTAGAGCTGCTGACGGTTCTGCCCAAACAGCTGATGATTGTCCCTGTGAAGGAGGTGGAGGCGGAGGCAGAATCCTGGTGATGTGGTTGTGTACTCGGTGGAAGGGGAGCTTGAGGGTGGTCTTATGGAGGTGATCTATGCTTTTTGCGGGTGTCCTGTGGAGGTCTGTGCTCTGGGTGTGTTATAATGGTTGTATGTACTTTAGGGGGTGTCTTATGGTGGTGGTCTGTGCTTCGGAAGGTGTTTTATACTGGTGGTCTGTGCTTCAGATGGTGTCATGGGGTAGTCTGCACTTCATGTGGGTGTGTCTTGTGGTGGTCAGTGCTTTAAGGGGTATCTTATAGAAGTGGTCTGTGCTTCTTCAGTGGAAGGGTGTCTTATGGTGGTGGTGTGTGCTTGGGGGTGCCTTATGATCTGTTTTTTTGGGTTGAGGGTAGGTGGTGTATGTGTGTGGCCTATGCATACATACATTTCCGATAAAGTGGCCCAATTTTATACAGTCAGCAGGGCACCTGTTTATAGTGTTTTATTTTTATTTAGAACCAGTATGGGGGTATTGTTCGGTCACTATTATTGGTAATAATGGTTGTTTTAGGGGTTTTATTTTATTCAGTAACAATGCAATATTTAAAAAGTACCTGTCACCAAATAAACTTTTCTAAACTAACTAAAGGTATGTTCCCTGACTACTCCTAACACTCCTCCCACCCTTAAAAAAATTTCAGAGCTTTAAAAAGCTGTGTATCATACCTTTATTCTTGCTCACATAGTGCAGTCCCCCAGCAGCAGAAAGTGGGCATTACGATGTGAGGGCGGAAGTGGTCCCCCAGCAGACTTCAGTGATGTCGTGCCTGCTGGGACACCATTTCTGCCCTCAAATCATTGCAGCACTGTGATGAATAGAAGACTTCAGTCTCTGTACAGCTTTCAGTGAGGCTCTATGCATGTTTCAGTAAGGCACTGTACAGCTGTCAATCAAGCTCAGTGCATAGAGAAACAGATCCTGAGTTTGGTCTCAGGCTTGGAAGAGACCAAAGTCACTGTATTAATTGCAGCAGGGAACAGAACAGAGCCACATATTGGCCAATTTTTATATTACATTTTAAACATATTTATGTTGATAATTTTAAAAGCAAGTGAATGGGAAAGTGTCTGCTAATTACACAAGAAACACTATATTAAAAGTTTTATTTGGTGACATGTACTCTGTAATCACTGTATGGTGTAACTTTATGTCCTGGTATTGTGGTATGATTGATTATATTGTTCTTTGTATAGTACATTTTGTTCAGTAATAGTACGACGGTAATATTTGAAGTTATTTTCTGGGCAAAAATATTTCTGTGGTATATGCCTCATTGCGCATTTAAAAATTAAAAAATGTAATTGGTCAGATGGAGCCCTCTCCTAATCACTATACAAATAAATGTAGGTTATAATGTACATGCAGTGTGAGTAACAATTCATTATAGATATGCTAGCATTTGGCAGTATGGTGAAATTGATGGCTGGGTTGAGGACTCCGATACTGGTATTGTTAGGCTCTGATCTATAAGTTGATTCCCATATTGTGATACTAAAATATGGTGGATGGGCTAAAGTAATTCAATTTTCGGACTCTCTTCAGTCCTATACTTCTGAAGTAATATTCCAACATCCATGAAAAATAAATTCAAAAAGTCCAAAAGGGTCTACTTATACTTTGGTGGACATAGCAAGAACACAGGAGACCTGAAGGCTAACTATCTCCATGATTGTTGAGGTCATTGTTCATGGTCCTTGAGGGCTCTACATGGAGGACGTTCCATCTAGGCCAGAAGTTTTATGGTTGCAAATATTGGCGAGTTAATATTTTTTTTTTTAGGAGCCATTAGAAGAATTTAGGTTGCTCATGGGCGTTACCATGAAAGAGGAAATAGCCACAAACAGGCTTATGTATGGATGATACCTGATCTTTACAACATGAATGTTTTGGTCTGATTGGGAAAAATAATAGTTGTAGCCGGAGCACAAAGAGTCAATGAGCTATTCTTGTACACGTCCTATTACTTTTTAACATGTCTGTAAATAATTTCAATGATCAAAAATGAATCCTTACCACATGAAAACAGCTCTAAAGTCTTAAAGGGGTACTCTGCCCCTAGCAATCTTGGCTGTGGCACCCCAGATATCCAGTGCATAGAGCGAACTTTGATCCATGCCAGATGACTGGCGATGCAGGGCGGAGGCTTGTGACATCACAGCCATGCCCCATAAATGCAAGTCTGTGGGAGGGGGCATGATGTCACGAGCCTCTGGTATTGCAGCCAACACTCTAAACCAGTGATTCCCGACCAGGTGCCCCGGCACACTGGTGTGCCGTTCGTCACTTCCCAGTGTGCCGCGGGCTCCAGCGGCCAAAACAAAGTTTTAATTTTTAATTCCCTCCTGACGGAAGCGTCAGCATCATGCGATGAATGCTTCTACCAGAAAGGATCCTGCATCCAGGCAGGAAAGCACCCACGTCACTGCAGCTACAAAATGGGACGCTTCCCGGCAACCCGCGTACAGAACCGCGTACAGAACCGCGCACAGGTTAAGATGGGTAGCGGGGATTTTTAATGCAAGCGGAAAGGGGAAGAAGTGGTGAGGGGGGTATAATGTACGCAGGGGCAGAGGCAGTGGGGAAATTTGAATGGAAGCAGTGGCGGGGGGATGGATGGAAGAAGGTGCAGGGGGGGTTAATGGAAGCAGGGGGGGGTTGAATGTACGCAGGGGCAGGGACAGTGGTCAAGTCCTGAAAAAAAAATTGTGGAAGATTTCCACTCAAGGGATGGTCCTACAGGACTCCCGCTAATGGGAACAGTGTTCCTGCTGCGGAAAAAGTGCAGGAACTCCATTCCCATGTGTTCCTGCAGGACTTGAGCGCTGGGCAGGGAGGAGGATGAATGGAAGCAGGGGCGGGGGGGGGATGTGAATGGAAGAAAGAGCAGGGGAGGTTAATAGAAGCCGGGGGGGGGGGGGGAGTTAATGTAAGGAGGGAGGTTAATGGAAGCAAGGGGGTTAATAGAAGCAGGGGGGTTAATGGAAGCGGGGGGGGGGGTTAATGGAAGCAGGGGGGGTTAATGGAAGCAGGGGGTGAATGGAACGAGGGGCAGGATGGGGTGAATGGAAGAAGGAGCAGGGGGTTAATGGAATCAGGGGGGTAATGGAAGCAGGGCAGTAAATGGAAGCGGGGGGGGGGGGGGGTAATGGATGCAGGGGTGGTTAATGGAAGCAAGGGGGGTTAGTGGAAGCAGGGGTTGGTGGATGTGGCGTGAATGAAAGCAGTGGCAAGGGGGATGCGGGTGAATGGAAGCTGTGGTGGGGAATGGGGCGGGTGAATGAAAGCAGGGTGGGGGATGGGGAAGGTGATTGGAAGCAGGGTGGGGGGATGGAGGGGGTAAATGGAAGCAGAGGGGATGGGGCGGGTGAATGGAAACAGAGTGGGGGGATGGGGCGGATTTTAGGAAGCAGCGTGGGGGGATGGGGGATGAATGGAAGCAGGGGCAGGGTGAAAGGAAGCAGGGGTTGGGTGAATGGAAGCAGGGGCAGTGGGGGTGAATGGAATCAGGGATGGGTGTATGGTAGCTGCGGGGTGAATGGAATCAGTGGCAGGGGTGGGTGTCTGCAAGGGTGAATTGAAGCAGTGGCATGGGTGGGTGGCTGGGGGGGCTCAATTGAAGCAGTGGGTGGGTGGATAGGGGGGGGTGAATGGAAGTAGGGGTGGGGGTGAATGGAAGAAATGGTGGGGGGGGGGGGGGGTGAGTGAAGGTGATGGAGCTGGGAGACAGGTGGGTTGCTGGAGGCATTTGGGTGGGAGGTTGAAGGCAAAAGGTGTGAGTGGTTGGCTGGAGGCAATAGTGGTGGGTGGGAGTCTGGACACAATAAGGAAGTATAAAGGCAACAGTGGTGGGAGGATGGGAGTCTGGAGGCAATAGGGGTGGGTGAGAGGCTGGAAGCAAAAGCGGTGGGTGAAAGGCTGGAGGCTTTCGAAAAAGGTTGGAAGTATTTGTGTGTGGGAAAGGCTTGAGGCATTGTGTGTGAGAGGGGGGCTGGAGGCATTTGGTGGGAGGCTGGAAGTATTGTGTGTGTTTGGGTGGGGGAGAGAGGTTGGAGCCATTTGTGGGGAATGCTAGAGGCATTGTGTGTGTGTGTGAGAGAGAGGTTGGAGGCATTTGGAGGGAGGCTGGAGGTATGATGTGTGAGGCTGCTGGAGGCATTGCGTGTTTGTGTGTGTGAGGCTGCTGGAGGCATTATGTGTGTGTGTGAGGCTGCTGGAGGCATTGTGTGTGTGAGGCTGCTGTAGGCATTATGTGTGTGTGTGAGGCTGCTGGAGGCATTATGTGTGTGTGTGAGGCTGCTGGAGGCATTGTGTGTGTGAGGCTGCTGTAGGCATTATGTGTGTGTGTGAGGCTGCTGGAGGCATTGTGTGTGTGAGGCTGCTGGAGGCATTGTGTGTGTGTGTGTGTGTGTGTGTGGGAGGCTGCTTGAGGCATTGTGTGTGTGAGAGGCTGCTGGAGGCATTGTGTGTGTGTGTGTGTGTGTGTGTATGGGAGGCTGCTGGAGGCATTGTGTGTGTGAGGCTGCTGGAGTCATTGTGTGTGTGTGGTATGTGTGTATGAGGCTTATGGAGGCATTGTGTGTGTGTGTGTGAGGCTGCTGGAGGCATTGTGTGTGTGTGGGGGCTGTTGGAGGCATTGTGTGTGGGAGGGCATGCTGGAGGCATTGTGTGTGTGTGGTATGTGTGTGTGTAAGGCTTCTGGAGGCATTGTGTGTGTGTGTGTGTGAGGCTGCTGGAGGCATTGTGTGTGTGTTGGGGGGGGCTGTTGCAGGCATTGTGTGTGTGCGGGGGGGATGCTGGAGGCATTGTGTGTTTGAGGCTGCTGGAAGCTTTGTGTTTGTGAGTGTACTGGGGGCATTGTGTGAGGCTGCTGGGGGCACTGTGTGCATGAGTTTGGTGGCTGGAGGCACTGTGTGCATGTGTGTGAGGCTGCTGGAGGCATTGTGTGTGAGACTGGATATATTTGTGTGTGTGTGTGACTGCTGGAGGCACTGTGTGAGACTGGAGGTATTTGTGGGGGAAAAAGATAGTATGATGCTGGAAAAGTACGGAGCCTAATATTATTATTATTATTTTATTTTATTTTTTTGCAGGTCCTGCAGTAAAGAGTTGTGGCTGGAAGAAACAATCATGACGGCCTGGGCCAGAAGGAGAAGAAAAAGAAAAGAAATGACTCCGATCAGAGAAGATATCATCTGTGAGTCCTGCATATGTAATCTACATAGCTAACAGATATATAGGTGTTGTATATTGCTTCTTTTTAGCCATTTTTTGTCGCGCATCGAATATTATTCGGTAGGGGTGCCCCGAGCCGAAAAAAAAGGTTGGGAACCACTGACCTAGATAGTCTTAAAAAATCCAATTCAGCAATGAGAAGTTTCTAAAACTAAAATTTTTGTAAGGTCACTCTTAAAAACCACCATAACAAAATAAGTGCTCCAAAGAAGAAATAATAAATAACAAACTTCACCACTTGTAGAGCAATGGAGGGTAAGCGGTTATATTCACCACCTAACATACAGTTCCACAGTCCAAATGCTCACAAGCGCAACACTGTACAATAATATATGACTCTCAACGCGTTTCTACTGAGCGTGGCCTCAGCGTCATCAGGAGAGTACATAATCTTAATATGTAAATTTACAAGGGGTAATTGCACATTGTAGGGTAATTTATTGAACAAATTATATTGCACAGGCTAGGGTAAATATGGAGCAATCCTACGTCCGGTCTCGGCAATAGCCTCTGCCATGGCCGAGACCGGACATAGGATAGCTCTTCTGAGCGCTGCTCCGCAGAGTATTCGAGGGGTGCCGTGAGTAAGAGGAGGAAGTTTACTCAGGCGCAGCATGGTTGGGGATAGTGTGTAATATCAATTGTGCAATAGAGTGGGGGCTTGTGCAATTCACTGAATGTTATATACTGGGGCATTGTATATTTATGTGCCATGTGTGCACACAGAGTACAGAAATAGGGTAAGTGCAATATTGTGGCTGTGCAATTTATTATGTACAATTGTCATTATGTGCAATATTTACCCAAGCCTGTGCAATATCATTTGTTTGTGCAAGTGCAATAAATAACCCTACCACGTGCAATTACCCCTTGTAACTTTACATATTAAGGTATTTGTGTTCTCCTTATGACGCTGAGGCCACGCTCAGTAGAAAGGTGTTGAGAGTCATATATTATTGTACAGCATTGCGCTTTTGAGCGTTTGGACTGTGGAACTCTATGTTAGGTGGTGAATATTACCACTTACCCTCCATTGCTCTACAAATGGTGAAGTTTGTTATTTATTATTTCTTCTTTGGAGCACTTATTTTGTTATGGTGGTTTTTAACAATGACCTTAATAAAATTTAACTTTTAGGCACTTATCATTGGTAAATTGTATTTTTTTGTATACCTTCTCCACCTGACCATTGGACTGGGGGTGATAGGCAGAGGAGAAATCCAAGCTGATGTCATGGCAGGAATGGAGAGCTCGCCAAAGTTTAGACACAAACCGAACTCCATGACCCGAGACAATACGTTCTGGAAGACCATGCAGATGGAAGATATGGAGTAAGAAGTGCTTCGCCAGTTGTGGGGCTGATGGGAGACCAGGAAGTGGAATAAAATGAGCCTTTTTAGAAAACCGATCAACCACAACCCAGATGATTGTTTTGTTATGAGATGGCGGAAGATCGGTTATAAAATCCATATGTGGTGTCCCGGTACCGTATTGCATACTGTACCTAGTGTGGTGGTCCCCAAAGTCAGAGTTGCTACGCTCAGGTAGGGTTCCCCAGGTGGGACAGCCCCTAGTCACCTCTCTTCTACTCTAATTCTATAGTGTTTATATTTGCATGTATTTAATAATGTGTGTATTTAAGATAATATATAGAGTACTTACCTCGTTAGCGTCGCAGGACCTTCGGTCATGTGACTATGTTTAATCCTCTATGGTATGTTGGAGGACCTTTGGAGATCCATGGGTCACATATTACCCATAACCCTTTGTAATGGTGATTGACACATGTATTGGACCAATTAGCTCTAGTCCAGCCCCTGCCCAAATAAGGGAGCTGTAGCCAGTAATCGCTCTATTGGGTTGCTGCTCTCGTGGATGCCGGAGGCGAGAAAACCTGCCGGCCTCAGCTGAACTAAACCGTGAGTTCTAAACTAATCCCTGCTAAAGCTAAGGTGACTACTGGACCGCAACCAAATTCCCTAAATCCAGTGGAACAGCGCATATCATCCTAAAGACTCTAAGGGGGACATTTATCAATGTTTGCTTATGTATTCCTTTTTTTTAGTAATTTTTTCTTTACTTTTTTTTTGCTTAAGTGTGACTTATTTATCAACTGGTTTCAGCCTGTTGCTAAATTTCTTTCACGTAAGCAATTTTTTCTTTTTTACTTTGGTTGTAGCTTTTTCTGCTCCATGTTTGAGCTGGAGTAAATTTAGTCAATTTTTAACCTTGTTGCGACTTTTTTTTGTGCAGTTGCGACTGTCGCAGTTAATGAATACCAGACTACCCGTAGTCCATTTTAAAATTATTACTACGTAGTTAAGTTTTGGAAAACTTGCTTTTCTCGCTTTCCAGTCAAAATGTCGCACGAAAAATCGTGTAGTCGCAGGTGCAACATTTGTGCGACATTTTTAGTAAAAAAAATTTAACTTAATCGCTTGATAAATGTCTGTCTAAATTGCTTAAGGTCCCAACCTTTGTCAATCTCCTAGAGAAGTTGCATGTATAGAGACTGTTCCAGTTATGAAGCTTGCATAAAATCTTCAATAAAAGTTACAACTGTTTTCAGCAACAAAGGTTTTACCAGGAGGTACCTGCAGAAGATTGGCAGGAGCTGCGGAAATCAGACGGTCTGGAGGGATAATATGCCTTGGTGTAGAATCCTAACCCACAACTTAAGAGGATCTGGAAAGGGTATCAGCTCTGATATTCTTGTTAGCTGGACGGAAATGAATGAAAAAAATTAAACCTTGAGAAGAACAATGACCACATTGCCTATCGTGGGTTTAAACGCTGAGTAGACTGGAGGTACAGAAGATTCTTGTGGTCAGAGCAGATACTGATCGGATGAGGAGATCCTTCCAACAAATGTTGCCATTCTTCTAGTGCGAGTTTTATAGCTAGTAGTTCTCGATCTCTGATGGAGTAATTCCTTTCTGCTGGCGACAAGGTTTTTGAAAACAATCTACAGGTTACAGTTTTACCCTTGGAGTTTTTCTGGGTAAGAATGACTCCAGCTCCTATGGACGAAGCGTCAACCTCCATGGCAAAAGGTCTTTCTGGATCAGGTCTTGAAAGCACGGAAGCAGAAGCAAAGGCAGATTTTAGGCTGGAGAATGCTCTTCGGCCTCAGGAGGCCATGATTTAGGGTTAGAGTTCTTTCTGGGGAGGGCTACAATGGGAGCGACCAGAGAAGAGAAATGTGGGATGAACTGACTGTAATAGTTGGCAAATCCCAGGAAACGTTGAATAGCCTGAAGACTGTTTTCCAGGATCCATTTGCAGACCATGATGAGACACAATATAACCAAGAAATGGGAGACTGGATTTCTCAAAAAGGCATTTCTCCAGTTTAGTGTAGAGATGATTCCTCCGGAGGCGTTGAAGGACCTGGCAAACATGAATATGATGCTATTGCAGGTTGGAAGAATAGATCAGGATGTCATCAAGATACACAACAAAACAGGTATAGAGAAGGTCACGGAAGATATAAGTGACGAATTCCTGAAATACAGCTGGAGCATTACAAAGACTGAAAGGCATCATAAAATACTCAAAATGTCCATCTCGGGTATTGAAAGCTGTTTCCATTCGTCTCCCTCTCGGATTCAAATCAGATTATAAGCTACACGTAAATCCAATTTGGAGAAGACCTTGGCCCCTCGGAGACGATCAAAGAGTTCAGAGTTAAGAGGAAGAGGATAACGATTTTTGATCGTGATTTTGTTGAGACCTCTGTAATCAACACATGGGCGGAGAGAACCATCCTTCTTGCCCACAAAGAAGAACCCGGCTCCAGCAGGTGAAGAGGATTTTCGGATTAATCCTTTTTGGAGGTTCTCTTGGATATACTTTTGCATGGCTTGAGTCTCGGGTACAGACAGAGGATAGATTCTACCACGAGGAGGCATAGTCCCAGGCAGTAAATCATTGGGGCAATCGCAAGGACAAGAGACTAACCACAAACACAACCTTTACACGTTCCGATGGGAACAGACCTGCTATGAGCTCCAGGTGCATGGAGCACTGAGTCACAAAGCCTCAACACAACTTAGGATCTCCGTCAAACTTCTTGGGAAGGGAAAGGCGAAGCTTTGATCTGGAGGAAACTGCAGATTGCGACTGCTGTTGCATGGTCAGAAGTTGCAGCATCATGGCGGACAGTCTATTTAGTTGCTGTGCCTGATGGGCCAACTGTTGCGACTGACGGACCACAATGGAAGGAAGGTCCGAAACCTCTGGCAGAGGTACCTCAGCAGGTTCCAGGGCCGGATCTTACTGTAAGACTCACCGCAGTCGACTGGCATTCAGTAGATAGTAGATCCGTGACACCACTGTGGTCTGGAGCTGGAGATGTAGTGGATCCGCTGGACCTGTGTGGCAGATGACGCGGGCTGTACCAGTTAGCGGAGTCTAAGGTGCCACTGGTTTTTCCCAGAGTGCGCCGCAAAGCGGGATGGACTTGCTGCGGCTGGCGGCACCCAGGTCGCTACCCCTGGCACGACTCAACCACACAGGCGGCTGAGGTGAAGCGTGGAACCGAAGGGATGAGGCAAGACGAACTCAGGCTAGCGGGAGGTCAGGGATGGTGGCACAGGAGCGTAGTCAGTAGGGTAGCAGAAGGTCAATAGGCAGGCGGCTGGAATCACAGTCAGGTCACGGAATGCAAGGTCTGGTACACGACAAGGAAACACGGAATTCAACTTTCTCTCAGGCACAAAGGCAAACAAAGATCCGGCAGAGAGTGGGAGGAGGTGCAGAAACTTATAATGAACGTGCAGGTGCAAAACATAATTGCGGGCACACTGGCCCTTAAAATCTGAGAGCTCCGACTCACGTGCGCCCTAGGAGACAGGGACACGCGCGCCGGAGTTGTAAGGAAACAGCAGGGGACAGAGGTGAGTGACAGGCTGGGGTTCGCATGAGGGCGTGTCCCGCAGTGCGAATCCCAGCCCCGCCGGCCAGAGGAGGAGAGAGGACAATGCGCTCATGGCCCGGACGTGCAGCCTGAGCGCAAGACGTAACAGTAAAATACCTTTTTCACAACTAGTCAGGATGCATATCCTTCTTTCTATGTTTCATGTACCCTATCTTAAGTGTTTCCTGAAGAACAGGAGGGCACCGAAATTCAAGGTGGCACCTTGGTGGTAAATTGTTGTGGAAGGAGGTGTCTGTTTGCTGTCTTTATTTGTCCCAGGATGTGGCCATGGAGGAGGACTCAATTCACGTTGTGGGGAGAAGTGCTAGAAGCCGAAGGGCCCCGTGGCATTCGACTGGTTGCTAAATGCTAGCCTACGGCAGCGCGGGTCCACCTTTAGGAGTTCCCTCAGAATTGTCCCACAGCAACCTGTGGTGTACATTAGAGTGCTGTTTTATGTCCGTATGTCATGTGTGTTTAACTGTTGGAGCGCAGTTATAAGGTCACTTTACTGTACCACTTTTACCCAATCGGCACAACAGAGTGAAAAAAAAGAGTCTCCAATCTCCTACCCCTGGACTGCCGTTCGTCATCCCTCAACCGCCAGGACTGGGCGCAGTGTGCGGCTGTGTTTTAGAGAGGTAGTTTGTGGTGTCCCAGCACAAGTGGCTGTCCCGTGGTTTCGGTCTCGGGCAGCCTGGCAGCACAGGGTGTTGGGCCCCCTAGCAATTATGTGAATAGTGTAATATAAAAATATATATATTTTATATATAATATATGTTTTATATTATATTAAATTAATTTTCTTATGGTTCCATGTATGTATGTTTGACATGTTAATGTGCCTTTAAAAATATGAACCCCATGTGAGCTAATGTGACCTCAAAAGTCTCCTCTGTGTAGTGAAGTACAGGGGAGGGGTTAGTCAGTCTAGTACTGTACATTAGCCTGTCTAGTTTCATTCAACAGGCTAATCCATGAGCAACAGCTAAGCTCAGGTGTGCTGTGTCGTGTGTCCTAAGTAGAGGCCTACTTCAGTTTAAATCTTACTACCTGGTCATTCTACAAGTGTCACTCGTGGGAGGATTACATGCCCTTGCAGAATAGTCTACATTGTCTTGGAAGGACCCTAGCTACCAGAATCATAAATAGCAACAAGGCTAGCAAGGGCTACACTGCACTCTCACACTAAAGCTAGCTGTTTGTGTTATACCAACTTCACAAGCTCAGTAAAGGCAGTTAACCGTAACCTTATGTCGATGGGTTTATTTTCTCATCGTGTCTTCCCCAGGAAGACTGTCTCCCACCTTTGGACCATGGATTGTATAAACGGTGCCCTGGCGTCACGATGTGAACAAGGTACGACTGCTAACACCCAGTGGACACCAAATGTGTAAGGAATGGGTTGGAAAATGAGCAGACAAATAAACACATCAACATGCAATTGGTACAAACAGTGAAGAAGTACGAATACTGTATTTAATGTTTGTTGTCACTAAGGATTGGTAAATCTATTTGGGAGGGGATCTTGGACTATTGCATGCAAGGACATGGAAGAGTACATGGGAAAATGATGATATGGCTTTCAACAATTATCAATATAAACTTACTCCATTTAGGATAATTCATAGAAGTTATTGTTCCCCCCTTGACTTTACATAAAAGGTTTATCAATGGAGCTTCAGTATGTCCAAAATCCCAGGAGTAGAACGCAAATTATCTCTATATAATCTGGAAATGTCCTTACATACAAACTATATGGGGAACATTTTCTATGAGCTAGAGCGAAAGGTCAAATAAAGTTTAATTTTTTGCCAGATTAATGATTATTGATTTCTTTTGTTAGTGCCCAGCTGAAGACTCGCACTCAACATGGGCTATAGTAGGAAGAGAAAGAAGACATCTACATAGGAGGAAAGGAGAGAACAAAAGAGGAGAAGGAGGAAATTACTCCAAAGTGGAGAGCTACCGAGAGAGGTGTCGACCTGCAAGAGGGATGCAGCCAGGTGACTGCAGGTAACCCAATCACAGTGGCCTTGTGGGGTCAATGGAACTGGATTATTGCATATCTAAAACAGAAAAGGAATAACACCATGACCAAAGCAAAGGCTTGGATTAGGACTTCACCACCTACAAAACTCCATCAGGAACAACATGATGGAAATCAGGATACAGGATACAACCTAAGATCAAGATAAGGACAAGACACTGGATTCACTGGAAGAAACGCAACCTGCCAAGGATCAAGGAACATGGCTAGAAAAGAAACATGGCCAGAAAAAGAGAACCGAGAAGTCGCCTTTACTACATTAGGGAAGCAGAACACAGTCATCTCTACTACATTGAAATACAGTGGGAAGAACAAGTACTTGATACACTTCCGATTTTACAGGTTTTCATGCAGAGGTCTGTAATTTTTATCATAGGTACCCCTCAACTGTGAGAGATGGAATTTAAAACAAAAATCCAGAAAATCACATTGTATCATTTCTTTAAAAATGTATTAGCATTTTATTGCAGGACATAAGTATTTGATCACATACCAATCATGGATTTAAATTCTGAGGTGCACGCAAGATCCCCCTGCTCAAGTCAGTGCATGTCCAGGCCCATCTGAAGTTTGCCAATGACTATCTGGATGATCCAGAGTTATAATGGGAGAAGGTCATGTGGTCTGATGAAACAAAAATAGAGCTTTTAGGTCTAAACTGCACTAGTCTTGTTTGGAAGAAGAAGGAGGACAATTACAACCTCAAGAACACCATCCCAACCATGAAGCATGGAGGTGGAAGCATCATTCTTTGGGACTGCTTTTCTGCAAAGGGGGCAGGACGGCTGCACCTCATTGAGGGGAGGATGAATGGGGCCAAGTATCACAAGATCTTGGCCAACAACCTCCTTCCCTCAGTATGAGCAATGAAGATGGGTCATGGCTGGGTCTTCCAGCATCACAATGACCCAAACACACAGCCAGGGCAACTAAGCAGTGGATCAGTAAGAAGCATCTCAAGGTCCTGGAGTGGCCTAGCCAGTCTCCAGACCTAAACCCAATAGAAAATCTTTGGAGGAAGCTGAAAGTCGGTATTGTCCAGCGACAGCCCCAAAACCTGAAGGATCTAGAGAAAGTCTGCGTGGAGGAGTGGGCCAAAATCCCTGCTGCATTGTGTGCAAACCTGGTCAAGAACTACAGGAAATGTATGATCTCTGTAATTGCAAACAGAAGTTTCTGTACCAAATATGAAGTTACAGTATGCTTTTCTGATGTATCAAACTCTTATGTCATGCAATAAATTGTAAATTTTTCTGGATTTTTGTTTTAGATTTGGTCTCTCACAGTTGAAGATACCAATGATAAAACTTAGAGAACTTTACATGCTTTGTAAGTAGGAAAACCTGGAAAATCGTCAGTTTATTGAATACTTGTTCTCCGCACTGTGTGCATATATATATATATATATATATATATATATTAGCTGAGTAGCTGGCGTTGCCCAGTTTTTCGTTCCTAATCCTTATTGGGGAGGGAAGCTTTTGACTTCTTATCCCGTCCTCATATATTGTTGTCCTATCCCAACCCCATATCCCGTCCTCATATCTCAACCTCATATCCCGTCCTCATATCCCGACCTCATATCCCATCCTCATATCCCGACCTCATATCCCGACCTCCTATCTCGACCTCCTATCCCGTCCTCCTATCTCAACTTCATATCCTGTCTTCATATCCCATCCTCATATCCTGACCTCATATCCTGACCTCCTATCTCGTCCTCACATCTCAACCTCATATCCTGTCCTTATATCATGTCATCATATCTCGACCTCATATCCTGACCTCCTATCCCGTCCTCATATCTCGACCTCATATCCCGTCCTCCTATCCCATACTCATATCCCAACCTCCTATCTCGACCTCATATCCCGTCCTCATATCCCGTCCTCATATCCCGACCTCCTATCACGTCCTCATATCCCAATCTCCTATCTCGACATCATATCCTGTCCACCTATCCCGTCCTCATATCCCGACCTCCTATCTTGACCAGTGGCGGATCCAGGGGGGGGGGGGCAATGGGGCAATTGCCCCCCCGAGATTGCTGCCCCCCCCCCCCCCGCTCCCTAGCATGGTGGAGCCGAAGCTGTAAGCTCCGGCTCCACCATTCACTAACCTTACACACACGCCGTGAGTACACAGCGTGTGTGCTGCGGGGATGAGATCCACTAAAGGCCGGCGCGATGACGTCACATCATCGCGCCGGCGCCTGGAGGACCCGTCCCCGCGGCCTGCATACTGTAAGTAAGGGTATGCTCAGGGGCCAGGGGATTAGGGAAACAGGATATGCGCCACTGTTAGGAGGAGGGGGGGAGGAGGGGGGGGGTCAGAGAAAAGGGAATATTTAATGAGGGTCTGCAGGGCAAAGCACAGGGGGCATTATATGTGAAGAGCACATGACAGGGGGGGGGGGGGGCTGTCCTGTGCCCTTCACATATAATGCCCCCTGTGCTGTGCCACACATATAAATTATATCTGTGGCGCACACAGCACAGGGGGCATTATATGTGTGGGGCACAGCACAGGGGGGCATTATATGATAGAATGCCCCCCTGTCCTGTGCCCCTCACATATAATGCCCCCTGTGCTGTGCCCCTCACATATAATGCCCCCTGTGCTGTGCCCCTCACATAATGCCCCCTGTGCTGTGCCACACATATAAATTATATGTGTGGGGCACACAGCACAGGGGGCATTATATGTGTGGGGCACAGCACAGGGGGGCATTATATGATATAATGCCCCCTGTGTTGTTCCCCTCACATATATTGCCCCCTGTGCTGTGTCCCACACATATAATGCCCCCTGTGCTGTGCCCCACACATATAATGCCCCCTGTGCTGTGCCCCTCACATATAATTCCCCATCATGCGCCCCTCATATATAATGCCCCCATCATGCGCCCCTCACATATAATGCCCTCTGTGCTGTGCCCCTCACATATAATGCTCCTGTCATGTGCCCCTCACATATAATGCCCCCATTCTTTGCCCCTCACATATAATGCCCCAATTATGCGCCCCTCATATATAATGCCCCCTGTGCTATGCCCTTCACATATAATGCCCCCATCATGCGCCCCTCATATATAATGCCCCCTGTGCTGTGCCCTTCACATATAATGCGCCCATCATGCGCCCCTCACATATAATGCCCCCTGTGCTGTGCCCCTCACATATAATGCCCACATCATGCGCCCCCTCACATATAATGCCCCTGTGCTGTGCCACTCACATATAATGCCCCCATCATGCGCCCCTCACATATAATGCCCCCTGTGCTGTGCCCCTCACATATAATGTTCCTGTCATGTGCTCCAAACATATAATGCCCCCTGTGCTGTGCCCCTCACATATAATGTTCCTGTCATGTGCTCCAAACATATAATGCCCCCTGTGCTGTGCCCCTCACATATAATGCCCCCTGAGGGGACAGGACATGGGGCATTATATGTGAAGGGCACAGCACAGGGGGCATTATATGTGAGGGGCGCATGATGGGGGCATTATATGTGAGGGGCACAGCACAGGGGGCATTATATGTGCGGGACACATGATGGGGGCATTATATGTGCGGGACGCATGATGGGGGCTTTATATATGAGGGGCGCATGATGGAGGCATTATATGTGAGGGGCAAAGAATGGGGGCATTATATGTGAAGGGCACAGCACAGGGGGCATTAAATGCGTGGGGCACATGACAGGACCATTATATGTGAGGGGCAAAGCACAGAGGGCATTATTATGTGGGGGGAACAGGACGGGTCATAATTATTATATGTAGGGGCACAAGATGGGGCATTATTACTATATGTGAAGGCACAGAGTGTTTTGCCTTTCAGAAGTATAGTGTATATTATGAGGAATTTCTGGGGTGGTAAGTTTTTTAGGGGCCACAATACATTATGGTATTTTACTCAGGGGGTGCACTGCACAGCAAGTTATATTCAGAGAATGCACTGTGTGGTAGTATTAGATTTAGAGGGCACAGTGTGTGTTAGTATTATATTCAGTGGGTACAGTGTGTGATAGTATTATATTTAGAGGGTGCAGTGTGTGATAATATTATATTTAGAGGGTGCAGTGTGTGATAGTATTATATTCAGAGGGTGCAGTGTTTGGTAGTATTAAATTTAGAGGGCACAGTGTGTGGTAGTATTATATTCAGAGGGTGCAGTGTGTGGTAGTATTATATTCAGAGAGTACAGTGTGTGGTAGTATTATATTCAGAGGGTGCAGTGTGTGGTAGTATTATATTCAGAGGGTGCAGTGTTTGGTAGTATTAAATTTAGAGGGCACAGTGTGTGGTAGTATTATATTCAGAGGGTGCAGTGTGTGATAGTATTATATTCAGAGAGCGCAGTGTGTGATAGTATTATATTCAGAGGGTACAGTGTATGGCGGTATTATATTCAGAGGGTACAGTGTGTTGTATATTCAGGGGGTACAGTGTGTCAGAATTATATTCAGAGGGTGTGTGCCAGTATTATATTCAAAGAATACAGTGTTTGGCAGTATTATAATAATTATTGTTTTCATATAGAGGATCAGAATGCGCTGACATAGTGAGGAGACGTCTGGGCATCAAGTTCTGCAGAGAGAAGATTTAGCTGGAACAAATCCTGGCGTTATGTACCAGCTGAATTAGATAAGGAAAGACTATAGAGAAGACGTCACCTGTAGTCACTGATATCATTGTGTATTCTCCTCACTATAGAGAAGACGTCACCTGTAATCACTGATATCATTGTGTATTCTCCTCACTATAGAGAAGACGTCACCCATAGTCACTGATATCATTGTGTATTCCCCTCACTATAGAGAAGACGTCACCTGTAATCACTGATCTCTATAGTGAGGAGAAAACACAATGATATCAGTGATTACAGGTGACGTCTTCTCTATAGTGAGGAGAATACACAATGATATCAGTGATTACAGGTGACGTCTTCTCTATAGTGAGGAGAATACACAATGATAAGACGTCACCTGTAGTCACTGATATCACTGTGTATTCTCCTCACTATAGAGGAGACGTCACCTGTAGTCACTGATATCATTCTGTATTCTCCTCACTATGTCCCATCAGAGCTGTGGTCACTTGTAAGTTCTGCTGTTATGATGGGTGAAACAACAACTCCCAGCATCCCCTTACCACTGCTTAGGTCATACTGGGAGCTGTAGTTTTAAATGGTAAAAATTTCTTTAGCACTTTCCCATTCTGTGGCTATTGGTGTATTTGATTATTATTCTGACATATGAGCACGGCCTTAGAGTCTTAAACAAGGTTAGGACTGTATGATACATTTAATAATATTGTAAGTTCCGTGAGCAACATCTTGTTTTCTGTCCGCCAACACAAAATACTCTAATAGTGCCCCTCCCGAGACTCGACTCTGGATCCGCCCCTGATCTTGACCTCATATCCCATCCTCATATCCCGACCACCTATCCTGTCCTCCTATCTCGACCTCATATCCTGTCCTCATATTCCGTCCTCATGTCCTGACCTCCTATCCTGACCTCCTATTGCGACCTCCTATCCCGACCTCTTATCCAGACCTCCTATCCAGACCTCCTGTCCCGTCCTCATATCCCGTTCTCATCCTGAACTCCTCTCTTTGTGAGATGGGGTGGGGCTTGCAAACTGGATTGACACATTCACCAGGAGATGCAGAGCGGAGCTTGTGGAGTAAGGTACTGGAAGTCCCATACACTCGCATGGGATTTGAAACAAAAACCCATCTTTTATGAAAGGGTGTAGGTAAGGGTTAATTTAACTATCATATCTTTTTATTTGACATATAAGTAATATGTGAACCAGGTATTGTTGAAATATCTCCAGCTGTACGGAAGTTATGTGGGAACATACATTTTCCATTGATTTGCATGGGACAAAAAAAAAAAAAAACAACCCTCACATATGGGGGTAGTTAACTATCCTATATTTTAACCCCTTAAGGACCAGGCCATTTTACACCTTAGGACCAGAGCGTTTTTTGCACATCTAACCACTGTCACTTTAAACATTAATAACTCTGGAATGCTTTTAGTTATCATTCTGATTCCGAGACTGTTTTTTCGTGACATATTCTTCTTTAACATAGTGGTAACATTTTGTGGTAACTTGCATCCTTTCTTGGTGAAAAATCCCAAAATTTGATGAAAAATTAGAAAATTTAGCATTTTTCTAACTTTGAAGCTCTCTGCTTGTAAGGAAAATGGATATTCAAAATAAAAAAAACATTTTATTCACATTTCCAATATGTCTACTTTATGTTTGAATCATAAAATTGACGTGTTTTTACTTTTGGAAGACACCAGAGGGCTTCAAAATTCAGCAGCAATTTTCCAATTTTTCACAAAATTTTCAAACTCACTATTTTTCAGGAACCAGTTCAGGTTTGAAGTGGATTTGAAGGGTCTTCATATTAGAAATACCCCACAGATGACCCCATTATAAAAACTGCACCCCCCAAAGTATGTAAAACGACATTTAGTAGGTGTTTTAACCCTTTAGGTGTTTCACAGGATTAGCAGCAAAGTGAAGGAGAAAATTCATAAGCTTAATTTTTTACACTCGCATGTTCTTGTAAACCCAATTTTTTTATTTTTATAAGGGGTAAAAGGAGAAAATGTATACTTATATTTGTAGCCCAATTTCTCTTGAGTAAGCACATACCTCATATGTCTATGTAAAGTGTTCGGCGGGCGCAGTAGAGGGCTCAGAAGCGAAGGAGCGACAAGGGGATTTTGGAGAGTACGTTTTTCAGAAATGGTTTTTGGGGGGCATGTTGCATTTAGGAAGCCCCTATGGTGCCAGAACAGCAAAAAAAAAACACATGGCATACCATTTTGGAAACTAGACCCCTTGAGGAACGTAACAAGGAATAAAGTGAGCTTTAATATCCCACAGGGGTTTCACGACTTTTGCATATGTAAAAAGATAAAAAAAATGTCACTAAAATGTGTGTTTACCCCCAAATTTCACATTTGTGCAAGGGTTAATAGCAGAAAATACCCCCCAAAATTTGGAACACCATCTCTTCTGAGTATGGAGGTACCCCATAAGTTGGCCTGAAGTGCACTACGGGCAAACTACAATGCTCAGAAGAGAAGGAGTGATATTTGGCTTTTTGAGAGCACATTTTACTCGGGGGGGGGGGGGGGGCATGTCGCATTTAGGAAGCCCCTATGGTGCCAGAACAGCAAAAGAAAACACATGGCATACCATTTTGGAAACTAGACCCCTTGAGGAACGTAACAAGGAATAAAGTGACCCTTAATACCCCACAGGGGTTTCACGACTTTTGCATATGTAAAAAAAAAAAAAAATTTTCACTAAAATGTATGTTTCCCCCCCAAATTTCACATTTTGCAAGGGTTAATAGCAGAAAATACCCCCAAAATTTGTAACCCCATCTCTTCTGAGTATGGAGGTACCCCATAAGTTGACCTGAAGTGCTCTACGGGCGAACTACAATGCTCAGAAGAGGAGGAGCACCATTGAGCTTTTGGAAAGAGAATTTGTTTGGAATGGTAATCAGGGGCCATGTGCATTTACAAAGCCCCCCGTGGTGCCAGAACAGTGGACCCCCCCCCACATGTGACCCTATTTTGGAAACTACAACCCTCACAGAATTTAATAAGTGGTGCAATGAGCATTTACACCACACTGGCATTTGACAGATCTTTGGAACAGTGGGCTGTGCAAATGGAAAATTAAATTTTTCATTTTCACGGATCACTGTTCCAACAATTTGTCAGACACCTGTGGGGCGTAAATGCTCACTGTGCCCCTTATTACATTACATGAGGGGTGTAGTTTCCAAAATGGGGTCACATGTGGGGGGGTCCATTGTTCTGGTACCATGGGTATTTTGTAAACACAAGTGGCCTTCAATTCCGGACAAATTTTCTCTTCAAAATCCCAATGGCGTTCCTTCTCTTCTGAGCATTGTAGTGCACCCATGGAGTACTTTACATCCACATATGGGTTATGTTCTTACTCAGTAGAAATGGGGTTACAAATTTTGGGGGGCTTTTTTCCTATTTTCCCTTGTGAAAATGAAAAATTTAGGGTGACACCAGCATTTTAGTGAAAATTTTTTTTTTTTCATTTTCCCATTCAACTTTAATGAAAATTTGTCAAACACCTGTGGGGTGTTCAGGCGCACTATACCCCTTGTTAAGTTCCGTGAGAGGTGTCGTTTCCAAAATGGGGTCACATGTGGGTATTTATTTTTTTGGGTTTATGTCAGAACCGCTGTAAAATCAGCCACCCCTGTGCAAATCACCAATTTAGGCCTCAAATGTACATGGTGCGCTCTCACTCCTCAGCCTTGTTGTGTGCTCGCAGAACATTTTACGCCCACATATGGGGTATTTCTGTACTCAGGAGAAATTGCTTTACAAATTTTGGGGGTCTTTTTTTCCTTTTACCTCTCGTGAAAATAAAAAAGTAAAGGACAACACCAGCATGTTAGTGTAAATTTTTTTTTCTACCCTAACAGGCTGGTGTAGACCCCAACTTTTCTTTTTCATGAGGGGTAAAAGGAAAAAAAGCCCCCCAAAATTAGTAGTGCAATTTCTCCTGAGTACGGAGATACCCCATATGTGGCCCTAAACTGTTTCCTTGAAATACGACAGGGCTCTGAAGTGAGAGAGCGCCATGTGCATTTGAGGACTAAATTAGGGATTGCACAGGGTTGGACATAGGGGTATTCTACGCCAGTGATTCCCAAACAGGGTGCCTCCAGCTGTTGCTAAACTCCCAGCATGGCTGGACAGTCAGTGGCTGTCTGGAAATGCTGTGAGTTGTTGTTTTGCAACAGTTGGAGGCTCTGTTTTGGAAACACTGCCGTACAATGAGTTTTTTTTATTTTTATTGGGGGGACAGTGTAAGGGGGTGTATATGTAGTGTTTTACTCTTTATTATGTGTAAGTGTAGTGTAGTGTAGTGTTTTTAGGGTACGTTCACACTGGCAGAGGTTTATAGTGAATTTACCGCTAGAAGTTTGCGCTGCGGCGAAAAATTTGCCGCAGCTCATACTTGAAGTAGTAAGCTTACTGTAAACCCGCCAGTGTGAATGTACCCTGTACGTTCACATGGGGGGACAAACCTCCAGCTATTTCAAAACTACAACTCCCAGCATGTACTGACAGACCGTGCATGCTGGGAGTTGTACTTTTGCAACATCTGGAGGCACACTGGTTGGAAAACCTTCAGTTAGGTTCTGTTACCTAACTCAGTATTTTCCAACCAGTGTGCCTCCAGCTGTTGCAAAACTTCAACTTCCAGCATGTACTGATCGCCGAAAGGCATGCTGGGAGATGTAGTTATGCAACAGCTGGAGGTACACAACTACAATTCCCAGCATGCAGAGACAGCTGTTTGCAACATCTGGAGAGCTATAGTTTAGAGACCACTGCACAGTGGTCTCCAAACTGTGGACCTCCAGATGTTGCAAAACTACAACTCCCAGCATGCCCAGACAGCAAACTGCTATGTGGGCATGCTGGGAGTTGTAGTTTTGCAAGATCTGGAGGTGCACAGTATAGAGATCACTGTGCAACTCCCAGCATGCCTATACAGCTCTCTGGGCATGCTGGGAGTTGTAGTTTTGCAACATCTGGAGGGTTATAGTTTAGAGACCACTATAGTGGTCTCAGACTGTAGCCCTCCAGATGTTGCTAAGTAACTCAACGGCTTCCGTCGGATCCAGGGAGCTGCGTCGCCAGCCTGCTGCTGCCGCTGATCGTCAACCGCTCCCGTCGCCGATGGGTAAGTGGATCTTCTGCGCCGGTCCCTGTCGGTTTCCCCGTACGGCCCCGCCTATTGTGGGTGGGCAGAACGGGGAAACCGAAAGTAAACCCCTCCGCCCCCGATCTGCTATTGGTGGTCGCGTCTAGACCACCAATAGCAGAGATAGGAGGGGTGGCACCTCTGCCACCTCACTCCTATTGCTTCAAGGGGATCGTGGGTGTCTAGGACATCCGCGATCCCCTTTATTTTCCGGGTCACCGGGTCACTATAGACCCGTATGACCCGGAATAGCCGCAAATCGCAAATGTGAATTCACTTGCGATTTGCAGCGATCGCCAACATGGGCATTTGCGCGGGGTGCCTGCTGATAGATACTCATATGTCCGTGTTCCTTAACCTCTTCAGGACGCAGGGCATATGGATACGCCCTGCATTCCGAGTCCTTAAGGACGCAGGGCATATCCATACGCCCGTGCGAATTCCGGTCCCCACTGCTAGCCGGTTGGGGACCGGAGCCGGATGCCTGCTGAAATCATTCAGCAAGCATCCCGGCATATCGCCCAGGGGGGTCATTATGCCCCCCCATGTCGGCAATGGCCGCAGATCGCTGGACAATTCAGTCCAGCGATCTGTGGCGATTCCGGGTCAATCGGGTCTCCAGTGACCCGGTGACCCGGAATTACTGGCTGATCGGGGCCGTCTCTGACGGCCCCGAACAGCCAGAGCCAGCAGGGGTGAGGTGGCACTGGTGCCACCTCACGATCGCCCTGATTCGTCGGCCAGTGTCACTCCCGCTCCACCCCTCTTCCGGAGGACGTGAGCGGGTGCGGGAAGAAGACCCCGGGTGCTGGGGACCCAGATCCCCGGCGTCCCTGTTGGGATCGGGGCCCCAGGAGCGACGGCCGCGGCGAGGGACTGTCCTGCGACGGAGCAGCAGCAGGAGGTGATGTTGCTTAGCAACAGCTCCCAGCATGCAAAAAGGGCATGCTGGGAGCTGTAGTTATGCAACAGCAGGAGGCAGACCACCACAACTCCCAGCATTCCCTTATAGGCATGCTGAGACTTATGGTTTTGCAACAGCTGGAGGCACATTTTTTCTATGGAAAAGTGTACCTTCAGCTGTTGTATAACTACAACTCCCAGCTTGCACAAACAGCTAAAGTGCATGCTGGGAGTTGTAGTGGTGTATCTGCTGGTTGCATAACTACAACTCCCAGCATGCCCATTGGCTGTCGGTGACTGCTGAGAGTTGTAGTTTTGCAACAGCTGAAGGCACACTGGTTGTGAAACTCTGAGTTTTTTTTTACCTAACTCAGTGTTTCACGACCGGTGTGCCTCCAGCTGTTGCAAACTACAACTCCCAGCAGTCACCTTACACCATGCACCGTACATGCTGGGAGTTGTAGTTTTGCAACAGCTGGAGGCACACTGGTTTTGAAACACTATGTAAGGTCACAAACTCAGTGATACATAACCAGTGTGCCTACAGCTGTTGCAAAACTAAAACTCTCAGCATGTACAGTCTGTCAGCGCATGCTGGGAATTGTAGTTTTGCAACAGCTGGATGTTCCCCCCCCCCCCATCAATGTGAATGTACAGGGTATACTCACATGGGCGGAGGTTTACAGTAAGTATCCGGCTGCAAGTTTGAGCTGCGGCAAATTTTCTGCCGCAGCTCAAACTGCCAGCGAGAAACTACTGTGAACCCCCGCCCGTGCGACTGTACCCTAAAAATACTACACTAACACAAAATAAAATAAAAGTATAAAACACTATATATACACATACCCCTACACAGCCCCCCTCCCCTCCCCAATAAAAATGAAAAACGTCTGGTACGCCACGGTTTCCAAAACGGAGCCTCCAGCTGTTGCAAAACAACTAGTCCCAGTATTACCAGACAACCACCGACTGTCCAGGCATGCTGGGAGTTTTACAACAGCTGGAGGCCCCCTGTTTGGGAATCACTAGCGTAGAATACCCCTATGTCCACCCCTATGCAATCCCTAATTTAGGCCCCAAATGCGCATGGTGCTCTCACTTTGGAGCCCTGTCGTATTTCAAGGCAACAGTTTAGGGTCACATATGGGGTATCGCCGTACTCAAGAGAAATTGTGTTACAAATTTTGGGGGGTATTTTCTGCTTTTACCCTTTTTAAAAATGTAAAATTTTTGGGAAAATAAGCATTTTAGGTAAAAAAAATTTTTTTTTTTTTACATATGCAAAAGTCGTGAAACGCCTGTGGGGTATTAAGGTTCACTTAACCCCTTGTTACGTTCCCCGAGGGGTCTAGTTTCCAAAATAGTATGCCATGTGTTTTTTTTTTTTTTTTTTGCTGTTCTGGCACCATAGGGGCTTCCTAAATGCGGCATGCCCCCAGAGCAAAATTTGCTTTCAAAAAGCCAAATGTGACTCCTTCTCTTCTGAGACCTGTAGTGCGCCAGCAGAGCCCTTTTCTCCCCCATATGGGGTGTTTTCTGAATCGGGAGAAATTGGGCTTCAAATTTTGGGGGGTATTTTCTGCTATTACCCTTTTTAAAAATGTAAAACTTTTGGGAAACCAAGCATTTTAGTAAAAATTATATATATTTTTTTTACATATGCAAAAGTCGTGAATCACCTGTGGGGTATTAAGGTTTACTTTACCCCTTGTTATGTTCCCAGAGGGGTCTAGTTTCCAAAATGGTATGCCATGTGTGTTTTTTTGCTGTTCTGGCACCATAGGGGCTTCCTAAAGGTGACATGCCCCCCAAAAACCATTTGTCGCTCCTTCCCTTCTGAGCCCTCTACAGCGCCCGCCGAACAATTAACATAGACATATGAGGTATGTGCTTACTCGAGAAAAATTGGGTTTCAAATACAAGTAAAAATTTTCTCTTTTTACCTCATGCAAAAATTGGGTCTACAAGAACATGCGAGTGTAAAAAATTAAGATCGTGAATTTTCTCCTTCACTTTGCTGCTATTCCTGTAAAACCCCTAAAGGGTTAAAACGCTTACCGAATGTCATTTTGAATACTTTGGGGGGGGGGGGGGGTGCAGTTTTTATAATGGGGTAATTTATGGGGTATTTCTAATGTGAAGACCCTTCAAATCAACTTCAAACCTGAACTGGTCCCTGAAAAAAAGCGAGTTTCAAAATTTTGTGAAAAATTTGAAAATTGCTGCTGAACTTTGAAGCCCTCTTCCAAAAGTAAAAACACGTCAATTTTATGATGCAAACACAAAGTAGACATACTGTATATGTGAATAAAACATTTTTTTATTTGGAATATCCATTTTCCTTACAAGCAGAGAGCTTCAAAGTTAGAAAAATGCAAAATGTACAAATTTTTCATAAAATTTTGGGATTTTTCTCCAAGAAAGGATGCAAGTTACCACTAAATTTTACCACTATGTTAAAGTAGAATATGTCCCAAAAAAAACTGTTTCGGAATCAGAATAATAACTAAAAGCATTAGAGAGTCCTTAAGGTGAAAAAGGGCTCAGTCCTTAAGGGGTTAAGGGGTTAAAGGACTACTCCAGTGGAAAACTTTTTATTTTTAAATCAACTGATGCCAGAAAATTAAACAGATTTGTAAATTACTTCTATTAAAAAATCTTAATCCTTCCAGTACTTATTAGCTGCTGAATACTACAGAGGAAATTGTTTTCTTTTTGAAACTCAGTGCTATCTGCTGACATCATGACCACAGTGCTCTCCGCTGACACCTCTGTCAATTTTAGGAACTGTCCAGAGAAGCATATGTTTTCTATGGGGATTTTCTCCTACTCTGGACAGTTCTTAAAATGGACAGAGATGTCAGCAGAGTAAGTTTCGTTTTTCCTGTCCTGCCCACCCACAATAGGCGGGGCAGAATGGGGAAACGAAGGAGATCGGGTGCCGCTGTCCACTTACCCTGCGGCGAGGCTTCGGGCGACGATCGGTGTCGGAGATCGGCGTGGGCAGCATGTCATGCGGCTGGCTCCCTGGATCCGACTGAAGCCGGTAAGTTGCTTAGCAACATCTAGAGGGCTACAGTTAGAGACCACTATACAGTGGTCTCTACACTGTTGCCCTCCAGATGTTGCAAAACTACAACTCCCAGCATGCCCAGACAGCTGTCATGCTGGGATTTGTAGTTTTGTAACAGCTGGAGGCTCACAGTTTGGAGATCACTGTGCAGTGAACTGTGGCCCTCTAGATCTTGCAAAACTACAACTCCCAGCATGTCCACATAGTAGTCTGCTGTCTGGGCATGCTGGGATTTGTAGTTTTGCAACATCTGGATGTCCACAGTTTGGAAATTACTGTGCAGTGGTCTCTAAACTGTTGACCTCCAGATGTTGCAAAACTGCAAATCCTAGCATGCCCAAACAGCAAACACCTGTCTCGGCATGCTGGGAGTTGTAGTTGTGTACCTCCAGCTGTTGCATAACTACATCTCCCAGCATTCACTTCGGCGATCAGTACATGCTGGGAGTTGTATTTTTGCAACAGCTGGAGGCACACTGGTTGGAAAATACTGAGTTAGGTAACAGAACCTAACTGAAGGTTTTCCAACCAGTGTGCCTCCAGCTGTTGCAAAAGTATAACTCCCAGCATGCACGGTCTGTCAGTATATGCTGGGAGTTGTAATTTTGAAACAGCTGGAGGTTTGCCCCTCCCCCCCCATGTGAACGTACAGGGTACATTCACACGGGCAGGTTTACAGTAAGTTTCCTGCTTCAAGCAGCGCAATCTCCTAGCGGTAAGCTCACTGTAAACCTCTGCCAGTGCGAATGTACCCTAAAAAAATTACACTACACTACCACTTTATAAAGGGTAAAACACTACATAAACACCCCCTTACACTGTCCCCCCCAATAAAAATGAAAAACGTATTGTACAGCAGTGTTTCCAAAACGGAGCCTCCAGCTGTTGCAAAACAATAATTCCCAGCATTTCCGGACAGCCACTGAATGTCCAGGCATGCTGGCAGTTTAGCAACAGCTGGAGGCACCCTGTTTGGGAATCACTGGCGTAGAATACCCCTATTTAGTCCTCAAATGCACATGGTGCTCTCTCACTTCGGAGACCTGTCATATTTCAAGGAAACAGTTTAGGGCCACATATGGGGTATTTCCGTGCTCGGGAGAAATTGCACTACAAATTTTGGGGGGCTTTTTCTCCTTTTACCCCTTATGAAAAGGAAAAGTTGGGGGCTACACCAGCCTGTTAGTGTAAAAAAAAAAATAAAAAAAATGTTACACTTACATGCTGGTGTTGCCCTTTACTTTTTATTTTAGAGGTAAAAGGAAAAAAAGAACCCTAAAATTTGTAACGCAATTTCTCCTGAGTACGGAAATACCCCATATGTGGCCGTAAAATGCTTTGCGGGCGCATAACCAGGCTCAGGAGTGAGAGCGCACTATGTACATTTGAGGCCTAAATTGGTGATTTAGACAGGGGCGGCTGATTTTACAGCGATTCTGACATAAACGCACAAAAATAAATACCCACATATGACCCCATTTTGGAAACTACACCACTCACAGAATGTAACAAGGGATATAGTGAGCCTTAACACCCCACAGGTGTTTGACGAATTTTCATTAAAGTTGGATGGGAAAACGAAAAAAAAAAAAAATCACTAAAATGCTGGTGTTACCCTAAATTTTGAATTTTCACAAGGGAAAATAGGAATAATGTCCCCCAAAATTTGTAAACCCATTTCTTCTGAGTATATAAATACCCCATATGTGGATGTAAAGTGCTCTGTGGGCGAACTACAATGCTCAGAAAAGAAGGAGCGCCATTGGGATTTTGAAGTGAAAATTTGTCCGGAATTGAAGGCCACGTGTGTATACAAAGCACCCATAGTGCCGGAACAATGGACCCCCCACATGTGACCCCATTTTGGAAACTGCACCCCTCATGTAATGTAATAAGGGGTACAGTGAGCATTTACGCCCTACAGGTGTCTGACAGTTTTCTGGGACAGTGGTCCGTGAAAATGAAAAATGTAATTTTGCATTTGCTCAGCCCACTGTTCCAAAGATCTGTCAAACGCCAGGGGAGTGTAAATACTTCATGCACCCCTTATTAACCCCTCAACGACGCAGGATGTATATTTACGTCCTGCGCCGGCTCCCGCGATATGACGCGGGGTCGCGATGCGACCCTGCATCACATCGTGTCGGTCCTGGCGCTCATCAACGGCCGGGACCCGCGGCTAATACAACACATCGCCACCGATCACGGCAATGTGCCGTATTAACCCTTTAGAAGCGGCGGTCAAAGCTGACCGCCGCTTCTAAAGTGAAAGTGAAACTATCCCGGCTAGTCAGTGGAGCTGTTCGGGACCGCCGCGGTCAAATCGTGGCGTTCCGAACAGCTTACAGGACACTGGGAGGGCCCTTACCTGCCCTTACCTTATCGACGAATGACTGCTCCGTGCCTGAGATCCAGGCAGGAGCAGTCAAGCGCCGATAACACTGCTCACAGGCGTGTTAATACACGCCAGTGATCAGCATAGGAGATCAGTGTGTGCAGTGTTATAGGTCCCTATGGGACCTATAACACTGCAAAAAAAAAGTGTTAATAAAGGTCATTTAACCCCTTCCCTAATAAAAGTTTGAATCACCCCCCTTTTCCCATAAAAAAAATAAAACTGTGTAAATAAAAAAAATAATAAACCTATGTGGTATCGCCGCGTGCGTAAATGTCCGAACTATAAAAATATATAATGAATTAAACCGCACGGTCAATGGCGTACGCGCAAAATAATTCCAAAGTCTAAAAAAGCGTATTTTTGGTCACTTTTTATGCCATTAAAAAATGAATAAAAAGTGATCAAAAAGTCCGATCAAAACAAAAATTGTACCAATAAAAATTTCAGATCATGTCGCAAAAAAGGAGTCCTCCTATCGCCCTGTACAAGGAAAAATAAAAAAGTTATAGGGGTCATAAAATGACATTTTTAACCGTATAAATTTTCCTGCATGTAGTTATGATTTTTTCCAGAAGTACGACAAAATCAAACCTATATAAGTAGGGTATCATTTTAACCGTATGGACCTACAAAATAATGATAAGGTGTCATTTTTACCGAAATATGCACTGCGTAGAAACGGAAGTCCCGAAAAGTTGCAAAATGGCGTTGTTTCTTCGATTTTGTCCCACAATGATAATTTTTTCTTTTTTGCCGTGAATTCTTGGGTAAAATAACTAATGTCACTGCAAAGTAGAATTGGTGATGCAAAAAATAAGCCATAATATGGATTTTTAGGTGGAAAATTGAAAGGGTTATGATTTTTAAAAGGTAAGGAGGAAAAAAAAAGTGCAAAAACTGAAAAACCCTGAGTCCTTAAGGGGTTAAAATCTGTGAGGGGTGTAGTTTCCAAAATGGGGTCACATGTGGAGGGTCCACTGTTCTGGCACCAAGGGGGGCTTTGTAAACGCACATGGCCCTTGACTTCCATTCCAAACAAATTCCCTTTCCAAAAGCTCAATGGCCCTCCTCCTCTTCTTAGCATTGTAGTCCGCCAGCAGAGCATTTGATGTCCACATATGATGTATTTCCTCCTATTAACCATTGTAAACATTTAAAATTTGGTGAAAAAACTGCATTTTAGTGAATTTTTTCATTTACACATCCAAATTTAACAAAAAGTTGGGAAATACCTGTGAAGTGTTAAGGCTCACTGTACCCCTTGTTACGTTCCTTGAGGGGTGTAGTTTCCAAAATAGTATGCCATGTGTTTTTTTTTTTTGCTGTTCTGGCACCATAGGGGCTTCTTAAATCCGACATGCCCCCCAAAAACCATTTCAGCAAAATTTGCTTTCAAAAAGCCAAATGTAACTCCTTCACTTCTGAGCATTGTAGTTCGCCTGCAGAGCATTTTACATCCTAACTAGTGTTGAGCAGCATAGGCCATATTGGAATTGGCCGAATGGACGAATATTTGTCATTCATTTGCTAAATTTGCATTTTCGTAATATTCGCGTTTTATTTTTGCAAATGTGAAAATTTGCACACCAGTCTTACACAGTAGTATTACAACCTTCTTTACACCACACAAGCTGGAAGCAGAGAGGGATGATCACTGTGATGTGTACTGTGGAAAAAAACAAACGAATATTCGTAATTGCGAATAAATAGTGCTATATTCGCGAATATTCACAAATTCGTGAATATAAAATTTGCATTGCAAATATTCGCGAGCAACACTAGTCCTAACATGGGTTGTTTCCATACTCAGAAGAGATGGGGTTACAAATTTTGGGCGGCATATTCTCCCATTACCCTTTATAAAAATGGTAAATTTGGGGAAAAAACTGCACTGTATTAAAAAAAAAATTTCATTTACACATCCGACTTTAACGAAAAGTCATCCAACACCTGTGGGGTGTTAAAGCTCTCTGAACCCCTTGTTACGTGCCTTGAGGGGTGTAGTTTCCAAAATGGTATGCAATGTGTGGGGTTTTCCGCTGTTCTGGCACCATAGGGGCTTCCTAAATGTGACATGCCCCACAAAAAACATTTCAGTAAAACTCACTCTCCAAAATCCCATTATCGCTCCTTCCCTTCTGAGCCCTTTACAGTGCCCGCCGAACACTTGACATACACATATGAGGTATTTCCTTACTCAAGAGAAAAATTGGGTTACACATTTTTAGAGGATTTGTCTCCTTTTACCTCTTGTAAAAATTCAAAAACTGGGTTTACAAGAACATGCCAGTGTATAAAATGAAGATTTAGAATTTTCTCCTTTAATTTGCTGTTATTCCTGTGAAACACCTAAAGGGTTAACACACTTAATGAATGTCATTTTGAATACTTTGAGGGGTGCCGTTTTAATAATGGGATCATTTGTGGGGTATTTCTAATAGGAAGGCTTTTCAGATCCACTTCAAACCTGAACTGATCCATGAAAAATTCAGATTTTGAAAATTTTGGTAAAAATTGCTGCTGAACTTTGAAGCCCTCTGATGTCTTCCAAAAGTAAAAACATGTCAACTTTATGTTGCAAACATAAAGTAGACATATTGTATTTGTGAATCAAAATATAATTTATTTGGAATGTCTATTTTCAAAGTTAGAAAAATGCTAAATTTTTAATTTTTTCATCAAATTTTGTCATTTTTTCACCAGGAAATGATGCAAGTATCGTCGAAAATTAATGAGTAATTAGAGTAATTAGAGTAATCCCAGAGTAATTAATGCTTAAAGTGACAGTGGTCAGATGTGCAAGAAACGCTCTGGTCCTACAGTGAAAATTGGCCTGGTCCTTAAGGGGTTAAACAAAAACACCACCCCTGGCAAATGGGGGCGAGTAAGGGTTAAATCACCTATCCTATGTTTGTTGTTGACATATTTATAACATGTGTGCCAAGTTTCATGTTAATATCTTTAGTCGTTTGGACGTGATGCTGGAACATACACACATATACACATACACACACATATACACATACATATACACACACATATACACATACATACACACATATATACATACACACACATATACACACATACATACACACATTGGGGGGAATTTATCATTATGTGTCTTCTATTGTAGACAGAGTTCTACCCCTTTACACTTCTTGTCTATTGTACACTCTTACTCAGAATGTACTAAGGCTGTACACTCCTTTGATAAATCTTGTGCAAATATAGAAACGCCCCCCTCGCTCTACCGTACACTCCTTCTCTACCTCACAGGAAAAGTGGACATAGGGATTTTGGGGGAGATTTAGCAAAACCTGCGCAGAGGAAAAGTTGCCCAGTTGCCCATAGCAACCAATCCGATTGCTTCTTTCCTTTTGCAGAGGCCTTGTTAAAAATGAAAGAAGCGAGCTGATTGGTTGCTATGGGCAACTGGGCAACTTTTCCTTTGCACAGGTTTTGATAAATCTCCCACTTTGTTCTATTGCTTTGAGGCAAGGATTCCATTGAGGTTTTTTGTCCATCAGCAAAAACGCCAGAAAAACCGTCACAGCTTTTTCCTGTGTTTTGTCAGTTTTTCTTGCGTTTTTTACTTGCGTTTTTGCTGGTGTGTGGAAACCAAAAAATGTACTAAACTTTTTGTTGCTTTTTTTTCTTCAAAATTTAGATTCGTGAATGTGGAGGACTATGTCAGATTTGCGACGATGAACAGCGTTTTTTTTAAATGTCAATAAAAGGGTTAACGAGGGCTGAGCGGGAGTTTTTTATTTAAATAAAAAAAAATTTCAATGTGTTGTGTTTTTTAAAAATTGAATTTTCAGGCTTAGTAGTGGAAGGCATCTTGTAGACAGAATCCATCAATAAGCTGGGGCTTAGAGTTAGCCCCCAAAACAGCTAGCGCTAACCGCTGCTGCGGTCTGCCCCTCTGCCATTGGACTACTACTCCTATCATGAGTCTGTCCCATGATGGGAGTTGTTGTAGTACTGCAGCGCTGAGGGATGGCACTTGCACATCCCCCGGCTGTGGGACTTTTAGGACTACTACTCCCATCATGGAAAAACTATGTCCATGATGGGAGTTTTAGTCCAGGGGCTGAGGTGCAGATCGCACCGGGTCATTCTTCAGAGACCCACTGCGATCTGCATTTAAGTTAGGAAGCCAAGCGGTACATGCGTCTACATTGCGCTGCCTGCGACTTCTATATACATTGACATAATTCATAATCCCCGCCGGGAGACGGGAGCTCTGATTGGTCAATAGGTATTCTCCAATCAGAGCTCCCGTGTTCCGGCGGGGTTAATGAATTATGTCAGTGTATATAGAAGCCGCGGGCAGCTTGCTAACTTAAATGCGGATCGCAGCAGATCATTCTCTGGAGATCCGCTGCGATCCGCATTTATTAACTATACAAAGCGGCGGTACATGCGTCTAAATTGCGACTTCTATATAGAGCTGTCATAATTCATAATCGCTGCCGCCGGAACACGGGAGCTCTGATTGGAGAACCAATCAGAGCTCCCCTCTCCCGGCGGCAGTGATTATTAATTATGACAGTGTATATAGAAGCCCCAATGTAGATGCATGTACCGCCACTTTGTATAGTTAATAAATGCGGATCGCAGCGGATCTTCAGAGAATAATCTGCTGCGATCCGCATTTATTAAGCGGTACATGCGTCTACACTGCGGCTTCTATATACACTGTAATAATTCATAATCACCACCACTGGAACAAGGGAGCTCTGATTAGAGAATACCTATTGACCAATCAGAGCTCCCGTCTCCCGACGGGGATTAGGAATTATGTCAGTGTATATAGAAGCCGCGAGCAGTGCGATGTACACGCATGTACCGCCCGGCTTGTTAACTTACATGCAGATCGCAGCGGGTCTCTGCAGAATGACCCAGTGCAATCTGCACCTCAGCCCCTGGACTACAACTCCCATCATGGGAAGAGTCTGTCCATGATGGGAGTAGTAGTCCTATAAAGTCCCGCAGCCGGGGGATGTGCAATTGCCATACCTCAGCGCTGCAGTACTACAACAACTCCAATCATGGGACAGACTCATGATAGGAGTAGTAGTCCAAGGCCAGAGGGGCAGACCACAGCAGACCTGCTGCGATCCGCATTTATTAGCTATACAAGCCAGCGGTACATGCAGCTCCTATATACAGTTCTTATAATTCATAATCCCCGCCGGGAGAGGGGAGCTCTGATTGGTGGATAGCTATAGACCAATCAGAGCTCCTGTATCCCGGTGGCGGGGATTATGAATTATGACGGTGTATACAGGAGCCGGTGGCCTCCTATCCTGAGCTCCTATCCCGACCTCCTATCCCGTCCTCCTATCCCGTCCTCCTATCCCGACCTCCTATCCCGACCTCCTATCTCGTCCTCCTATCCCATCCTCCTATCTCGACCTCCTATCCCGACCTCCTATCCCCTCCTAATATCTGGACCTCCTATCCCGTCCTCCTATCTCGACCTCCTATCCCGACCTCCTATCCCATCCTAATATCTGGACCTCCTATCCTGTCCTCATATCCCGTTCTCCTATCTCGACCTCCTATCCCAACCTCCCATCCCGTCCTCATATTCCCGTCCTCATATCCCGACCTGTAATATGTGTACCAGGTATTGAAATATCTCCAGCCATAGGGAAGTTATGTGGGAACATACATTTCCCATTGATTTGCATGGGACTTAAGGACCCATGACGTATGCATACGTCATCACACCCTGGGTCTTAAGGACCCATGATGTATGCATACGTCATGGTCTTTTCCTGGTCTCCGCCGCTCACCCGGCGGAGATCGGAAGCGGATCCCTGCTGAAATCCTTCAGCAGGCATCCAGGGCAAACGGCGAGGGGGGGGCATGTAGGCCGCAAATCGCTAGGGAAATCGGCGGCGGCGACAGGTGAGAGGATCTTCAGCCGCGGTCGGGCCCTTTACAGCAATGCACGTCGTTGTAAAGCGACATGCATTGCTGTATTGGGACCCTGTATACTACAACTCCCAGCATGCCCAGACAGCCCTTGGCATCTGGGCATGCTGGGAGTTGCAGTTTTGCAACATCTGGAGGTTCGCAGTTTTGGGACCACTGTGCCCTTCCAGATGTTGCAAAACTACACATCCTCAGCATGCCCTTACTGTCCAGGCATGCTGGGAGTTGTAGTTCTGTAACATCTGGCCCTTCAGATGTTGCAGAACTACAACTCCCAGCATACCTGGACAGTTTTGGCATACTGGGAGTTGTAGTTTTGCAACATCAGGAAGGGCACAGATTGGGAACCACTGTATTAGTCGTTTGCAAACTGTAGTCCTCCAGATGTTGCAAAACTACAACTCCAAGCATGCTGGGAGTTGTAGTTTGGCAACATCTGGCTCTAAAGAAGTTGCCGAACTACTACTTCCAGCATATAGAAGGAAGGATTGTCCGGCACCAGGTATGCTCTAAAAGATTGCTTTTATTCATGCCATAGCAAGGAAACAGACATCACAGGACTGTGGTAATCTGACGCGTTTCGCTCTCTCTTGAGCTTAAACGTAGACTAAATTCAACAGACCAACATGCAAATTTAAAACAGGGACTCGATGGTCACATGATAAAATACCTGACATAGGTAGTAATAATAAAAACCCGGCATGGATATCATCTGTTAGTATTACAGAATGGGTTGGATCCTACCATTAGTGCGTTATTCGCTGTGTGTTTGTCCTATGAGTGTGAATATACTCCAAACATTAAGTGCAAAAATCGACAGGTATGCACACAATAGATTGCGGTATGTTGATATCGTGCATGTATAGGTCAATAGTAGAATGGGATAATCTACCTCATTGACTAAAAAACTCAAAGATCTGAATACATGGATATATATGTTAAAATTACATGCATTAAATGGATTACGGCATGTCAATATCACACATGCACGGGTGAATAATGGAAAAGGATAAGCAACCTCTTTCTATGTGTAGTTCTGAGACCTACGTGCATGTATACATATACTAAAAGATGATATATATGCCATGAATTACTAGATGTACATAAATAAATTGAAACACTGTACAATTTGCTCTGTTTTGGTTTACATATATATCCGTTACGTATTAATACTATAATTTTCAGTAACCGCACTCTAATAGGTATGAAAACACACTAGGCGGAATCACCATCCCAACACTCGCACCAAGAGAAATTATTGGTCTACCAAAAATATATAAATATAAAACATTATAAGGGGCTGCGGCGCTCGGGGCATCCGGGGAGGCATATAACGCTAGACTATGTTCTTATGTACAAGTCATGATTAAATCTAAGCGTTTGTTCATTCCCCGCGGGTATCTGGTATCCAAAAGAAATATCCAATATGTCTCTCTATTGAAGAGGCGTTTTCTCGCATCGCCTCCTCTAATACCTATCTTAACCTTTTCTATACCAGACACCCGCAGGGAATCCAACTCCCCGCGTGCACATCCCGAAAATGGCGTGATAGCATGGAAATGCCTACTCCTTCACTCCTACTGTCGGAGATGTGTCTCCTAATTCTTGTTTTAAGGGTATTAGTAGTGCACCCTACATATTGCATGTTACACTTGGTGCATGTGGCCACATAAACTAACATGGTAGTATTGCAGTTAATGTATTCACGTAGTTGGTATGATTTTTTAGTTACACAAGACATTATTTCTTTAGAGTGGTGCATATATTTGCATGTAATACATCGGTTGTGACCACAAACCCAAATCCCTACAATATCCAACCAATTACCCTGTTTAATTTTGTCCTTTGTCTTGTATTCTCCTTTTTTAGAATTGAATAGACTTGGTGATAGGGAGGAACCCAATGAGGGTGCTTTTCTGGAGACCGCCATGATACCCTCCTTAACCACCTCCCTCAGTATTGGGTCTCCCTCTAGAACTGGTGTATACTTATGGATTATATTTTTAATTTGGGCAAATTGCGCACTGTATGTGGTAACAAAAACTGCTCTTTTTTGTTTATTTTTGGTATTTTGTGAACTATTTGCCCTTTTTCTTTTCCCAGTATATTTAATCAATTGCTCTCTATTAATGCCTTCTACTCTTTCCTGAGCCTTATTAAGACAGTCCTCTGTATAGCCCCTTCTGGCAAATCTGCTTTTAAGCTCTCCTATCTCTTTTTCCCATTGTACAGGATCAGAGCAGTTCCTCTTGGTTCTGCACATCTCCCCGAAGGGGATATTCTGGACCACATGCTTTGGGTGGCAGGAGGATGCCATAAGGACTGAATTTGTCGCCGTCTCTTTTCTGTAGGGGACGACGACAATCTTAGACTCTCTGCTGGATAGGGAGATGTCCAAAAAATTGACTGAGGTGCTACTAAACTGAGCTGTAAATTTAAGATTTAAATGATTATTATTAATATAAGAAACAAACTAAAAAAAACGACATTCTGTACTCCCCCAGATAATCAATAAATCATCTATGTAACGCCCTATCCAGCAGATGTTCTCAAAAAAAGGGCAAATAGTTCACAAAATACCAAAAATAAACAAAAAAGAGCAGTTTTTGTTACCACATACAGTGCGCAATTTGCCCAAATTAAAAATATAATCCATAAGTATATACCAGTTCTAGAGGGAGACCCAATACTGAGGGAGGTGGTTAAGGAGGGTATCATGGCGGTCTCCAGAAAAGCACCCTCATTGGGTTCCTCCCTATCACCAAGTCTATTCAATTCTAAAAAAGGAGAATACAAGACAAAGGACAAAATTAAACAGGGTAATTGGTTGGATATTGTAGGGAATTGGGTTTCTGGTCACAACCGATGTATTACATGCAAATATATGCACCACTCTAAAGAAATAATGTCTTGTGTAACTAAAAAATCATACCAACTACGTGAATACATTAACTGCAATACTACCATGTTAGTTTATGTGGCCACATGCACCAAGTGTAACATGCAATATGTAGGGTGCACTACTAATACCCTTAAAACAAGAATTAGGAGACACATCTCCGACAGTAGGAGTGAAGGAGTAGGCATTTCCATGCTATCACGCCATTTTCGGGATGTGCACGCGGGGGAGTTGGATTCCCTGCGGGTGTCTGGTATAGAAAAGGTTAAGATAGGTATTAGAGGAGGCGATGCGAGAAAACGCCTCTTCAATAGAGAGACATATTGGATATTTCTTTTGGATACCAGATACCCGCGGGGAATGAACAAACGCTTAGATTTAATCATGACTTGTACATAAGAACATAGTCTAGCGTTATATGCCTCCCCGGATGCCCCGAGCGCCGCAGCCCCTTATAATGTTTTATATTTATATATTTTTGGTAGACCAATAATTTCTCTTGGTGCGAGTGTTGGGATGGTGATTCCGCCTAGTGTGTTTTCATACCTATTAGAGTGCGGTTACTTAAAATTATAGTATTAATACGTAACGGATATATATGTAAACCAAAACAGAGCAAATTGTACAGTGTTTCAATTTATTTATGTACATCTAATAATTCATGGCATATATATCATCTTTTAGTATATGTATACATGCACGTAGGTCTCAGAACTACACATAGAAAGAGGTTGCTTATCCTTTTCCATTATTCACCCGTGCATGTGTGATATTGACATGCCGTAATCCAGTTAATGCATGTAATTTTAACATATATATCCATGTATTCAGATCTTTGAGTTTTTTAGTCAATGAGGTAGATTATCCCATTCTACTATTGACCTATACATGCACGATATCAACATACCGCAATCTATTGTGTGCATACCTGTCGATTTTTGCACTTAATGTTTGGAGTATATTCACACTCATAGGACAAACACACAGCGAATAACGCACTAATGGTAGGATCCAACCCATTCTGTAATACTAACAGATGATATCCATGCCGGGTTTTTATTATTACTACCTATGTCAGGTATTTTATCATGTGACCATCGAGTCCCTGTTTTAAATTTGCATGTTGGTCTGTTGAATTTAGTCTACGTTTAAGCTCAAGAGAGAGCGAAACGCGTCAGATTACCACAGTCCTGTGATGTCTGTTTCCTTGCTATGGCATGAATAAAAGCAATCTTTTAGAGCATACCTGGTGCCGGACAATCCTTCCTTCTATACGCTGTTGAAGCCGGGGCGGGACCGGCGGGTCCGTGACAGCACAGGTGTGTCGGAGATTCGGCTCCGGAGGTGAGCGGACACCACTGCATTTGGACGTTTACTACTTCCAGCATGCCTGAGAATGTTTGGGAGTTGTGGTTTTGCAACAACTGGAGGCACACTGGTTGGAAAACATTGTCTGTTTCCTTACTCAGCGTTTCCCAACCCGTGTGCCTCCAGCTGTTGCAAAACTATAACTACCAGCATGCACTGATAGACTGTGCATGCTGGGAGTTGTAGTTTTGCAACAGCTGTAGATTCCCCCCCCCCCCCTGTGAATGTACAGGGTACATTCACATGGGCAGGGGCTTACAGTGAGTATCAGGCTGCAAGTTTGCGATGCAGCAAATTTTGCCCGGCAGCTCAAACTCGCAGCGGGAAACTCGCTGTAATCCCCCGCCCGTGTGACTGTACCCTAAAAACACTACACTACACTACACTACCACAAAATAAAATAAAAAGTAAAAAAACACTACATATACACATACCCCTACACTGCCCCCCTCCCCAATAAAAATGAAAAACGTCTGGTACGCCACTGTTTTCAAAATGGAGCCTTCAGCTGTTGCAAAACAACAACTCCCAGTATTGCCGGACAGCCGTTGACTGCCCAAGCATGCTGGGAGTTTTGCAACAGCTGGAGGCACCCTGTTTGGTTATCACTGGCGTAGAATACCCCTATGTCCACCCCTATGCAAATCCCTAATTCAGGCCTCAAACGCACCTGGCGCTCTCACTTTGGAGCCCTGTCGTATTTCAAGGCAACAGTTTAGGGCCACATGTGGGGTATCGCCGTACTCGGGAGAAATTGCCTAACAAATTTTGGGGGGCTTTTTCTCCTTTCACCTCTTATGAAAAGGTGAAGTTGGGGTCTACACCAGCATGTTAGTGTAAAAAAATAAAATTTTTACACTAACATGCTGGTGTTGCCCTATACTTTTCATTTTGACAAGAGGTAAAAGGGAAAAAAAGCCCCCCAAAATTTGTAATGCAATTTCTCCGGAGATACCCCATATGTGGGCGCAAAGTGCTCTGGGGGCGCACAACAAGGCCCAGAAGGGAGAGTGCACCATGTACATTTGAGGTGATTTGCACAGGGGTGGCTGATTGTTACAGCGGTTTTGACAAACGCAAAAAAAAAACCACATGTGTCCCCATTTCGGTAACTACACCCCTCACGGAATGTAATGAGGGGTGCAGTGAGAATTTAAACCCCACTGGTGTCTGACAGATCTTTGGAACAGTGGGCTGTGCAAATTAAAAATTTTATACAGCCCACGGTTCTGACAGACACCAGTGGGGGGGTAAATGCTTACTGTACCCCTTGTTACGTTCCTCAAGGGGTCTAGTTTCCAAAATGGTATGCCATGTGGGGGTTATTTTGCTGTCCTGGCACCATAGGGGCTTCCTAAATGCGACATGCCCCCTGAGCAAAATTTGCTCTCAAAAAGGCAAATATGACTCCTTCTCTTCTGAGCATTGTAGTTTGCCCATAGTGCGCTTCAGGTCAACTTATGGGGTACCTCCATACTCAGAAGAGATGGAGTTACAAATTTTGGGGGGTATTTTCTGCTATTAACCCTTGCAAAAATTAGAAATTTGGGGGGGAAACACACATTTTAGTGACATTTTTTTAAAAATTTTCACATATGCAAAAGTCGTGAAACACCTGTGGGGTATTAAGGCTCACTTTATTCCTTGTTACGTTCCTCAAGGGGTCTAGTTTCCAAAATGGTATGCCATGTGGATATTTTTTGCTCTCCTGGCACCATAGGGGCTTCCTAAATGCGACATGCCCCCGAGTAAAATTTGCTCTCAAAAAGCCAAATATGACTCCTTCTCTTCTGAGCATTGTAGTTCGCCCGTAGTGCACTTCAGGTCAACTTATGGGGTACCTCCATACTCAGAAGAGATGGGGTTACAAATTATGGGGGGTATTTTCTGCTATTAACCCTTGCAAAAATGTGAAATTTGGTGGGGAAACACACATTTTAGCGAAATTTTTTTAACATTTTTTTTACATATGCAAAACACCTGTGGGGTATTAAGGCTCACCATAGGGGCTTCCTAAATGCAACATACCCCCCAAAAACCATTTCTGAAAAACGTACTCTCCAAAATCTCCTTGTCGCTCCTTCGCTTCTGAGCCCTCTACTGCGCCCGCCGAACACTTAACATAGACATATGAGGTATGTGCTTACTCGAGAGAAATTGGGCTACAAATATAAGTATACTTTTACCCCTTGTAAAAATTCAAAAATTGGGTCTACATGAACATGCTAGTGTAAAAAATGAAGATTGTGAATTTTCTCCTTCACTTTGCTGCTATTCCTGTGAAACACCTAAAGGGTTAAAATTAGAGGTGCACCGAAATGGAAATTTCAGAACCGAAACGAAACCGAAATTAAAAAAAATGTCCGTCCGAAACCGATACCGAAAATGACTTCTCCCCGTCTTCTGGTAAAATGCAGCGCTCCGCTCATTAGATTAGATTCCCCCACATTAGATTGCCAGCTCCCCCACATTAGGTCGGGAGTTCCCCCACATTAGTAGGCAGCTCCCCCACAATAGTAGGCAGCTCCCCCACAATAGTAGGCAGCTCCCCCCACAATAGTAGGCAGCTCCCCCACAATAGTAGGCAGCTCCCCCACAATAGTAGGCAGCTCCCCCACAATAGTAGGCAGCTCCCCCACAACAGTAGGCAGGCACAATATATATAGCTCCCCCCACAATATTAGGCAGCTCCCCCCCCCCCACAATATCAGGCAGCTCCCCCCCCCCACAATATCAGGCAGCTCCCCCCTACAATATTAGGCAGCTCCCCCCCCCCCCACAATATCAGGCAGCTCCCCCCCACAATATCAGGCATCTCCCCCCCCCCCCCACAATATCAGGCAGCTCCCCCCCCACAATATTAGGCAGCTCCCCCCACATTTGTAGGCAGCTCCCCCCCACATTAGGTCAGCAGTTCCCCCACCCCACAGACATACAGCTTCCAGCCATATACAGTGTATGGCTGGAGGCTGTATGTCTGTACTGCTGCCCCCACAGTGTTCCGGCCACCGCTCCTCCGGCCCGGGTCACATCTACTGCTATTGCCTATGGACCATAGCAGTAGGTGCCGGGACCGGGGAAGCGGTGACCGGAACACTGAAGAAGATGACACGGTCACTTACCAGGCCCCGGCCAGCGCCGATCCTGCGGTCCTCCTGCGTCTCTATGGTTGTACGCACGGGACGTCAGTGACGTCCCGTGCGTACGACCATAGAGGCGGAGAAGCGAAGGCCCGAAGGAGGATCGTGGGAGGATCGCAGGAGGACGCCGGGGAATGGTGGGTGACCGCCGGACATCCTTATGTCCCGAAAATATTTTTCGGGACACAGGGATGTCCGGGATAGGATTAGGAATACTTCTTTTTATGTGCCCGGGCCGGCTCCCGTGTGTGGCTGCAGGCGGGGGCCAACCAGAGCATATAAAAGCTAATACTGTGTACTAAAAACCAGGGGGCCTCCAGCTGTTGTGAAACTACAACTCCCAGCAAGCCCGGACAGACTTCGCCGGTCCGGGCATGCTGGGAGTTGTAGTTTCACAACAGCTGGAGGCCCCCTGGTTTTTAGTATACAGTATTAGTTTTTATATGCTCTGGTCGGCCCCCGCCTGCAGCCACACACGGGAGCCGGCCCGGGCACATAAAAAGAAGTATTCCTAATCCTATCCCGGAGAGCGCAAACCCCCCCCCCCCCCCCCCCAGATGTTGCGGCCGGCCCGCCCTGCACCCCCCACGAGTGCCTCTGCCACTGGCAGTGTTTGTAACTTGTGCTGTGGGCGGGCAGGGGAGGTGGGTCATTATCGGCACATTTTTTGTTGTTTCGGCATTTTGCCGAAATAGCTATTTTCGGCCGATATGTATCGGCCGCCGATATATCGGTGCATCCCTAGTTAAAATGCTGACTGAATGTCATTTTGAATACTTTGGGGGGTGCAGTTTTTACAATGGGGTCATTTGTGGGGTATTTCTAAGATGAAGACCCTTCAAATCCACTTCAAACCTGAACTGGTCCCTGAAAAATTGTGATTTTGGAAATTTTGTGAAAAATTGGAAAATTGCTGCTGAACTTTGAAGCCCTCTGGTGTCTTCCAAAAGTAAAAGCACGTCAATTTTATGATGCAAACATAATGTGGACATATTGTATATGTGAATAAAAAAACATTATTTGGAATATCCATTTTCCTTACAAGCAGAGAGCTTCAAAGTTAGAAAAATGCAAAATTTTCACATTTTTCATCAAATTTTGGAATTTTTCACCAAGAACGGATGCAAGTTACCAAAATGTTTACCACTATGTTAAAGTAGAATATGTCATGAAAAAACTATCTCGGAATCAGAAGGATAACTTAAAGCATTCCAGAGTTATTAATGTTTAAAGTGACAGTGGTCAGATGTGCAAAACATGGCCGGGTCCTAAGGTGTAAAATGGCTGGGTCCTTAAGGGTTTAAACAAAAACCCCGACCCTCACAAATGGGGGTAGTTAAGGGTTAAATTAACTTTCCTATATTTTATTTGGACATATAAGTAACACGTGACCAATTATTATCGAAATATCTCCAGCCGTTTGGAAGTTATGCAGTAACATTTGTTTCCCATAGACTTGTATGGGACTTTAAACAAAATCCCCGCCCCTGGCAAATGGGGGTTAGTAAGGGTTAAATCACCTATCCTATGTTTGTTGTTGACATATAAGTAACATGTGCCCAAGTTTCATGTTAATATCTTTTGCCATTTGGACGTGATTCTGGAACATACATACACACACACATACATACATACATACACACATATACACACACATATGCATACACATACACACATACACATACACACACATACACACACATACATACACATACACACGCACACATACATACACACACATACATACATACACATATACATACATACATACATATACATACACACACACACATACACTCACACACATACACACACATACATACACATACATACACACATACACATACATACACACATACATACACACACATACATACACACACACACATACACATACATACACACATACACATACATACACACATACATACACACACATACATACACACATACACACACTCACATACATACAGACACACACATACATACACATACACACACACATACACACACACACATACAGACATACATACACAAACACACATACATACACACATACACACCAGTGTTGAGCAGCATAGGCCATATTCGAATTTGCGATATTTCGCGAATATATGGACGAATATTCGACATATATTCGCTAAATTTGCATATTCGTAATATCCGCGCTATATTTTCGCATATGCGAAAATTTGCATGGGCAAAAAATAGCATAAACGAAAATTCGCATGTGCGAAAATTAGTATATGCGAAAATTTACATAAGCCAAACTTCGCATATGCGAAAATTAGCATATGCAAATTTTCCCATATGAGGAAATTCATATGTCAGTCTCACACAGTAGTATTAGAGCCTTCTTTAGACCACACAAGCTGGAAGAAGAGAGGGAAGATCACTGTGATGGGTACTGTGAAAAAAATAAAAAACAATATTCGTAATTACGAATATATAGTGCTATATCCGTGAATTTTCGCTAATTCGTGAATATGCGATATTCGCGAATAAAATTTGCATTGCGAATATTCGCGAGCAACACTAATACACACATACATACACACATACACACACATACACACACACATACATACACATACACACATACACATACACACACACACACACATACATACATACATACACACACATACACACATACATACACACATACACACACATACACACATACATACACAAACACACACACATACATACACACACACACATACACACACACACATACACTCATACACACACACATACACACACACACACGTACACACATACATACACACATACATACATACATACACACATACATACACACATACACACACATACACACACACATACATACACACATTGGGGGTGATTTCTCAAAACCTGTGCGGAGGAAGAGTGGTGTTGTTGCCTACAGCAACCAATAAGCTGGCTTCTTTCAATTTTTTAGGAGGCCTGTGAAAAATGAAAGAAGCAATCTGATTGGTTGCTATGGGCAAATGCCCAACTCTTCCTCTACACAGGTTTTGATAAATTCCCCCCATTGAGTTTTATATATATATATAGATTTATGTATTTACACAGTATTCCCTTAACTTATAATGGCCCCAGGTTACAATATTATTGGTCTTTTCTGGACCATTGTAACTTGACACCAGACTCACCATCTAATGCTACAGACAGTCCAGATCTGCGAAATGTGTCAATGGCTGGAAGAACTGACCAATCAGAATGGGCATTTTACCTTTAAAATCCCTGTATTACTAAAGTGCATATTTACTGAATGGTTCTCTGGTTGCGCCCCCTATAATACAGGGAGGTACTACACGTTCTATACTACTCTTTACCTGGGCCAGGGTTAGCTGCTCCTTTGGACACCAGGTGGAGGCGGCTCTATTTTACATTTTTAGGACATTGTGTACTGTACAGGACCCTGAAGAAGCTCCTGTCCTCTACTTAGACAGTGTGGTGGCGGAATTGGGATAAAGCCTTGTGGGGGTGTAGGGTAGTTAGGGTGTTGCTGTTCAGGATAGTTAAGGGCGCTGTTAACCCTTGTCACTCGTGATGCCAGGGTGGGGGTTAAATACTGTGCTTCTTGATAGGCCTATTGCCACCCTTCCCAAGAGCAGTAGGTGATGCAGAAATAAAGGATTGTCCACAACCACTGTTAACTGAAAACTTGCAGGAACTTTTACTGAAGAATTTCTGTAACAGCAATAGTAACAGTCCAGATAACAGAGTCTCTATGCATATAGCTTGAGCAGCGATTGACAGTCGGTTGGGATCAGATAAGCTCAGTTTAGGTTCTTAAGGATTGTATAGCAGAGATCCGCTGGATTTAGGGGTGCGTTTAGGTCCAGTGATCTTGCGATGAGTAGCGGGGAATTGCTTAGTCTATCTGCTATGTTAGAGGCCTAGGCCGCAAGGCTATGGCCTAGTAAATCGCCTTGTAAGCTGCGGAGGTCCTACCTCTTCCAGAGTCAGCAACCCAAGAGAGGGATCAAGATGGCGCAGGTCCCTTATATGGGCAGGGGCTGGCCATTTTGGATTGGTCCGTAACAACTGTCACTCACCGTTACAGTGCATTGTGGGTGAACACGTCACGGGAACCTCCAAAGGTCCTGTAGCAAAACCATAGAGTTCTAACCTAATCACGTGACCCGCAGGTCCTGCTATGCTTGAACAGGTAGGCAATTACATATATACATATATTTATACTTATATTTTTATGAACTTCTATACAGTCACTGACTAACTGAGGGGTGACAAGGGGAAAACTACAAAAGAGGGACCCCGAAGTCCTAGCGACTCTGACTATGGGGACCTCTACAAAGGTAACATGTACAATATGGTACCGGGACACCACAACAGTGATTACAGCTTCCAGCAGCTCTTTCTTACTTTTATATGTAAGGATAGCCATTTAATCTCTCCTTACCAACCCCCATGTACCATTTCGTCACCCCATTGCTATTTTATTCACCTTCTTGATCGCTCCAATGCCACTTAATTCCTCCAACTTTGAACCCCCTGTGCAACTTTATTCCCCCTGTGCCTTGTATCAAATCTTCCCCCCTTACCCACTGTGCCACATTTTTCACCTTGACATCCCCCTTCATTCCCCCATTATCCCCCGTGCCGTTTCATCCCCCCCTTTATCCATCTGTGCCACTTTATTCCCTGTGTCCTGTGCCAAATCCTCTCTTACCCCTTCCGCCACATCAATTTACCCCTTCCCTCCTCCTGTTGTTTTTCTTCTTACCTAGCCTGCTGGCTCCAGTGCAGGGGCTCGCAGAAGATTTAACATTTCTCCTGACGTTCTCTGCGCTGCACTCACTGAAAGGCTGTGAGCTCCTAACGTCACTTGTCAGTGCCCGCAGCTGCTCTCAGTAAGTGTAGCACAGTCAGCACAGGACATCAAGAGAAGGCCAAACCTGCTAAGAGCTCCTGCACCTGAACAACAGGGGAAGAAAGGAAGGGGAAATGTGATGTGGTGGAAAAGGTAAAAGGGGATGATTCGGCACAGGACACATGGGGAATAAAGTGGCACAGGGGGATTAAGTGGGAATGAAATGGCCAATATTCCCCAACTCATTAGTGGGGAATTTTAGTATTGTGCTGCATTCGGCTGACCTGTACATCACCCTTCCCCAGGCCCCCACCACTCCGCATTAAAGGGGTTAGGGGATAAGATGTCTGATCGCAGGGGGGCCCGTGGCTGGGGACCCCTGCGATCTTGGCTACGGCACCCCGCTGTCATCACTGCCCAGAGCAAACTCGCTCTGTGCATAATGACTGGCGATACAGGTGCCGGGGCATCGTGATGTCAAGGCTCCGCCCCCTCATGACATCACTGCCCGCCCCTTAATGCAAGTCTATGGGAGGGGGCGTGACGGCCACCATGCCCCCTCCCACAGATTTGTATTGGGGGGAGGAACATAATGTTATGAGGGGGCAGAGCCATGATGTCATGATGCTCCGGCCCCTGTATTGCACAGAGCGAGTTTGCTTTGTACAGTGATGACAGATAGGTGCCGTAGCAGAGATAGGTGCTGTAGCAGAGATCGCGGGGGTCCCCAGTGGTGGGCCCCCCGGCATAAGAGGGCTAGGGGTGGAGTACTCCTTTAATGTACAGTATATGTATGTATGACAGTTCTGTATATGACTGGCGTATGTATGATAGATGTGTGTGTATGATAGACGTGTGTATGTATTGTAGACGTGTATATATATGAAAAATATGTGTATGTATGATACATTTGTGTATGATATATGTGTGTATGTATGATAGATGTGTGATCATTGTGCATGTATGATAGATGTATGTAGGGTGATGTCCGGCATTAGCCATTTAGACACCTCTATCAAAGTTGATTCGGTGTCTAAAATGACGAAAACAAGTGCTTGTAGCTCAGTGGAGCTGATCATGACACCCGTGGCAAAATGCTGCATGGTCCCGATCAGCTGAAAGGATGGGCGGAGGTTCCCTACCTTCCTCCCTCCCATCCAATAGGCGCTCCAATAATCCAGGCAGCCTCAGCAGCTTGTAGTACTAGAGCACCTATAAAACTGATCAGTGCTGTGCTATGTCTCCTATGGCACAGCATTAATCAGTGTCTGCAATCACAAGATTGCAAGTAGTAGTCCCCATAGCAGTGTTTCCCAACCAGGGTGCCTCCAGCTGTTGCAAAACCCCAACTTCCAATTATGCAACTGGAGACAAACTGTTTGGAAAAAACTGCCCTAAGGGGACAAAACATATGAAAAAAATTGTAATAAAAAAAAAAGGAAAAAAAAAAAAGGTAATAAATGTTAATAAGCCCCTCCCATAATAAGTTTAACCCACCCACTTTTTTCCATTTGGGTTATGTGAAGGCTCATTTTTTGCGCCGTGATCTGTTGTTTTTATCAGTACAATTTTTGCTTTGATGGGACTTTTTGATCGCTTTTTATAATTTTTTTATGGCATACAAAGTATAAATATGCAATTTTGGACTTTGATATTTTTTTATGTATGCGCCATTATCACATATGTTTATGTTTAAAGAGGAACTCTGGTGGAAATCAATTTTTTTTCATATCAACTGGTGCCAGAAAATCAAAGAAATTTGTAAATTACTTCTACTAAACAAATCTTAATCCTTCCAGTACTTATCAGCTGCTGTATGCTCCAAATGAATTTGTGTAGTTCTTTTCTGTCTGACCACAGTGCTCTCTCCTGCCACCTCTGTCCATGTCAGGAACTGTCCAGAGTAGATACAAATCCCCATAGCAAAACTATCCTGCTCTGGACAGTTCCTGACATGGACAGAGGTATCAGCAGAGAGCACTGTGGTCAGACGGAAAAGAACAACTCAACTTCCTGTGAAGCATACAGCAGCTGATAAGTACTGGAACAATTAAGATTTTTTTAAATAGAAGTAATTTACAAATCTGTTTAATTTACTGGAACCAGTTTATTTAGATTAGTTTTTTCCACCTGAGTACCCCTTTAATTTTCTTTACTTATATTTTTTTTATGGAAAAAGGGAGGTGATTCAAACTTTTATTAGGTAAAGGGATGATTCATTTTTATTAACTTTTTTTTACACTATTTGGATTGCATACACCGTTCAATGCTATGCCATAGCATAGCATTGATCAGTGTTATTGGTGCTCTGCTGCTTCCACCTGCCATGGCTGGAGTATCAGATCATTGATCGGACGGCAAGGAGGCAGGTAAGGGCCCTCCCACCATCCTCTCAGATGATCGGGACACCGCGGTTTTACCCCAATGGTCCACATCAGCTCCGCTGAGTTGTCAGGACTGTATTACTTTTATTTCAAAGTTGCGGTTTCTAAGGGGTTGATGCTGGGCATCACCGCAATCGGTGATGTCCAGCATTAGACATGGGTCCTAGCGGCTGTTAGCCACCAGGACCACCCCACTATGACACAGGGTCAGCTCCTGAGCCTGTGTCATGTAAGAAGAGCGGGCGCAAGGTGTACAGGTACGCCCCGCGTCTTGTGGAGTTAAAATTCAACATTAATGAAACCACAATGGCGTAAATGTTAAAAAATATATATATATTAAAAAGTGGTAAAAAAAAAAGTCCCATAAAAACAAAAATGCCACCGATTAAAACTGCAGATCGCGGAGCAAAAAATTAGCCTCATACATCCCTTGATGTAGAAAAATAACTATTATGGGGGTCAGAAGAGCACAATTTTAATCATACAAATTAATTTTTTACACAAAAAGATAACATTTTTAGGCAGTACATAAAAACAGAATAAAGATAATGTCATTTTTTTTAATCAAAAAGTGCACTGCCTGGAATCTACCCCCCCCCCCCCCCCCAAAGAAAAAAAAAGTTGCTAAATTGCCTTTTTTTCCAATTTCAACCCAAAATTATATTGTTAAAAATTATCTTTTATTTCACTTTAGATTTATTTGGTGTTAAGATGAGTCAGGTCATAAAAAAGTATAAAAGTGTTATGGCTATGAGAAGGTGAGGTGGAAAAAAACTACACCCCCTCCTCCCTTCCTGCTCCCTCCTATTTGGCTGTGCTGCACCATAGAGCAACGCAACAACACCGGAGCGGGTGGAGACTACACTAGACCAGGCAGGTACTCCCCCGCTAGACATTATCTCCTATTCAAAGGATAGGGAATAACATGTCTGATCATGGGGGTCCGGCTGCTGGGGACACCTGCGATCTCCACCGCAGCACCCCAGACATCCGGTAGACGGAGCGAATTCCACTCCATGCCAGATCACTGGCGATCACAGCCACCACACCCCCTCCATTCATGTCTATGGGAGGAGGCGTGACGGCTGTGTACTAGGGGCCGGCTACTCCTAGATCAGACATCCCTGATTCTTTGGAGAGGAGATAACATGTCTAGGGGCAGAGTACTCCTTTAAGCAAATTTCTCCCCATTTCATATCCAATTCCCTCCATTTTATGTTTAGTCAGTGAACATAAAATTGGGGGGAGATGGCTATATAAAATAGGGGGATTGGACATTAAATAGGGGGGAACTTCACCATTTGTTTATAATATCGTAATCACAATATTTACCTCCATAAACACAATCACACATATCGTGCAGCCCTAATACACACACATACACAAATGTACATACACAAACACATATACACACACAAACACATACACACATATACACACAAACACATATACACACAAACACATACACACATGTACAAACACAAACACATACACACATATACACACAAACACATACACACATATACACACAAACACATACACACCTATACATACACACGCACATATACACAAACACATACACACTCATATATATCTCTCTTGTTATTAATAGTCTTTTTTAGGTCTTGGGAGGAGATTTACATTGTTCTATTTGGGGTTTGGACACAGTTGGATAGGTAGAGAATATTAGAGAATATAGAGAACAAATGCAGCTATTTTTTTCTAAATTTTTTTTAATGAAGTAAACGAGATAAAGGTAAGCAGTGACTTTTCCTCAGTCTGAAGCGCGGTCCTCATCGGCAGGAAGCAGTGAGGAGGAGGAGGATGACGGAGGTTCTGATTCCATCTCTGCTTCTTTTTCGTCCCTCTCTATATATAGGGCCGTGGCCATGAAGAAGGCCCCTCCGATGACTGCCATTATGGTGCAGGTCATGAGGGCATACTCCAGGCTGCGGTATTTCAGAAGAGGAGATTTGGCATATCCTCGTTCGTAGGTGTCAGATATCAGGCCGATGAGGTACGGGCTGCCGGCGTCACCTAGGAGGTGATAGATTGTCATCTGCACGGCCAGGGCTGAAGATCTCCTCCACGGAGTTACTACTTTTAGTATAATGTCAGATATGAGGGTGAAATTTACTGACAGAAGCGTCTCTCCGATGAAGATGAAGATGTTGGTGGCAACGAGGCTGATGTTGCCAAAAGTCAATGCCAACAGAAGAAAAGGGGCGGAGAGCATCATCGCGCATCCACACACAAGCGGGTCCGCCCGTGGGTTGGATTTGCGATATCTTTTACTTATCTCCGTCCCTGCTACAACTCCCAGAATACCGGAAACGACTGTAACCACACCAAATATTAGGATGTCGTGATAGTCACACGGTTCAGCACGGCAAGGGTCCTTCTCTTGTAGGAGTGTTCGTGCGTGGGTCAGGTATGACGGACCCCATACACCTATGGCTCCCACTATGAAGGATACAGCCGTCGATCCCATGGTGGTTAACATGAAGCTTCGATTTTTAAATAGTTTTTTCAGATCTGTCACCCATTTGGCAAACTTCTGGGATTTGTTGTTCTTCTTCCCGTTTGTAGACGGTCTTGGAAGCTCCTTTGTGACCAAAATCATCAAAGCCACAGCTATGAGGCCCAGGCCAGGGGTGACCCGAAACGCCCAGTGCCAATCACCCCTTGCTGCATCAGTCACTTTGGGCCCGATGATGTATCCTAGTCCGCAGCCTACAGGTATGACGGAGTAAAACACGTTCAGCATGCGGGTCCGCTGGTCACTTGTAAAAAGGTCTGCAATGATGGAGGGGGCGATGGTGCAGAAAGTCGCCTCTCCGGCTCCAACCAGTCCACTCGTCAGCAGGAAGAGCAGGAAGTACCCATCAGGGATGAATGACAGGGTAAGTGTCATGCTCAGCCAAACGATGACTCCTGCGCAAACAGTGTATTTCTTATTACAGTGGTCGCCCAAATATCCGGCAATTGGTGCAACCAGCACGTAGCTTCCAATGAACAATGTATTCAATAAGCCGGACAGACTAGCATTGGTGTCATATGCTTTCTGTATATAAGGCAGCACCCCCGCCACGCTGGAGCGATTTGCATAGATGAGCAAATTAACAAAGGCGAGGATCACTACGGTGATGATGGAACGTACGGTGGACATCACGCTTAGAGATGGCAGGTTCTGCATCTCAGGGATATCGCCCTTTTCTACATCCATATCACTATGGTCTTCCATTGCTTCTTCCTCCTCCTTCAGCAATGGGTCTTGTGGAGAGGCCATGGTCACAGGTCAGAGCCTGAAAACACTAGAGAGAGAGAGATAAGAGAACACATTAGACAACATGTCATCATTCCTGTCATTATACAATAGATCCTTCATACAGAGCAGAAATGTCCAGCACAGAACCCCAAGATAACACTAAGACCATCGCAGCCTCAGAAGATGACGCTTCTCTATAAGTGTTTTATATGGAGACGTCTTCCCTGAGGTTACCAATGTCTGGTCCTAGTAATATCTGATAACCCTGAACCTGTCCGGTCCTAGTAACATCTGATAACCCTGAACCTGTCCAGTCCTAGTAATATCTGATAACCCTGAACCTGTCCGGTCGTAGTAATATCTGATAACCCTGAACCTGTCCGGTCCTAGTAATATCTGATAACCCTGAACCTGTCCGGTCCTAGTAACATCTGATAACCCTGAACCTGTCCAGTCCTAGTAATATCTGATAACCCTGAACCTGTCCGGTCCTAGTAATATCTGATAACCCTGAACCTGTCTGGTCCTAGTAATATCTGATAACCCTGAACCTGTTCAGTCCTAGTAATATCTGATAACCCTAAACCTCTCCGGTCCTAGTAATATCTGATAACCCTGAACCTGTCCGGTCCTAGTAATATCTGATAAACCTAAACCTCTCCAGTCCTAGTAATATCTGACAACCCTGAATCTGTCCTAGTAATGGCGGATTATAAGGGCTTGGTTGTATGGTCACTGGGCCATGTGAACTTCATACTGTAGATACAATTGGGCTATCCCGCTATATACATTTACTAATAATGAACCTACCCCACCTCATTGGGATCTATCTGTACCCTATATGACTTTCTGCCACTAGTTGATTTGAAAAATGTTTTCCCTTTCGGAGTACCCAGAGTATTTCTATTGTTAGTACACACAGAATTCTATTATATACTATTATATTTCTGCCCTAATCTTTCTGTCATTCTTTTACAACAACACCAAATCTTTCTCATAGACTTATATCTTTTAGAACATCATGAATTAGGACTCTTTTTCTTGGGGGCTTTTTTGGGCATAATTGCATTTTAGCAGTTTTTCAAGAAAAAGCTCTGGTCATGATACTATCTGTGCGTTTTATTATGTTTAATGCCTAAGCCAAGTATTGTCACAATGCTATGAGAAATATAACTTTTGTTATTTCTTTTGGAAATTAATTTCTTGTTTTTTATGCTAAAAAAAAGCAACAACAAAAAAAAAAACCCTGACAAACAAAATGCCCTGTGTATGTATGAATAGAAGAGGCTGAGACTTACCTTGTGGTTCTCTCTTCAGACAAGGAACGGTCAAAATCTCGAATTCTCTATCGCAAATAGAAACTCTCTAACAAACACTTTACACCACAGGTTGTGAATGCAAAACACACTGAAGAGACTGCAGCCGGCGCGCACCTCCTTGTACAGCTTACGGTGACATCATCACAAGCATATGTGACATCACAGGGTTCTAAACCACCTTCAGGTATGTGTATATCTGTATAGTAAATGTGAGTAGCCGTATTAGTCCAGTGATGCAGATTGTAATACCTTTTTTATTGGACTAACAGAATTTTGTAGAGACAAACTTTTGGGATTCCTCCCTGATAATTTATAAAGTCCTTTGATCATTAGTCCTTGTCTATTGGACTTGATAAAGGGAGGAATCCTGAAAGCTCTATAAAATTCGGTTAGTCAAATAAAAAAGGTATTACAAGAGACTGCAAAATTTTTTTGATTTGTGTATATATATATATATATATATATATATATATATATATATATATATATATAGTTCCAAGGAAAATGCTGTGGCACTCAAGGTATGGTGAAAAAATGAAAACTATTTGTTCATCCCAAATGTGCAAAGAGCGACGTTTCGATGGTCTCACACCATTATTATCAAGTGGCTTAATATTGATGGTGTGAGACCATCGAAACTTCGCTCTTTACACATTTGGGATGAATAAATAGTTTTCTTTTTTTCACCATACCTTGAGTGCCACAGCATTTTCCTTGGAACTACGTAAGCAGAATCCTGGACCCGGATCCTAGCTGGACGCACCTACTCATGCTTTAGGAGTGCTGCTTTCTTCTTTGACATATATATATATATATTAATATACACCTAGAAATACATCAAGTACATAAAAACATCTTTTAGAAAAATATTTCTCCAGGCCTACCGAGTATATCCCCGTACTTCGCAGTGTCTTCTTAGTTTATGTATTTTAATCTTTTGACCTTTTAACCCCACTAGGACCAAGGGTATCCTGGGACATAAAGGGGTATTCCAGGCCAAAACTTTTTTATATATATCAACTGGCTCCGGAAAGTTAAACAGATTTGTAAATTACTTCTATTAAAAAATCTTAATCATTCCAATAGTTATTAGCTTCTGAAGTTGAGTTGTTGTTTTCTGTCTAAATGCTCTCTGATGACTCACGTCCCGGGAGCTGTGCAGTTCCTATGGGGATATTCTCCCATCATGCACAGCTCCCGGGACGTGACATCATCATTGAGCAGTTAGACAGAAAACTTCAGAAGCTAATAACTATTGGAAGGATTAAGATTTTTTAATAGAAGTAATTTACAAATCTGTTTAACTTTCCGGAGCCAGTTGATATATATAAAAAAAGGTTTTGCCTGGAATACCCCTTCAAGGGCTCTCGGCATTTCTGTTCATCACCGGTAACAGTGCGTTGAACGGAACGTGACCACCCTACCCCCCTCCCATGTCAGCGATCACCATCTGCGAAGATCCCGGGTAAAACGGGTCTCCAGTGACCCGGTGACCAGGAAAATAAGGAGGATCGGGGTTGACAAGACAGCATTGTTCCCCCTGAAGGGATAGGAGTGAGGTGGTAGGGGTGCCACCCCTCCTTTCCCTGCTATTGGTCAGTTAGAGGTGACCAACCAATAGCTAGAGATGAGCGAATCGAAGTTGACGAACCCGAATTCGTTACGAATTTCATGAAAAATTGGATTCGCAAAGAATGCGAATATCGCCGCGATTCTATCGCACAAATCGCTTCATTAAACTCCATTTTACAGCGTTCCAGGCTATTGTAGATCTATGATGGCGGATCCACATGTGAGTACATGGGGCAGGGGATTATGGCAGGGCGGGAACGAAGGTAGGCGGGCTGACCCTGAATCACATGTGAGATGTGTTCACTGACCCCTGTAATGTCACAGCCCCTATATAATCGGCGGCCATCTTGCCTCTCTTCATTTCATCTATGCACTCAGATGGAGAGGACGGGACTGTGTGTGTGTGAATAGCTCATACCACAGCGTTACACTGCAACTGCTAGTCACATCAGCATTAGGGAAAGACAGGAGTGCAGAGTGCTTTGCTGTTACTCTGAGAAGGATCATTGATAGCTAAACCTCCTATTCACGTTATTTAGCATTGCAGCAGAGAGGGGCAGATAGCTGTCAGCTGCCTCATATAGATCTCCAAGCTGCCTGAACTTTCTGAAGCATCTTATCCCAATTGAGTTTATTTTTATTTGCTCCACAAATCTTCTGCTGCTCAGAATTGTGTGACAGAGTGCAATTTAGGGTTTAATCCCTGGATTTTTTTTTTGTGGTGCTGCACTGTTGGGTCCTGCTGCTGTTCAGAAATACGTGATTGTTCAGTGGACTGTAGTGCATTTGTACCATTTTGTACCTGTTAATCTGTCAAGGGCCTGGCTACATACTGTGTAAGTCCAAACAATACTATTCACCGGCTGTTTTTTTAACCCCTTCCCGCAGAATGGCATATATAAACGCCGGGTTGTGCAGTGCGTTCGCGCATCCCGGCGTTTATAAATGACATTCAGTTAACCCGGCGATGCGCAGCATCGCACGGGTTAACTGGCAGAAGTCCCGCTGTTTCCAGCAGGGGACAACTTCTGCTTCACCCCCAGGACCATCCATTGATGGTCCTGGTCAGCGATCACTGTGATTGGTCCCTGTGGACCAATCACAGTGATCTAGGGTGAAAGTTCAGATCCCCCGCACTGCCCACCCCTGGAAGTCGGGCAGAACGGGGGACGATGGCTGCGGGGGCTCGCGGCATAGGTGGGGGAACACGTGGGGACCGGCGGCCTTACCAGATCCAGCGGCGGGACCGAGGAGCAGCGCGGGACCGGCCACGTGGACGAGCAGCGACGGGACCGGCAGGTGAGTATATGGTCCTCAGAAGCAGCAGTAAAGAACTTCACTGCTGCTTCTAGGAGTCTGAAAACTACAACTCCCAGCATGCCTAGACAGCCTTTGGCTGTCTGGGCATGCTGGGAGTTGTAGTTTTGCAACATCTGGAGGGCCCCAGTTTGGAGACCATTGTATAATGGTCTCCAATCTGTGCTCTTCCAGCTGTTGCAAAACTACAACTCCCAGCATGCATTGACTGTCCAGGCATGCTGGGAGTTTTAGTTCAGCAACATCTGGCCCTTCAGATATTGCCGAACTACAACTCCCAGCATGCCCTTCAGCTGTCTGGGCATGCTGGGAGTTGTAGTTTTGCAACAACTGGAGACACACTGGTTGGGAAACATTGTCTGTTTCTAACTCAGTGTTTCCTAACCTGTGTGCCTCCAGCTGTTGCAAAACTATAACTCCCAGCATGCACTAACAGACCATGCATGCTGGGAGTTGTGGTTTTGCAACAGCTGGTGCACCCCCCCCCCCCCCCCCTGTGAATGTACAGGGTACATTCACATGGGCAAGGCTTTTACAGTGGGTTTCTCGCTGCAAGTTTGAGATGCAGCAAATTTTGCGCTGGGAAACTCACTGTAATCCCCCGCCCATGTGTCTGTACCCTAAAAACACTACACTACACCTACACAAAATAAAATAAAAAGTTAAAAACACTACATATACACATACCCCTGCACAGCCCCCCTCCCCCAATAAGAACGTCCGGTACACCACTGTTTCCAAAGCAGAGCCTCCAGCTGTTGAAAAACAACAACTCCCAGTATTGCCGGACAGCCGTTGACTGTCCACACATGCTGGGAGATTTGCAACAGCTGGAGGCACCCTGTTTGGGAATCACTGGCGTAGAATACCCCTATGTCCACCCCTATGCAAATCCCTAATTTAGGCCTCAAATGCACATGGCGCTCTCACTTTGGAGCCCTGTCGTATTTCAGGGCAACAGTTTAGGGCCACATATGGGGTATCGCCGTACTCGGGAGAAATTGCGTTACAAGGTTTGGGGGGTATTTTCTTCTTTAACCCTTCATGAAAAGGAAATATTGGGGTCTACACCAGAATGTTAGTGTAAAAAAATTTTTACACTAACATGCTGATGTTGCCCTATACTTTACATTTTCACAAGAGGTAAAAGGGAAAAAAGCCCCCCAAAATTTGTAACCCAATTTCTCCCGACTACGGAGATACTCCATATGTGGGCGAAAAGTGCTCTGGGGGCGCACAACAAGGCCCAGAAGGGAGAGCGCACCATGTACATTTGAGGTGATTTGCACAGGGGTGGCTGATTGTTACAGCGGTTTTGACAAACGCAAAAAAAACAAAAAACCCACATGTGACCCCATTTCGGAAACGACACCCCTCACGGAATGTAATGAGGGGGGCAGTGAGAATTTACCCCCCACAGGTGTCTGACTGATCTTTGGAACAGTGGTCCGTGAAAATGAAAACTTGTACAGCCCACTGTTCCAAAGATCTGTCAGACACCAGTGGGGGGCAAATGCTCACTGTACCCCTTGTTACGTTCCTCAAGGGGTCTAGTTTCCAAAATGGTATGCCATGTGTTTTTTTTTGCTGTCCTGGCACCATAGGGGCTTCCTAAATGCGACATGCTCCCCGAGCAAAATTTGCTCTCAAAAAGCCAAATATGACTCCTTCTCTTCTGAGCATTGTAGTTCGCCCGTAGTGCACTTCAGGTCAACTTATGGGGTACCTCCATACTCAGAAGAGATGGGGTTACAAATTATGGGGGGTATTTTCTGCTATTAACCCTTGCAAAAATGTGAAATTTGGTGGGGAAACACACATTTTAGCGAAATTTTTTTAACATTTTTTTTACATATGCAAAACACCTGTGGGGTATTAAGGCTCACCATAGGGGCTTCCTAAATGCAACATACCCCCCAAAAACCATTTCTGAAAAACGTACTCTCCAAAATCTCCTTGTCGCTCCTTCGCTTCTGAGCCCTCTACTGCGCCCGCCGAACACTTAACATAGACATATGAGGTATGTGCTTACTCGAGAGAAATTGGGCTACAAATATAAGTATACTTTTACCCCTTGTAAAAATTCAAAAATTGGGTCTACATGAACATGCTAGTGTAAAAAATGAAGATTGTGAATTTTCTCCTTCACTTTGCTGCTATTCCTGTGAAACACCTAAAGGGTTAAAATTAGAGGTGCACCGAAATGGAAATTTCAGAACCGAAACGAAACCGAAATTAAAAAAAATGTCCGTCCGAAACCGATACCGAAAATGACTTCTCCCCGTCTTCTGGTAAAATGCAGCGCTCCGCTCATTAGATTAGATTCCCCCACATTAGATTGCCAGCTCCCCCACATAAGGTCGGGAGTTCCCCCACATTAGTAGGCAGCTCCCCCACAATAGTAGGCAGCTCCCCCACAATAGTAGGCAGCTCCCCCCACAATAGTAGGCAGCTCCCCCACAATAGTAGGCAGCTCCCCCACAATAGTAGGCAGCTCCCCCACAACAGTAGGCAGGCACAATATATATAGCTCCCCCCACAATATTAGGCAGCTCCCCCCCCCCCACAATATCAGGCAGCTCCCCCCCCCCCACAATATCAGGCAGCTCCCCCCTACAATATTAGGCAGCTCCCCCCCCCACAATATCATAGTGCACTTCAGGTCAACTTATGGGGTACCTCTATACTCAGAAGAGATGGGGTTACAAATTTTGGGGGGTATTTTCTGCTATTAACCCTTGGAAAAATGTGAAATTTGGGGGGAAACACACATTTTAGTGAAAAAAAATAATTTTTTTTTACATATGCAAAAGTCGTGAAACACCTGTGGGGTATTAAGGCTCACTTTATTCCTTATTACATTCCTCAAAGGGTCTAGTTTCCAAAATGGTATGCCATGTGTTTTTTTTTTTGCTGTTCTAGCACCATAGGGGCTTCCTAAATGCGACATGCCCCCCGAGCAAAATTTGCTCTCAAAAAGCCAAATATGACTCCTTCTCTTCTGAGCATTGTAGTTCGCCCGTAGTGCACTTCAGGTCAACTTATGGGGTACCTCCATACTCAGAAGAGAAGGGGTTACAAATATTGGGGGGTATTTCCTGCTATTAACCCTTGGAAAAATGTGAAATTTGGGGGGAAACACACATTTTAGTGAAAAAATATTTTTTTTTTTACATATGCAAAAGTCGTGAAACACCTGTGGGGTATTAAGGCTCACTTTATTCCTTGTTATGTTCCTCAAGGGGTCTAGTTTCCAAAATGGTATGCCATGTGAGGGTTTTTTGCTGTTCTGGCACCATAGGGGCTCCCAGAAAAACGTACTCTCCAAAATCCCCTTGTCGCTCTTTCCCTTCTGAGCCCTCTACTGCGTCCGCCGAACACTTTACATAGTCATATGAGGTATGTGCTTACTCAAGAGAAATTGGGCTACAAATATAAGTATACATTTTCTCCTTTTACCCCTTGTAAAAATTCAAAAATTGGGTCTACAAGAACATGCGAGTGTAAAAAATGAAGATTGTGAATTTTCTCCTTCACTTTGCTTCTATTCCTGTGAAACACCTAAAGGGTTAAAATGATGACTGAATGTCATTTTGAATACTTTGGGGGGTGAAGTTTTTATAATGGGGTCTTTTGTGGGGTATTTCTAATATGAAGACCCTTCAAATCCACTTCAAACCTGAACTGGTCCCTGAAAAATAGTGAGTTTGAAAATTTTGTGAAAAATTGGAAAATTTCTGCTGAACTTTGAAGCCCTCTGGTGTCTTCCAAAAGTAAAAACACGTCAATTTTATGATGCAAATATAAAGTAGACATATTGTATATGTGAATAAATTTTTTTTTTATTTGTAATATACATTTTCCTTACAAGCAGAGAGCTTCAAAGTTAGAAAAATGCAAAATTTTCAAATTTTTCATCAAATTTTAGGATTTTTCACAAGGAAAGGATGCAAGTTACCAAAATTTTTTCACCATGTTGAAGTAGAATATGTCACGAAAAAACAATCTAGGAATCAGAATGATAACTAAAAGCATTCCAGAGTTATTAATGTTTAAAGTGACAGTGGTCAGATGTGCAAAAAACGCTCTGGTCCTTAAGGCCAAAATGGGCTTGGTCCTGAAGGGGTTAAACAGTTTTTTCTGCGTATAGTTACACATATATAACTGCCCTCATCAGTGCATACCGCATAGGTACATGCAAGTATTGTACCATTTAGTACCTGTTAAGCTGTCAAGGTGCTCCTTACCATCAAAGTCCAAACAATAGTATCCACCAGCTGGTGTATTACAAAAATACAGAGTTTTTTCTGCTAATAGGCCCTCATCAGTGCATACCGCATACGTACATCCAAATATTGTACCATTTAGTACCTGTTAAGCTTTCAAGGTGCTCCATACCGTCAAAGTCCAAACAATAGTATCCACCGACTGGTGTATTACAAAAATACAGAGTTTTTTCTGCTAATAGGCATATTACTGCCCTCATCAGTGCATACCGCATAGGTACATCCAAGTATTGTACCATCTAGTACCTGTTAAGCTGTCAAGGTGCTCCATACTGTCAAAGTCCAAACAATAGTATCCACCGGCTGGTGTTTTACAAAAATACAGATTTTTTTTCTGCTAATAGTTAGGCATATTACTGCCCTCATCAGTGCATACCGCATAGGTACATCCAAGTATTGTACCATTTAGTACCTGTTAAGCTGTCAAGGTGCTCCATACCGTCAAAGTCCAAACAATAGTTACATAGTTACATAGTTAGTATGGTTGAAAAAAGACATACGTCTATCAAGTCCAACCAGGGAATTGAAGTGAAGGGTGTAAGGGGATAAGGGGAAGGGATGTAGTTTTATAATTCTGCATAAGCTTTAATGTTATTTTGTTCCAGGAATGTATCTAACCCTGTTTTAAAGCTGTTAATTGTTCCTGCTGTGACCAGTTCCTGAGGTAGACCGTTCCATAAATTCACAGTCCTCACGGTAAAGAAGGCGTGTCGCCCCTTTAGACTAAACCTTTTCTTCTCCAGACGGAGGGAGTGCCCCTCGTCCTTTGGGGGGGTTTAACCTGGAACAGTTTTTCTCCACATTTTTTGTATGGGCCATTTATATACTTATATACGTTTATCATATCCCCCCTTAAACGTCTCTTCTCAAGACTAAACAATTGTAACTCCTTTAATCGCTCCTCATAGCTAAGATGTTCCATGCCGCATATTAGTTTAGTCGCGTGTCTCTGCACCCTTTCCAACTCTGCAGTGTCCCTTTTATGAACAGGCGACCAAAACTGAACAGCGTATTCCAGGTGAGGCCGTACCAATGCTTTATAAAGGGGGAGTATTATGTCCCTGTCCCTTGAGTCCATGCCTCTATTTATACATGACAATATCCTGCTGGCTTTGGAAGCAGCAGCCTGACATTGCATGCTATCCTGTAGTCTGTGATCTACAAGTACACCCAGATCCTTCTCTACCAGTGACTCTGCCAGTTTAATCCCCCCTAAGACATATGATGCATGCAGGTTATTAGTACCCAGATGCATAACTTTACATTAATCCACATTGAACCTCATTTGCCAAGTGGATGCCCAGACACTTAGTCTATTCAAGTCATCTTGTAACTTATGCACATCCTCTATAGACTGTACTGTGCTGCAAAGCTTGGTGTCATCTGCAAAGATAGAAACAGAGCTGTTAATGCCATCCTCTATATCATTGATAAATAAATTAAACAACAGCGGGCCCAGTACTGAACCTTGGGGTACACCACTAATAACCGGGGACCAATCAGAGTACGAATCATTGACCACCACTCTCTGGGTACGATCCATGAGCCAGTGTTCAATCCAGTTACAAACTAAAGTTTCCAAGCCCAAAGACCTTAACTTACCTGTCAGACGTCTGTGAGGGACAGTATCAAACGCTTTGGCAAAATCCAGAAACACTATATCCACAGCCATTCCTCTGTCAAGGCTTCTACTCACCTCTTCATAAAAGCAAATTAGATTGGTTTAACAACTTCTATCCTTAGTAAACCCATGCTGGCTATCACTTATAATACAATTATCCCCTATGTATTCCTGTATGTAATCCCTTATAAGTCCTTCAAACAATTTACCCACAATGCACGTTAGACTTACCGGTCTATAATTGCCTGGCGAAGACCTAGAGCCTTTCTTGAAGATTGGTACCACATTAGCCTTGCGCCAGTCCCTTGGCACGATACCAGACACCAGAGAATCTCTAAATATCATGAACAAGGGTACAGATATTACTGAACTTACCTCTCTAAGAACTCTTGGGTGTAGTCCATCCGGCCCTGGAGATTTGATTACATTTGCTTTACTTAACTTACCTTGTGCCATCTCTACGTTAAGCCAGTTCAGTACATTACATGATGTGTTACCAGCACTGACCTGGCCAATGTCAGTTCCTTTTTCCATAGTGTATACAGAACTAAAGAACCCATTCAGTAGCTCCGCCTTCTCTAGATCGCCTGTGACAACCTCCCCATTATCACTATTAATGGTCCTACATGCTCTGTCCTTGTTTTTTTGTATTTATATATCTAAAAAAAATATTTAGGATTAGTTTTGCTTTCTTTGGCCACCTGTCTCTCATTTAGAATTTTTGCTGTTTTTATTACATTTTTACAGATTTTATTAAGCTCCTTGTACTGTTTAAATGTTATAGCTGACCCATCAGATTTGAATTTTTTGAAGGCTATTTTTTTGTTGTTTATTGCTCTTTTAACATCATTTGTCAGCCATGTAGGATTTAGTTTTAATCGTTTATATTTGTTCCCCTTTGGTATATATTTAGCTGTATAGTTATCTAGAGTTGATTTAAAGATGTCCCATTTACCTTCTGTATCAGTATTTGAGAACACCTCCCCCCAGTCTATGTCCTGTAGTGCAGATCTCAGCCCAGGGAAATTTGCCTTTTTAAAGTTATATGTTTTTGCCTTCCCCGCCTGTCTTTGTTTTCTACAATTTAAGTCAAAAGTAACTACCGTATATACTCGAGTATAAGCCGACCCGAGTATAAGCCGAGACCCCTAATTTCAACCCAAAATCCCAGGAAAAGTTATTGACTCGAGTATAAGCCTAGGGTGGGAAATACATCATCCCCCCCTGTCATCATCCAGACCCGTCATTAACATCCTCATCATCATCACCGCCTGTCATCATCCAGACCCTCATCATCATCACCTGTCATCATCCCCTTGTCATCATCCCACACATCCCCCCTTCATCATTCCCTTGTCATCATCCCCACCCCCCTTCATCATCCCCTTGTCATCATCCCCACCCCCCTTCATCATCCCCTTGTAATCATCCCACACCCCCCCTTCATCATCCCCTTGTCATCATCCCCAACCCCCTTCATCATCCCACACCCCCCCTTCATCATCCTCTTGTCATCATCCCACACCCCCTCTTCATCATCCTCTTCTCATCATCCGCCCTCAGTGGTCTTCAACCTGCGGACCTCCAGAGGTTTCAAAACTACAACTCCCAGCAAGCCCGGGCAGCCATCGGCTGTCCGGGCTTGCTGGGAGTTGTAGTTTTGAAACCTCCGGATGTCCGCAGGTTGAAGACCACTGCGGCCTTCGACATCATCCAGCCCCCTCTCACCCCCTTTAGTTCTGTACAGTACTCACCTCCGCTCGGCGCTGGTCCGGTGCTGCAGGGCTGTCTGGTGAGTAGGTCGTCCGGTGGGATAGTGGTTCCGGGCTGCTATCTTCACTGGGGGCGCCTCTTCTCCGCGCTTCCGGCCCGGAATAGAGGCGTTGCCTTTACAATGACGCAGAAGTACGTTGGCAATGAACGTACCTCTGCGTCGTTGTCAAGGCAACGTGACTATTCTGGGGCCGGGCCCGAAGCGCTTAGAAGAGGCCTCCCCGGTGAAGGTGGCAGCCCGGAACCACTATCCCACCGGACGACCTCCTCACCAGACAGTCCTGCAGCACCGGACCAGCGCCGAGCGGAGGTGAGTACTGTACAGAACTAAAGGGGGGTGAGAGGGGGCTGGATGATGTCGAAGGCCGCAGTGGTCTTCAACCTGCGGACCTCCGGAGGTTTCAAAACTACAACTCCCAGCAAGCCCGGACAGCCGATGGCTGCCCGGGCTTGCTGGGAGTTGTAGTTTTGAAACCTCTGGAGGTCCGCAGGTTGAAGACCACTGCGAGTGGAGAGTTCACTCGAGTATAAGCCGAGGGGGGTGTTTTCAGCACGAAAAATCGTGCTGAAAAACTCGGCTTATACACGAGTATATACGGTATATTGTGGTCGCTATTACCAAGGTTTTCCCGCACAGTTAAATTACCAACTAGCTCTGCGTTGTTAGAAATGATCAGATCAAAGAAGTCATCACTTCTTGTTGGGTCCTCCACAAACTGGCCCATAAAATTATCCTGCAATAAATTTAGGAATTTTCTCCCCTTTGTAGTTTTAGCCAACCCCCGGCCCCAATCTACATCTGGATAGTTAAAATCTCGCATTATTACCACTGTACCTGCCCGGGCGGCCCTCTCTATTTGTTTATACAGCCGACCTTCTATCTCTTCAGTGATATCAGGGGGTCTGTAGATTACACTAAATACTATTTTTTCAATATTTCCCTCCTTTTGTAATTCTACCCACAATGATTCAACATCCTCAGAATCATCACACACTATGGCATCGTTCACACTGGCTTTTATACCACTTCTAACATACAGACAGACTCCACCACCTTTTCTGTTCATTCTATCCTTGCGAAACAATGTAAACCCCTGCAGATTAACAGCCCAGTCATGCGAGGAGTCCAGCCATGTCTCAGTGACCCCAACTATATCAATATGTTCCTCCAGTATCAAGGCCTCAAGCTCCCCCATTTTATTTGCTAGGCTTCTGGTATTTGTGAACATACACTTTATATTTCCATTAAGTTTAACACATATAGTCTCACTAATGGGATTTTCAGAGTTATTGGGATTAATGTTATTTTTTGAGTTATAAGGGCTAATTATAGTATTTAAGTTATTGGGGCTAATGGTATTTTTTGAGTTAATGGGGCTTATTGTAGTTATTGAGTTATTGGGGCTAATGGAATTTTTTGAATTATTGGGATTACAACAATTGAAAAATTCGGGCTACATTAATTTTTACGGCTGGTTTGTAACCCATGGATCTCCTTATCCACTGCTCTTAACCTCCCCCACAGGACTCCTCTCCACCCACCATTATGTCCTGACCCCTCTCTAACCTATCCATACCACTGTCTGCTTTCTTTGCTTTATTATCCTCCCCCCACTCACCTAGTTTAAATACTCTGCCACCCCTTCCAGGATTCTCTCCCTCAGCACAGCGGACCCCCTTCCATTCAGGTGCAAACTATCCGTAGAATAGAGTTTGTACCCCAATGAAAAGTCAGCCCAGTGCTCTAAAAACCAAAACCCTTCCCCCTTACACCACGACTTAAGCCATGCATTTAACTCCCTTAGCTCCCGCTGTCTTTCCTGCGATGCGCATGGCACAGGAAGTATTCCAGAGAACACAACCTTAGAGGTCCTTCCCTTCAGCTTGGCACCTAGTTCCTTGTAATTATTCTTCAAGGACCTCCACCTACCATGTATTCTGATGTTGGTTCCCACATGGACCACGACAGCTGGGTCATCCCCAGCCCCCCCCCTAGTAATTTGTCCACCCTTTCCACCACATGCCGAACCCTGGCACCAGGGAGACAGCAAACCATTCAATTGAGGTGGTCTTGGCGACAAATTATTCTATCTGTCTTCCTGATTATAGAATCCCCTACCACAACTAACTGTCTTGACCTACCTGCGTTACCATCCCCCACACTACTAGTTGAGCTGTTCCCCCGGCTGTTAGGGAGACCAGTATCCACTAGGGTTGCCATCTCTGATACTGAGGCCCTCGCATCATCGCCCAACTTGGCAATTTTACTTGGGAGATCAGAAGCTGAAGTGACCTTCCTTTTCCTTGCCCCCTTTCCAGTCCCTCTAACTACATTAACCCAGCTCCCTACTTGGGCCTCCTGGCTAGTTTCTCCAACCTCCATTTCTACCCCACTAACTGCTTGCTCTGTAAGATTGTCAATCGCCCTCAATGTTGCATTTTGCTCCTCTAGATCTCTAATACGAGCTTCCAGGTGGGCAGCATGCTCACATTTGTCACAGCGGTATTCACCCTGAAGCTGCTGCTCCAGAGATGTATACATGTGGCACAATGTGCACTGAAGAAAACCTCCAATCCTACTGTCCATATCCTTGGTGACAAACAGCTGTTATTAACTATTAAGAAAAACTACTTTTATCAAGGGAGTGTAATACTTACAGTTACAGTGGGTCCTGCTTACAACTCCTGCTTTTTAAACTTCTGCGTATAAAACTTCTCAGATGTTAACACTTAAGAATACAACACTTTAGAATACAAACCAAGCTTCAGTTAGACTCAGTCAGAGCAGGGCTCACAATAGTATCCACCGGCTGGTGTTTTACAAAAATACAGATTTTTTTTCTGCTAATAGTTAGGCATATTACTGCCCTCATCAGTGCATACCGCATAGGTACATCCAAGTATTGTACCATTTAGTACCTGTTAAGCTGTCAAGGTGCTCCATACCATCAAATTCCAAACAATAGTATCCACCGGCTGGTGTAACTACAGAGTTTTTTTCTGCTAATAGGTAGGCATATTACTGCCCTCATCAGTGCATACCGCATAGGTACATCCAAGTATTGTACCATTTATTAGCTGTCAAGGTGCTCCATACCATCAAAGTCCAAACAATAGTATCCACCGGCTGGTGTATTACAAAAATACAGATTTTTTTTCTGCTAATATTTAGGCATATTACTGCCCTCATCAGTGCATACCGCATACGTACATCCAAGTATTGTACCATCTAGTACCTGTTAATCTGTCAAGGGCCTACATACTGTTCAAGGACAGCCGTAAGTAATCACCTGCTGCTGTCCTAGACAAATACTGATTAAAGAGTAGTGTAGCGTATGTTACGCCGAGCGCTCCGGGTCCCCGCTCCTCCCCGGAGCGCTCGCTTCACTCTCGCTGCCGCAGCGCTCCGGGCAGCTCCACTGACCCGGTGCGCTGCGATACCGTCTCCAGCCGGGATGCGATTCGCGATGCGGGTGGCGCCCGCTCGCGATGCGCATCCCGGCTCCCGTACCTGACTCGCTCTCCGTCTGTCCTGTCCCGGCGCGCGCGGCCCCGCTCCCTAGGGCGCGCGCGCGCCGGGTCTCTGCGATTTAAAGGGCCACTGCGCCGCTGATTGGCGCAGTGGTTCCAATTAGTGTGTTCACCTGTGCACTCCCTATTTATACCTCACTTCCCCTTCACTCCCTCGCCGGATCTTGTTGCCATTGTGCCAGTGAAAGCGTTTCCTTGTGTGTTCCTAGCCTGTGTTCCAGACCTCCTGCCGTTGCCCCTGACTACGATCCTTGCTGCCTGCCCCGACCTTCTGCTACGTCCGACCTTGCTTCTGTCTACTCCCTTGTACCGCGCCTATCTTCAGCAGCCAGAGAGGTTGAGCCGTTGCTAGTGGATACGACCTGGTCACTACCGCCGCAGCAAGACCATCCCGCTTTGCGGCGGGCTCTGGTGAAAACCAGTAGTGACTTAGAACCGGTCCACTAGCACGGTCCACGCCAATCCCTCTCTGGCACAGAGGATCCACCTCCTGCCAGCCGGCATCGTGACAGTAGATCCGGCCATGGATCCCGCTGAAGTTCCTCTGCCAGTTGTCGCCGACCTCACCACGGTGGTCGCCCAGCAGTCACAACAGATAGCGCAACAAGGCCACCAGCTGTCTCAACTGACCGTGATGCTACAGCAGCTACTACCACAGCTTCAGCAATCATCTCCTCCGCCAGCTCCTGCACCTCCTCCGCAGCGAGTGGCCGCTTCAGGCCTACGACTATCCTTGCCGGATAAATTTGATGGGGACTCTAAATTTTGCCGTGGCTTCCTTTCTCAATGTTCCCTGCACTTGGAGATGATGTCGGACCAGTTTCCCACTGAAAGGTCTAAGGTGGCTTTCGTAGTCAGCCTTCTGTCTGGAAAAGCTCTGTCGTGGGCTACACAGCTCTGGGACCGCAATGACCCCGTCACTGCCTCTGTACACTCCTTCTTCTCGGAAATTCGAAGTGTCTTTGAGGAACCTGCCCGAGCCTCTTCTGCTGAGACTGCCCTGTTGAACCTGGTCCAGGGTAATTCTTCCGTTGGCGAGTACGCCGTACAATTCCGTACTCTTGCTTCAGAACTATCCTGGAATAATGAGGCCCTCTGCGCGACCTTTAAAAAAGGCCTATCCAGCAACATTAAAGATGTTCTGGCCGCACGAGAAATCCCTGCTAACCTACATGAACTCATTCATCTAGCCACTCGCATTGACATGCGTTTTTCCGAAAGGCGTCAGGAGCTCCGCCAGGATATGGACTTTGTTCGCACAAGGCGTTTTTTCTCCCCGGCTCCTCTCTCCTCTGGTCCCCTGCAATCCGTTCCTGTGCCTCCCGCCGTGGAGGCTATGCAGGTTGACCGGTCTCGCCTGACACCTCAAGAGAGGACACGACGCCGCATGGAGAATCTCTGCCTGTACTGTGCCGGTACCGAACACTTCCTGAAGGATTGTCCTATCCGTCCTCCCCGCCTGGAAAGACGTACGCTGACCCCGCACAAAGGTGAGACAGCCCTTGATGTCAACTCTGCTTCTCCGCGTCTTACTGTGCCTGTGCGGGTATCCGCCTCTACCTTCTCCTTCTCTACTATGGCCTTCTTGGATTCCGGATCTGCAGGAAATTTTATTTTGGCCTCTCTCACCAACAGGTTCAACATCCCGCTGACCAGTCTCGCCAGACCTCTCTACATCAATTGTGTTAACAATGAAAGATTGGACTGTACCATACGTTTCCGCACGGAGCCCCTCCTAATGTGCATCGGATCTCACCATGAAAAGATTGAGTTTTTGGTCCTCCCCAATTGCACTTCCGAAATTCTCCTTGGACTACCCTGGCTTCAACACCACTCCCCTACCCTGGATTGGTCCACTGGGGAGATCAAGAGTTGGGGCCCCTCTTGTTCCAAGGACTGTCTTAAACCGGTTCCCAGTACTCCCTGCCGTGACCCTGTGGTGCCTCCTGTAACCGGTCTCCCTAAGGCCTATATGGACTTTGCGGATGTTTTTTGCAAAAAACAAGCTGAGACTTTACCTCCTCACAGGCCTTATGACTGTCCCATTGACCTCCTCCCGGGTACTACTCCACCCCGGGGCAGAATTTATCCTCTCTCTGTCCCAGAGACTCTTGCTATGTCTGAGTATATCCAGGAAAATTTAAAGAAGGGCTTTATCCGCAAATCTTCCTCTCCTGCCGGAGCCGGATTTTTCTTTGTGTCCAAAAAAGATGGCTCTCTACGTCCTTGCATTGACTACCGCGGTCTTAATAAAATCACTGTAAAAAAACGCTACCCCCTACCTCTCATCTCTGAACTCTTTGATCGCCTCCAAGGTGCTCACATCTTTACCAAACTGGACTTAAGAGGTGCCTATAATCTCATTCGCATCAGAGAGGGGGATGAATGGAAAACGGCATTTAACACCAGAGATGGACACTTTGAGTATCTGGTCATGCCCTTTGGCCTGTGCAACGCCCCTGCCGTCTTCCAAGACTTTGTTAATGAAATCTTTCGTGATCTCTTATATTCCTGTGTTGTTGTATATCTGGACGATATCCTGATTTTTTCTGCCAACCTAGAAGAACACCGCCAGCATGTCCGCATGGTTCTTCAGAGACTTCGTGACAATCAACTGTATGCCAAAATGGAGAAATGTCTGTTTGAATGTCAATCTCTTCCTTTCCTAGGATACTTGGTCTCTGGCCAGGGACTACAAATGGATCCAGACAAACTCTCTGCCGTCTTAGATTGGCCACGCCCCTCCGGACTTCGTGCTATCCAACGTTTTTTGGGGTTCGCCAATTATTACAGACAATTCATTCCACATTTTTCCACCATTGTGGCTCCTATCGTGGCTTTAACCAAAAAGAATGCCAATCCTAAGTCATGGCCTCCTCAAGCGGAAGACGCCTTTAAACAGCTCAAGTCTGCCTTTTCTTCGGCTCCCGTGCTCTCCAGACCTGACCCATCTAAACCCTTCCTATTGGAGGTTGATGCCTCCTCTGTAGGAGCTGGAGCGGTCCTTCTACAGAAAAATTCTTCCGGGCATGCTGTTACTTGTGGTTTTTTTTCTAGGACCTTCTCTCCAGCTGAGAGGAACTACTCCATCGGGGACCGAGAGCTTCTAGCCATTAAATTAGCACTTGAGGAATGGAGGCATCTGTTGGAGGGATCAAGATTTCCAGTTATTATTTACACCGATCACAAAAACCTCTCCTATCTCCAGTCTGCCCAACGGCTGAATCCTCGCCAGGCCAGGTGGTCTCTGTTCTTTGCCCGATTTAATTTTGAAATTCACTTTCGGCCTGCCGATAAGAACATTAGGGCCGATGCTCTCTCTCGTTCCTCGGATGCCTCGGAAGTAGAGCTCTCTCCGCAACACATCATCCCCCCTGACTGCCTGATCTCCACTTCTCCAGCCTCCATCAGGCAAACTCCTCCAGGGAAGACCTTCGTTTCTCCACGCCAACGCCTCGGAATCCTCAAATGGGGTCACTCCTCCCATCTCGCAGGTCATGCGGGTATCAAGAAATCCGTGCAACTCATCTCTCGTTTCTATTGGTGGCCGACTCTGGAGACGAATGTTGTGGATTTTGTACGAGCCTGCACTGTTTGTGCCCGGGATAAGACTCCTCGCCAGAAGCCCGCTGGTCTTCTTCATCCTCTGCCTGTCCCCGAACAGCCTTGGTCTCTGATTGGTATGGACTTTATTACGGACTTACCCCCATCCCGTGGCAACACTGTTGTTTGGGTGGTCGTTGATCGATTCTCCAAGATGGCACATTTCATCCCTCTTCCTGGTCTTCCTTCAGCGCCTCAGTTGGCAAAACAATTTTTTGTACACATTTTTCGTCTTCACGGGTTGCCCACGCAGATCGTCTCGGATAGAGGCGTCCAATTCGTGTCAAAATTCTGGAGGGCTCTCTGTAAACAACTCAAGATTAAATTAAACTTTTCCTCTGCATATCATCCTCAATCCAATGGGCAAGTAGAAAGAATTAACCAGGTCCTGGGTGATTATTTACGCCATTTTGTTTCCTCCCGCCAGGATGACTGGGCAGATCTTCTACCATGGGCCGAATTTTCGTATAACTTCAGAGTCTCTGAATCCTCCTCCAAATCCCCATTTTTTGTGGTGTATGGCCGTCACCCTCTTCCCCCCCTCCCTACTCCCTTGCCCTCTGGTTTGCCCGCTGTGGATGAAATATCTCGTTATCTTTCCACCATATGGAAAGAGACCCAAAATTCTCTTTTACAGGCCTCATCACGCATGAAGAAGTTTGCTGATAGAAAAAGAAGAGCTCCCCCCATTTTTTCTCCTGGAGACAAGGTATGGCTCTCCGCTAAATATGTCCGCTTCCGTGTCCCTAGCTACAAATTGGGACCACGCTATCTTGGTCCTTTCAAAATCTTGTGCCAGATTAATCCTGTCTCTTACAAACTTCTTCTTCCTCCTTCTCTTCGAATTCCTAATGCCTTTCACGTTTCTCTTCTTAAACCACTTATCATCAACCGTTTCTCTCCTAAGTTTGTTTCTCCCACTCCTGTTTCCGGCTCCTCGGACATCTTCTCCGTTAAAGAGATACTGGCCTCCAAGAAGGTCAGAGGGAAAACCTTTTTCCTGGTCGATTGGGAGGGTTGTGGTCCTGAAGAGAGATCCTGGGAACCTGAGGACAATATCCTAGACAAAAGTCTGCTCCTCAGGTTCTCAGGCTCTAAGAAGAGGGGGAGACCCAAGGGGGGGGGGTACTGTTACGCCGAGCGCTCTGGGTCCCCGCTCCTCCCCGGAGCGCTCGCTTCACTCTCGCTGCCGCAGCGCTCCGGGCAGCTCCACTGACCCGGTGCGCTGCGATACCGTCTCCAGCCGGGATGCGATTCGCGATGCGGGTGGCGCCCGCTCGCGATGCGCATCCCGGCTCCCGTACCTGACTCGCTCTCCGTCTGTCCTGTCCCGGCGCGCGCGGCCCCGCTCCCTAGGGCGCGCGCGCGCCGGGTCTCTGCGATTTAAAGGGCCACTGCACCGCTGATTGGCGCAGTGGTTCCAATTAGTGTGTTCACCTGTGCACTCCCTATTTATACCTCACTTCCCCTTCACTCCCTCGCCGGATCTTGTTGCCATTGTGCCAGTGAAAGCGTTTCCTTGTGTGTTCCTAGCCTGTGTTCCAGACCTCCTGCCGTTGCCCCTGACTACGATCCTTGCTGCCTGCCCCGACCTTCTGCTACGTCCGACCTTGCTTCTGTCTACTCCCTTGTACCGCGCCTATCTTCAGCAGCCAGAGAGGTTGAGCCGTTGCTAGTGGATACGACCTGGTCACTACCGCCGCAGCAAGACCATCCCGCTTTGCGGCGGGCTCTGGTGAAAACCAGTAGTGACTTAGAACCGGTCCACTAGCACGGTCCACGCCAATCCCTCTCTGGCACAGAGGATCCACCTCCTGCCAGCCGGCATCGTGACAGCGTATTGTAATACCCTCATAAATGCACTAAGTATGTCAGGCAGAGAAGTGCCAGGTGGCGCACAGAGGAGTGGCAGAGGCCTAAACACTTCAGACAGAGTTGGCAGCAGACTTGGGGCGAGTGGCAGCAGGAGTCGCAGCCAGAGCCTGAGCCTCCGTTATCAGCCAGCGGTCGTGTCTCCACCAGCAACCCATCTGCCGTCGTCGATTGGTTAACACGCTCATCCACATCATCACAAGTGACATCTGACACCCCCAGTCAACAGTCGGTGGGTTCCTCAGACACAACCCTCAGTTGGCATGGCCCGGGAGCAGTCCTTGTCCTCCCATTGCCTTTGTCCTATGCTGTTCCCTCTCCTAAAGGAGTATCTTATGCTGCTGTTGATGATGATGAAGCCGATCACAATTGGGAGCCGGGTGCAGAAGGGGCTTCATCATCATCAGGAGAAGAGAGTTTTAGGTTGCCCTTGAGGCAGCAAGGCGGTAGCATGGTTGGCAGTCAGCGTGGTGGCAGTAATGGAAATTCAGGAGCCAAACGTGCCCGGTGGAGACCACCTGCTTTGCGGAAGCCTACCTTTCCGGGAGGTAGTGGAACAGGGGTTCCTGGAGACGGCGCCAGTAGCAGTCAATTAGTGCGGACTGCGGGTGGGAAAATCAGCTACTCAGCAGTGTGGAAGTTTTTCATAAGGCATTCGGAGGAGGTTCACGTAGCCACATTCAAGATCTGTCGGCAGAAGGTGAAGAGTGGCCAGGGTCCCAATGTCGGCACCACGGCCCTGCGTCAACACATGCTTCGCCACCATAAAGCAGCCTGGGAGAACCGTGGCTCCGATGTAGTGGTCCAGCCTGCTGCTTCACCCAGTGGCCATCCGCTACCTCCTTCATCCAGCCAAGGCTCCACCACCTCAGCCGAAGGGAGCTGTGTGTCAAACCCTCCTTCTGTCACTCCTGCTTCTCCTGCTTTTAGTCAGCCAGTCCGCCAACAATCCATCGGCGAAGCCATGTCCAAGAGACAGCAGTATGCGCCCACTCATCCAATGGCTCAGAAGTTGAATGTGCTCCTGTCCAAGTTGCTGGTGTTGCAGTCCCTCCCTTTTCAAGTGGTGGACTCTGCACCTTTCAGAGAATTGATGGCTTGTGCCGAGCCGAGGTGGAGAGTCCCAAGCCGTCATTTCTTTGCGAAGAAGGCAGTACCATCCCTGCATAAGTTTGTACAAGAGAAGGTGGGCCAGTCTTTGAGCCTGTCGGTGTGATCAAAAGTGCATGGCAGCACCGACGTGTGGAGTTGTAACTACGGACAGGGACAATACTTGTCTTTACGGCTCACTGGGTAAATGCACAGCCACAACAGCAACTTGGACAGGTCACACCGCTTCCTCCTCCACGCTCTCGCTCACAGGCAGTTGGTCCTGTTACAGTGTGCGACGCCGCCTCCTCATCCTCCACCGTGTCCTCGGCCTCCACTGCACGGTTAAATCTCGGTGGCAATTCATCGTACCATGTGTGTAGGGCACGGCAGTGTCAAGCTGTTCTTCACATGGTTTGCCTTGGCGAACGGAGTCCCGCAGGGGAGAAACTGCTAAAGTTCATTTGTAAAGAAATCCGAGTTTGGCTTACTCCACGAAATCTGGAAATGGGAACCATGGTGACCGACAACGTGAAGAACATTGTGTCCGCGCTGCGACAAGGAAGTGTGAAACATGCGCCCTGCATGGCACACGTGTTGAATCTGGTTGTCAAGCGCTTCCTCAAGTCTTCACCCCATTTGCAAAACATCCTGAAAATGGCAAGGAAACTGTGCATGCACTTCAGCCACTCGTACACCGCCAAGCACACTCACAGGATCCGGGTACTGAGAGGACACTGGTGGTGGATCCTCTGTGTCAGTGGGGTGATGACGTGGGCCGTACCAGGGGAACGGAGTCTAAGGGGTTACTGGTATTCACCAGAGCCCGTGCAAAGCGGGATGGACTTGCTGCGGCAGGTAACCCCCAGGTCGTTCCACCCGATAGCGACTCAACCCCGACTGACTGCTGATATAGGCGCGGTACAAGGGATTAGGCAAGAGCAAGGTCGGACGTAGCAGAAGGTCAGGGCAGGCAGCAAGGATCGTAGTCAGGGGCAACGGCAGGAGGTCTGGAACACTGGCTTGGGACATACAAGGAATGCTTTCACTGGCACAATGGCAACAAGATCCGGCAATACAGGGAAGGGGAAGTGAAGTAATATAGACCAGTGCACAGGTGAAATTACTAATTTGGGCCAGGCGCCAATCAGCGACACACTGGCCCTTTAAATCGCAGAGAGCTGGCGCGCGCACACGCCCTAGGGAGCGGGGCCACGCGCGCCAGGACTGGACAGACGGAGGACAGGTCTGGTAAGAAGGCTGGGATGCGAACTGCGAGCGGGCGCGTCCCGCATCGCGGATCGCATCCCTGCTAGAGACACTATCGCAGCGCTCCCGGTCAGCGGGTCTGACCGGGGCGCTGCGAGCAGGTAAACGCTGCGAGCGCTCCGGGGAGGAGCGGGGACCCGGAGCGCTCGGCATAACACACACCTTCCTTGAGCTGCAGCGTCAGAACGGTATCCCACAACATAGCCTTATTTGTGACGTGTCCACACGTTGGAATTCCACCCTCCATATGTTGGACAGACTATACGAACAAAAAAAAGCCATCACCGATTTCTTGATGATCCAAGCAGATAGGAGTACTCCCCTGTGTAACTTCAATGTGAACCAGTGGCAGCTCATACGTGACACCTGCCGTTTGCTGAGGCCCTTTGAGGAAGCCACATTATTTGTGAGTCGCCTGGATTACGCCATGAACTACGTAATTCCACTCCTACATTTCCTATAACAAATTATTGAATTATTGTTGCGCCTACATCTCCAGGCTACATGGGCCCTGTGGGGGCTGAACTGGAGGAGGAGGATGATGAGGGGCAGAGCGGAGCACAGTTTAGGTTGGATGAGATGGCCGGTGTTTCTAGTCTTCGGACAGGAGAGGAGGAGCAGGAGCAGCCAGAGGAGCTGGAGGGTTATGAGGAAGTTGAGACAGAGGACCCAGACACACCGTGGCAGTATGCAGTGGAGATGGAGGCAGGTAGTCCCTCCAAGTCACTGGCGCAAATGGCACGATGCATGCTCAGTTGCTTGCGTAGTGACCCCCGAATTGTCAAAATACGTCAGCGGGATGACTTCTGGATCTCCACCTTATTAGACCCTCGCTACCATCCCAAAATGGGGGCCTTTTTTACACCCACTGAGAGGAAGGACAAACTGACCTACTACAGAGAGTTTCTATGTAGTCAATTGGCTGATGCCTATTGGCCACATGGTCCATCCATTCGCAGGTCTGACTCGGGGGGCCCTCTGCACTCACCTTCCACTGCCATGGCTGCTGGGGAGGGGAGGGGTGGCAGGAGCAGTACCAGCTCAATCAGCAGCAGCCTGAGTCTACAGTCGCTGATGAGTAGCTTTCTTCACCCGCATAGTGAAGCAACTCATCAGCAGCAGGTAGACATATGATGGCATACCTTGATATGGCCATGCCAACAACCATTGAAGATCCGCTGGACTTCTGGGCAGCCAAACTTGATTTATGGCCACAACTAGCAGAGTTTGCCCTGGAAAAGCTGTCCTGCCGGCCAGTAATGTGCCATCAGAGCGGGTGTTTAGTGCGGCCGGGGCCATAGTCACCCCAAGGCGAACTCGTCTGTCCACTAAAAATGTGGAGAGACTGACGTTTGTCAAGATGAATCAGGGATGGATCAGCCAAGATTTCCAGCCACCAATGCCAGATGGCTCGGAGTAGATTGACCATGCTCCTACAATAAAAATTTCTCAATTATGGTTGGTTGTGAAACCCTCTGGGGCAGACCTGGGTATTGTATGGCCCGCTTGGCATATACGGCCCTTTGATTGGCTCTGACCGGCCCGCGCTTACTGCGGGAACAACTATGCTGCCTAATCTGGGGGACATCTATGCTGCCTAATCTGTGGGACAACTATGCTCCTAATCTGGGGGACATCTATGCTGCGTAATCTGGGGGACATCTATGCTGCCTAATCTGGGGGACATCTATGCTGCCTAATCTGGGGGACAACTATGCTCCTAATCTGGGGGACAACTATGCTCCTAATCTGGGGGACATCTATGCTGCCTAATCTGGGGGACATCTATGCTCCTAATCTGGGGGACATCTATGCTGCCTAATCTGGGGGACATCTATGCTGCCTAATCTGTGGGACATCTATGATGCCTAATCTGGGGGACAACTATGCTCCTAATCTGGGGGACATCTATGCTGCCTAATCTGGGGGACATCTATGCTCCTAATCTGGGGGACATCTATGCTGCCTAATCTGGGGGACATCTATGCTGCCTAATCTGGGGGACAAGTATGCTCCTAATCTGCTGGACATCTCTGCTGCCTAATCTGGGGGACATCTATGCTGCCTAATCTGGGGGACATCTATGCTGCCTAATCTGGGGGACAACTATACTCCTAATCTGGGGGACAACTATGCTCCTAATCTGGGGGACAACTATGCTCCTAATCTGGGGGACAACTATGCTCCTAATCTGGGGGACATCTATGATGCCTAATCTGGGGGACAAGTATGCTCCTAATCTGGGGGACAACTATGCTCCTAATCTGGGGACATCTATGTTGCCTAATCTGGGGGACAACTATGCTCCTAATATGGGGAAACTGATGCTTCTGGCCTTGGGCCTATAATTTTTTGAAGTTTAGCAGTAGCTAAATACATGCTTAATGCAAATGTCAACATTGATCTTTAAATGTAAGGGGTTATGAAACCCTCTTGAGTACTGCGAATGACTGCTCTAGAATCATTCTGTGTCTTTCAGGAACTACTTGCCTCCCTGGTGCCTCAGGCCTTGGACCTATAATTTTTTGAAGTTTAGCAGTAGCTAAATACATGCTTAATGCTAATTTCAACAATGATCGTTAAATTCTCGGCGCTCTGCCAGGGCCTTCTCCTACCCGGCCGGGGCCGATCCGAGGACTTCACTAAACCATCCAATTGTTACCATCCAATTGATAGTAGAGAAATGCAGTGTATACAAGGGGCAGGGACTTAATGAACCCTAGCTTATGACCCGCACTTAGTTGTGATTCTTCTTTCCTGGCAAAAATGATCGCTATCGCCAACGGGAGCCGGGTGCAGAAGGGGCTTAATCATCATCAGGAGAAGAGAGTTGCAGGTTGCCCTTGAGTCAGCAAGGCGGTAGCATGGTTGGCAGTCAGCGTGGTGTGGCAGTAGTGGAAATTCAGGAGACAAACGTGCCCGGGGGAGACCACTTGCTTCGAGGCAGCTTACCTTTCAGAGAGATAGTGGGTTACCCGCATCTGTTGGTGAAAGATAGAGACACGCTAATCCGTTCAGTGGAGCGCTAGTGCGGCCCAGACATCTGAGGCCATAACACACCTGTTATTGCTCGATCTCGCAATTGATTGTGCAATGTAAGGGGTTATTAAAGCCTCTTGGGTACTGCTGAGGTCTACTCCTGACTGTTCCTGGTGCAATATATGGGGTAATTAAACATTCTTGGGTAGTATTATTTTTAAATTTACTGATAATTTTATCAGTAATAAAATTGAATTTTGCAGAATGCTAACCGTTACACAACGGATGTCACGATTCGGCTGGCTGGAGGTGGATCCTCTGTGCCAGAGAGGGATTGGCGTGGACCGTGTCGGTGGACCGGTTCTAAGTTGCTACTGGTATTCACCAGAGCCCGCCGCAAAGCGGGATGGTCTTGCAGCGGCGGTAGCAACCAGGTCGTAACCACCGGCAACGGCTCAACCTCTCTGACTGCTGAGATAAGCGCGGTACAAGGGAGTAGACAAGAGCAAGGTCGGACGTAGCAGAAGGTCAGGGTAGGCAGCAAGGATCGTAGTCAGGGGCAACGGCAGGAGGTCTGGAACACAGGCTAGGAACACACAAGGAAACGCTTTCACTGGCACAATGGCAACAAGATCCGGCGAGGGAGTGAAGGGGAAGTGAGGTATAAGTAGGGAAGTGCACAGGTGAAGGTACTGATTAAAACCTGATGCGCCAATCAGTGGCGCACCGGCCCTTTAAATCGCAAAGACCCGGCGCGTGCGCGCCCTAAGGAGCAGGGCCGCACGCGCCGGGACAGCACAGACGGGGAACGGGTCTGGTAAGGGAATCGAGATGCGCATCGCGAGCGGGCGCGTCCCGCATCGCGAATCGCATCCCGGCTGGGAACATTATCGCAGCACACCCGGTCGGCAGGTCTGACCGGGGCGCTGTGAATAAGAGAACGCTGTGAGCGCTCCGGGGAGGAGCGGGGACCCGGAGCGCTTGGCGTAACAGTACCCCCCCTTGGGTCTCCCCCTCTTCTTGGAACCTGAGAACCTGAGGATAAGACTCTTGTCCAGGATGTTGTCCTCAGGTTCCCATGATCTCTCCTCTGGGCCGCAATTCTCCCAGTCAACCAAAACGAATTTTTTACCTCTGACCGTCTTGGATGCCAGAATTTCCTTCACCGAAAAAACGTCAGAGGACCCGGAAACTGGAGTGGGAGAAACAACTTTGGGAGAGAAGCGGTTAAGGATGAGTGGTTTAAGGAGAGAGACATGGAAAGCATTGGGAATACGGAGAGAAGGAGAAAGAAGGAGTTTGTAAGAGACAGGGTTGATCTGGCACTTGACTTTGAAAGAACCAAGATAACGTTGTCCCAGTTTATAACTGGGGACACGAAAACGGACATACTTGGCGGAGAGCCATACCTTGTCTCCAGGAGAAAAAATGGGGGGAATTCTTCTTTTCTTATCAGCATATTTTTTCATCCGGGATGAAGCCTGTAAATGAGAATTTTGAGTCTCTTTCCATATGGTGGAGAGGTCCCGAGTCACTTCATCAACAGCGGGCAAACCAGAGGGCATGGGAGTGGGGAGGGGGGGAAGAGGGTGACGGCCGTACACCACAAAGAATGGGGATTTAGCAGAGAATTCAGAGACTCGGAAATTGTACGAGAATTCGGCCCATGGCAGAAGATCTGCCCAGTCATCCTGGCGGGAGGAAACAAAATGTCGCAAATAGTCACCCAGGACCTGATTAATTCTTTCTACTTGCCCATTGGATTGGGGATGATAAGAAGATGAGAAGTTTAATTTGATTTTGAGCTGATTACAGAGGGATCTCCAGAATTTAGACACAAATTGAACGCCTCTATCCGAGATGATATGCGTGGGCAACCCGTGAAGGTGAAAAATGTGTATAAAAAATTGCTTCGCCAACTGAGGCACCGAAGGAAGACCTGGAAGAGGGATAAAATGTGCCATCTTGGAGAATCGATCAACGACCACCCAAACAACTGTGTTGCCATGGGATAAAGGTAATCAGTAATAAACTCCATACCAATCTGAGACCAAGGTCGTTCAGGAACAGGCAGAGGATGGAGGAGGCCAGCAGGCTTCTGGCGAGGGGTCTTGTCCGGGGCACAAACTGTACAAGCCCACACGAAATCAAAAACATCAGTCTCCAGGGTAGGCCACCAATAAAATCGAGAGATGAGTTGGATGGATTTTTTGATGCCAGCATAGCCTGCGAGGTGAGAGGAGTGTCCCCACTTGAGAATCCTGAGGCGCTGGCGTGGAGAGACGAAGGTCTTCCCTGGAGGAGTTTGTCTGATGGAAGCTGGAGAGGTGGAGATCAGACAGTCCGGAGGAATAATGTGTTGCGGGGAAGCTTCCACTTCAGAGGCATCTGATGAACGAGAGAGGGCATCAGCCCTAATGTTCTTGTCAGCAGGGCGAAAATGAATTTCAAAGTTAAAACGGGCAAAGAACAATGACCACCTAGCCTGGCGAGGGTTTAGCTGTTGGGCAGACTGAAGATAAGAGAGATTCTTGTGGTCAGTGTATATAATAACTGGATATTTGGATCCCTCCAGCCGATGCCTCCATTCCTCAACCGACAATTTTATGGCCAGTAGTTCTCGATCACCAATGGAGTAGTTTTTCTCCACCGGAGAGAAGGTCCTAGAAAAAAAAACACAAGTGACAGCATGCCCGGAAGAATTTTTTTGTAGGAGAACTGCTCCAGCTCCCACCGAGGAGGCGTCTACCTCCAATGAGAAGGGTTTAGATGGGTCAGGTCTGGTGAGAACGGGAGCAGAAGAAAAGGCAGTCTTGAGATGTTTGAATGCGTCTTCCGCTTGAGGAGGCCAGGACTTAGGGTTGGCGTTTTTCTTGGTTAGGGCCACGATAGGAGCCACAATAGTGGAAAAGTGTGGGATAAATTGTCTGTAATAATTGGCGAACCCCAAAAAACGTTGGATAGCACGGAGTCCGGAGGGGCGTGGCCAATGCAAAACGGCAGATAGTTTATCTGGGTCCATTTGTAGTCCCTGGCCAGAGACTAAGTATCCTAGGAAGGGAAGAGACATTCAAAGAGACATTTTTCCATTTTGGCATATAATTGATTGTCCCGAAGTCTCTGAAGAACCATACGGACATGCTGGCGGTGTTCTTCTAGGTTAGCAGAAAAAATCTGAATATCGTCTAGGTAAACCACAACACAGGTATATAGAAGATCACGAAAAATTTCATTTACAAAGTCTTGGAAGACGGCAGGGGCGTTGCAAAGGCCAAAGGGCATAACCAGATATTCAAAGTGTCCATCTCTGGTGTTAAATGCAGTCTTCCATTCGTCCCCCTCCCTGATGCGGATGAGATTATAAGCACCTCTTAAGTCCAGCTTGGTAAAGATGTGGACGCCTCATAGGCGGTCAAAGAGTTCCGAGATAAGAGGTAGGGGATAGCGTTTTTTTACAATGATTTTATTAAGTCCGCGGTAATCAATGCAAGGGCGTAGGGAGCCGTCTTTTTTGGAAATGAAAAAAAATCCAGCTCCGGCAGGGGAGGAGGACTTGCGGATAAACCCCTTTTTTAAATTCTCTTGGATGTGCTCCGACATGGCTTGAGTTTCCGGAGCAGACAGAGGATAGATTCTGCCCCAGGGTTGAGTAGTACCAGGGAGGAGGTCAATAGGACAGTCATAAGGCCTGTGAGGAGGCAAAGTCTCTGCTTGTTTTTTGCAAAAAACATCAGCATAATCCATGTCACGATTCGGCTAGCTGGATGTGGATCCTCTGTGTCAGCGAGGGATTGGCGTGGACCGTGTCGGTGGACCGGTTCTAAGATGCTACTGGTATTCACCAGAGCCCGCCACAAAGCGGGATGGTCTTGCTGCGGCGGTAGCAACCAAGTCGTAGTCAATGTGGATAGCAGAAGATCTGGAAACACAGGCTTTGGACAACACTAAACGCTTTCACTGGCACAAGGCAACAAGATCCGGCAAGGGAGTACAGGGGAAGTGAGGTATTATAGCCAGGGAGCAGGTGGAAGCTAATTAGGCTAATTGGACCAGGCACCAATCATTGGTGCACTGGCCCTTTAAATCTTAGAGAGCTGGCGCGCGCGCCCTAAGGAGCGGAGCCATGCGCGCCAGGACATGACAGCCGGGGGCCGGGACAGGTAAGTGACTTGGGATGCGATTCGCGAGCGGGCGCGTCCCGCTATGCGAATCGCATCCCCGCCGGCAATGTCGGTGCAGCGCTCCCGGTCAGCGGGTCTGACCGGGGCGCTGCAGAGAGATGAACGCCGCGAGCGCTCCGGGGAGGAGCAGGGACCCGGAGCGCTCGGCGTAACAGTACCCCCCCTTAGGTCTCTCCCTTTTTTTGTCCGGCAATTGCTTCACATGGGACGAGGACACTGGGAGCGATTGTAGGGTTTCTTCAAAGGCAGGCAATGCAGCAGGAGTGGGAATGGGGAGGGAGGGCAGAGGGTGAGGCTTGGCACGGGGCAGGGAGTCACCAGGACGGGGGCTATGAGGAGGCACGGCACAGTCCCGATAGGCCTCGGGGAGACCAGGCACAGGAGGAGACACTGAGGCCCGACAGACAGGACTGGGAGCAGAGGTGAGGCATTTCTTACGGCAAGCAGGGCCCCAATTCTTGATCTCCCCGGTGGTCCAGTCAAGGGTGGGAGAATGATGGTGGAGCCATGGCAGACCGAGGAGGACTTCAGAGGTGCAGTTGGGAAGGACGAACAATTCAATCTTTTCGTGATGGGGTCCAATGCACATTAAGAGGGGTTTTGTGCGGTAACGCACGGTGCAATCCAATTTAACTCCGTTGACCGAGGAAATGTAGAGCGGCTTGACGAGACGGGTCACCGGGATGCAGAACTTCTTCACCAAAGAGTCCAGAATAAAATTTCCAGAGGCACCAGAGCCCGCCGCAAAGCGGGATGGTCTTGCTGCGGCGGTAGCAACCAGGTCGTATCCACTGGCAACGGCTCAACCTCGCTGACTGCTGAGAAGGCGTGGGACAGAAGGACTAGGCAGAGGCCAGGTCAGACGTAGCAGAAGGTCGGGGCAGGCGGCAAGGTTCGTAGTCAATGTGGATAGCAGAAGATCTGGAAACACAGGCTTTGGACAACACTAAACGCTTTCACTGGCACAAGGCAACAAGATCCGGTAAGGGAGTGCAGGGAAAGTGAGGTATTATAGCCAGGGAGCAGGTGGAAGCTAATTAGGCTAATTGGGCCAGGCACCAATCATTGGTGCACTGGCCCTTTAAATCTTAGAGAGCTGGCGCGCGCGCCCTAAGGAGCGGAGCCGCGCGCCAGGACATGACAGCCGGGGGCCGGGACGGGTAAGTGACTTGGGATGCGATTCGCGAGCAGGCGCTTCCCGCTATGCGAATCGCATCCCCGGCGGCAATGTCGGTGCAGCGCTCCCGGTCAACGGGTCTGACCGGGGCGCTGCAGAGAGAGGAACGCCACGAGCACTCCGGGGAGGAGCAGGGACCCGGAGCGCTCGGCGTAACAATCCAGATAGGCCTTGGGGAGACCAGATAACGGGGGAACCACAGGGTCTTGACTGAGAGTACAGGGAGCAGGTTTAAGACAGTCCTTGTGGCAAGAATTACCCCAGTTCTTGATCTCCCCGGTGGTCCAATCAAGGGTTGGAGAATGGCGTTGAAGCCACGGTAATCCAAGAAGAATTTCAGAAGTGCAGTTAGAGAGGACCAGAAATTCAATTTTTTTGTGATGGGGTCCGATAAACATTAAGAGGGGTTCCGTGCGGTAACGCACAGTACAGTCCAATTTTTCATTATTAACAGAGTCGATGTAGAGGGGTCTGGCAAGACTGGTCACCGGGATGTTGAACCTGTTGATGAAAGAGGCCAAAATAAAATTTTCTGCAGATCCGGAATCCAAGAAGGCCGTAGCTGAGAAGGAGAAGGTAGAAGAAGAAATCCGCACAGGCACAGTAAGACGTGGAGAAGCGGAGTTCACATCAAGAGCTGTCTCACCTTTGTGCGGAGTCAGCGTGCGTCTTTCCTGGCGTGGAGGTCGGATAGGACAATCCTTCAAGAAATGTTCGGTACTGGCACAGTACAGGCAAAGGTTCTCCATGCGGCGTCGTGTCCTCTCTTGAGGTGTCAAGCGAGACCGGTCAACTTGCATAGCCTCCACGGCGAAAGGCACAGGAACGGATTGCAGTGGACCAGAGGAGAGAGGAGCCGGGGAGAGAAACCGCCTCGTGCGAACAAAGTCCATATCCTGGCGGAGCTCCTGACGCCTTTCGGAAAAACGCATGTCAATGCGGGTGGCAAGATGAATAAGTTCATGCAGGTTAGCAGGGATTTCTCGTGCGGCCAGCACATCTTTGATGTTATTGGATAGGCCTTTTTTAAAGGTCGCTCAGAGGGCCTCGTTATTCCAGGACAATTCGGAGGCGAGAGTACGGAATTGGATGGCGTACTCGCCAACAGAAGAATTACCCTGGACCAGGTTCAGCAGGGCAGTCTCGGCAGAAGAGGCTAGGGCAGGTTCCTCAAAGACACTTCGAATCTCCGTGAAGAAGGAGTGTACAGAGGCAGTGACAGGATCATTGTGGTCCCAGAGCGGTGTAGCCCATGACAGGGCTTTCCCAGACAGAAGACTGACTACGAAAGCCACCTTTGACCTTTCAGTTGTAAACTGGTCCGACATCATCTCCAAATGCAGGGAACATTGCGAAAGAAAACCATGGCAAAATTTAGAGTCCCCATCAAATTTATCCGGCAAAGATAATCGGAGGCTGGATGTGGCCACTCGCTGCGGAGGAGGTGCAGGAGCTGGCGGAGGAGATGATTGTTGAAGCTGTGGTAGTAGCTGCTGTAGCATCACGGTCAGTTGAGACAGCTGGTGGCCTTGTTGCTCTGTCGGTTGCAACTGCTGGGCGACCACCGTGGTGAGGTCGGCGACAACTGGCAGCGGGACCTCAGCGGGATCCATGGCCGGATCTACTGTCACGATTCGGCTGGCTGGAGGTGGATCCTCTGTGCCAGAGAGGGATTGGCGTGTACCGTGTCGGTGGACCGGTTCTAAGTTGCTACTGGTATTCACCAGAGCCCGCCGCAAAGTGGGATGGTCTTTCAGCGGCAGTAGCAACCAGGTCGTATCCACCGGCAACGGCTCAACCTCTCTGACTGCTGAGATAAGCGTGGTACAAGGGAGTAGACAAGAGCAAGGTCGGACGTAGCAGAAGGTCAGGGCAGGCAGCAAGGATCGTAGTCAGGGGCAACGGCAGGAGGTCTGGAACAAAGGCTAGGAACACACAAGGAAACGCTTTCACTGGCACAATGGCAACAAGATCCGGCGAGGGAGTGCAGGGGAAGTGAGGTATAAGTAGGGAAGTGCACAGGTGCAGGTACTGATTAAAACCTGATGCGCCAATCAGTGGCGCACCGGCCCTTTAAATCGCAAAGACCCGGCGCGCGCGCCCTAAGGAGCGGGGCCGCGCGCGCCGGGACAGCACAGACGGGGAACGGGTCTGGTAAAGGAATCAAGATGCGCATCACCAGCGGGCGCGGCCCGCATCGCGAATCGCATCCCGGCTGGGAACATTATCGCAGCACACCCGGTCGGCAGGTCTGACCGGGGCCCTGTGAATAAGAGAGCGCTGTGAGCACTCCGGGGAGGAGCGGGGACCCAGAGCGTTCGGCGTAACAACGGAACGCTTGTTGCGTGTGATTTTTTAATGAAAAAAAATAAATAAATACGGAGAGGGATTAACTCTGCTTAATCATTTTTTGCGAAAAAACTCCTTTGGTGATCTGATCTTTTGGAGACAGATGCGCTTACACACATATGTCATAATTATTTTTTTTTTATTTCACATTGTGTGGTTTATTATTTTTGAGAAGAAAATCTTTGGGTGGTCCACCGTCCTGCATTATAGAGTCTTCTGAACTGTTGGATATGCGCTTGTTTTTACACAAAGGTATACATTGTTTTTAAAAATTATGTGTGTACTGGTACATCAGCTAACTCCAGGCTGTGTCCTTGAGCCAATATATGGGTTACTGATGCTGCTGTGGTGGGGCCTGGGTCTGGTAATTTCAAATTTTCTCAGGTAGCACCCGGTATCCAAAATCTTTTTCAAAAATTCCTAAAATTGTGGTGTTTTTTGGGGGGGGATTGTGAAGCCCTGGTGTGTACTCGTGCATCAAGCAACTCCTGGCTGTGTCATTCAGGCAATATATAGGTTACTGATGCCGCTGTTGGGCCTGGGTCTGGGAATTTCATATTTTCTCATAGGTAGTACCCGCTATCCAAAATCTTCGGTTTAAATTTCTTAATTCATCTTTTAAACTTAGGGATTGTGAAGGCCTAGTGCCTACTCATGCTGCGGGCAACTCATGGCTGTGCCATTCATCCACTATATGGTCTCCTCATGCTGCCAACACCTCCATGCTGTGTCATTCAGCCACTATATGGTCTCCTCATGCTGACAAGCTGTCCATGCTGTGTCATTCAGCCACTATATGGTGTCCTCATGCTTTAGCTTCATCCAAGCTGTGTCATTCAGCCACTATATGGTGTCCTCATGCTGCCAACACCTCCACGCTGTGTCATTCAGCCACTACATGGTGTCCTCATGCTGCCAACACCTCCACACTGTGCCATTCAGATACTATATGGTCTCCTCATGCTGACAACTTGTCCATGCTGTGTCATTCAGCCACTATATGGTGTCCTCATGCAGCAAACACCTCCATGCTGTGTCATTCAGCCACTATATGGTCTCCTCATGCTGCCAACACATCCACGCTGTGTCAGTCAGCCACTATATGGTGTCCTCATGCTGCCAACACCTCCACGCTGTGTCATTCAGCCACTATATGGTGTCCTCATGCTTCAGCTTCATCCAAGCTGTGTCATTCAGCCACTATATGGTGTCCTCATGCTGCAAACACCTCCACGCTGTGTCATTCAGTCACTATATGGTCTCCTGACACTGATGCCACCACCAGGCTCTGTCATTGTGCTGCTGTGCGGCAGTGATTCTAAAAGCGATGCTGATAATCTGCATGTTATTCTGAAAAACAGTATTATTTCACTAACCCAGCACACTCCATATGCGTTTTAGAACACAGCAAAGTGTTCCCCTATAGAGGCTGTATGTAGGCTAGAAATAGCCTTTTTTAATATAGATTCGCCATGAAAAAAATCGAAACAAAACAAACTTTTTCGGAAAATTCGGCGAATCGGCCGAATCAAATTTTTTAAAAATTCGCTCATCTCTACCAATAGCAGATTGGGGGGGGGGGTTAAAGTTCGGTCCTGCTCTGCCCCCCTACGGTAGTCCGAGAAGAGTGGGGGAACTGTGCTGGGAGCCGCGTCGGTGGCGATCGGTGGCGGACGGCGATCCTGCTACTAACGGAAGCCAGTAGGTGAGTTGTTGCCTTGCAACATCTGGAGGGCCACAGTTTGGAGACCACTATACAGTGGTCTCTTATCTGTAGCCCTCCAGATGTTGCAAAACTACAACTCCCAGCATGTCCAGACAGCCGTTTGCTGTTTGGTTATCCTGGGATTTGTAGTTTTGCAAGATTTAGAGGTACAGTTTGGAGATCACTGTGCCGTGGCATCTAAACTGTGGCCTTCTAGATCTTGCAAAACTACAACTCCCATCATCAGTACATGCAACAGCTGGAGGCACACTGGTTGGAAAATACTGAGTTAGGTAACAGAACCTAACTCGGTTTTTCCAACCAGTGCCTCCAGCTGCTGCAAAACTACAACTCCCAGCATGCATAGTCTGTCAGGGTACATTCACACAGGCAGGTTTACAGTGAGTTTCCTGCTTCAAGTTTAAGCTACGGCAAATTTGCCATCACAGCTCAAACTCCTGGCGGGAAACTCACCACAAACCCCCGCCCGTGTGAATGTACCCTAAAAACACCACACTACACTAACAAAAAATAAAGGGTAAAACACTACATGTACACCCCCTTACACTGTCCCCCCCCCCCCCCCCAATAAAAATGAAAAATGTCTCGTATGGCAGTGTTTCCAAAATGGAGCCTCCAGCTGTTGCAAACTGACTGTACAGGCATGCTGGGAGTATAGCAACAGCTGGAGGTACCCTGTTTGGGAATCACTGGTGTAGAATACCCCTATGTCCACCCCTATGCAAATCCCTAATTTAGGCCTCAAATGCGCATGGTGCTCTCTCACTTCAGAGCCCTGTCGTATTTCAAGGAAACAGTTTAGGGTCACATATGGGGTATTTCCGTACTTGGGAGCAACTGTGTTACAAAGTTTGGGGGCTTTTTCTCCTTTTACCCCATATAGAAAGGAAAAGTTGGGTTCTACACCAGCCTGTTAGTGTAAAAGAAATAGAAAAACATTTACACTAACATGCTGGTGTAGCCCCATACTTTTAATTTTCACAAGGAAAAAGGAAAGAAAGATCCCAAAAATTTGTAACACAAATTCTCATGAGTACGGAAATACCCCTTATGTGGACATAAAATGCTCTGCAGGCGCACAACAGGGCTCAGAAGTGAGAGAGAGCCATGTACATTTGAGGCCCAAATTGGTGATTGCACAGGGGTGGCTGATTTTTCAGATGTTCTGACATGAACGCAAAAAAATAAATTCCCACATGTGACCCTTTTTTTGGAAACTACAGCCCTCACGGAACTTAACAAGTGGTATAGTGAGCCGTAACACCCCACAGGTGTTTGACGAATTTTTATTAAAGTTGGATGTGAAAAAATATATATATATTTAACTACAATGCCGGTGTTAACCTAAATTTTACATTTTCACAGGCAAAATAGGAAAAAAGCTCAATATCACTCCTTCTCATCTGAACATTGTAGTTCACCCGCAGAGCACTTTACATCCACGTATGGGATATTTCCATACTCAGAAGATATGTTTTACAAATTTTGGGGGGCATTTTCTCCTATTGTCCCTTGTAAAAATGTAAAATTTGGGGGGAAAAGAGCATTTCAGTGGAAAAAATTGTTTCATTTACACATCCGATTTTAATGAAAAGTTGTCAAACACCTGTAGAGTGTTAAGGCTCACTGTACCCCTTGTTACGTTCCTTGAGGGGTGTAGTTTCCAAACTAGTATGCCATGTGTGTTTTTTTTTCGTTTTTTTTGCTGTTCTGGCACCATAGGGGATTCCTAAATGTGACATGCCCCCCAAAAACCATTTCAACAAAATTCTCTCTCCAAAAGCTCAATGGTGCTCCTTCTCTTCTTAGCATTGTAGTTCTCCCACAGAACACTTTACATCCACATATTGGGTGTTTCCATACTCCCCTTGTTAAGTTCCTCTAGGGGTATAGTTTCCAAAAAAGTATGCCGTGTTGGATATTTTTTTTTTTGCTGTTCTGGCACCATGGGGGGCTTCCTAAATGCGACATGCCCCCCAAAAACCATTTCAGGAATCCCTCTCCAAAATCCAATTGTTGCTCCTTCCCTTCTGAGCCTTGTAGTGCACATGCAGAGCCCTTTACCTCCACATATGAGGTATTTCCTTACTCGAGAGAAATTGGGTTACAAATTATGGGGGGCTTTTTCTCCTATACAAGAACATGCAAGTGTAAAAATTTAAGATTTAGAATTTTCTCTTTCACTTTGCTGCTATTCCTGTGAAACACTTAAAAGGTTAACAAAACTTTCTGGATGTCATTTTGAATACTATATAGAGTGCAGTATTTATAGTGGGGTAATTTATGGGGTATTTCTAACATGAATGCCCCTCAAATCCACTTCAACTGAACTGGTCCCTGAAAAATTCCGATTTTGAAATTGTTGTGAAAAATTGGAAAATTGCTGCTGAGCTTTGTCCTCTGATGTCTTCTAAAAGTAAAAATATGTCAACTTAATGATGCCAACATAAAGTAGATATGTTGTAAATAGGAATTAATATATAATTTATTTGAAATATCATTTTCTCTTATAAGCAGAGAATTTCAAACTTTTCAAAAATGCAACATTTTAAAAATTTTCATCAAGTTTTGGAATTTTTCACCAAGAAATGATGCAAGTATCGCCGAAAATTTACCACTAACATAAAGTAGAATATGTCACGAAAAAAACATTCTCGGAATCAGAATGAAAAGTAAAAGCATTCCAGAGTTATTAATGCTTTAAGTGTCCATAAGGTGAAAATGGGCTTGGTCCTTAAGGGGTTAATAAATACATTTGCACCACAATTTGCTCTTTGGATTGTTTATTTATAGCTTTTTCCACCATTATAGTTAGTTTCACAGTATTCCTGTAGGTCTGGTTTCTTTTTGCTCGGGCTTTGTTGCACCTTTGACATTTTTAATATTTATTGCAGTTTGACCCATGTGCTCTGTATACTTTACCTTTGCGGCCGTCTGCCCATTTTACATTTAATTTACACACTATTTTCTTAAATTCGCCACTAGTTTTTAGTTTATTTAATTTAATTGATGTACCCTCTATTCACATGACACAATCCAATTTCATTATTTGTGAGTGTTTATTTACTTATTTTTTATCATTTTTATATTGTGCTTATTATTTATGAATTTTTATTATTAATAAATAATCTTCACATTATACCATATTTATATAATGAATGACCTCCTTATTCCTTTTTTTCCATCACATACATTATGGTTGTCGTCTTCTCTGTGGTGTATTTCTCGGCCTGTGTGCTCGGCACTGTGCACTTCCTCACCGATCCCCTTTGTCATTAGGTCCCTACAGCACTATCTTTTTCTCTCGCCTTCTCTACGTTGTTTCGTGTCATGTCATCTTATGCACACGTCACTTTTCATCCGGCTGTAGAGATCCATGACACTCGTAGGCTCTGGCTCAGAACTGACAGCAGGGAATACAGTGGGGATCAAAAGTTTGGGCACCCCAGATAAAAATGTGTATTAATGTGCATAAAGAAGCCAAGGAAAGATGGAAAAATCCACAAAAAGCATCAAATTACAGATTAGACATTCTTATAATATGTCAACAAAAGTTAGACTTTATTTCCATCATTTACACTTTCAAAATAACAGAAAACAAAAAAATGGTGTCTGCAAAAGTTTGAGCACCCTGCAGTGATAATATATTGTACTGCCCCCTTTGGCAAGTATCACAGCTTGTAAACGCTTTTTGCAGCCAAAATTCTAGTTTAAGTTATCTTTGCGCATTCTTCCTTACAAAAGTCTTCTAGTTCTTTGAGATTTTTGGGCTGTCTGTCACGCACTGCTCTTTTAAGGTCTGTCCATAGATTTTCAATTATGTTGAGGTCAAGAGATTGTGAAGGCCATGGCAAAACCTTCAGTTTTCGCCTCTTGATGTAATCCCCCATGGATTTCGAGGTGTGTTTAGGATCATTATCCATTTGTAAAAGCCATCCTCTCTTTGACTTCAGCTTTTTCACAGATTGCATCAAAATTTGCAGAAATTTTATTGAATCCATTTTTCCTTCTACTCATGAGATGTTCCCTGTGCCACTGTCTGCAATACAACCCCAAAGTATGTTCATTTGCAAAGTTCAAACGCCGATTTTTGTGGTGAGGACATAGAAGAGCTTTTCTTCTGATGACTCTTCCATGAAGACCATATTTGTACAAGTATCTCTTTATAGTGGAATAGTGTACCACAACTCTAATGTCAGCCAGATCTTTTTGGAGGGATTGTGCAGTCAAACGTGGGTTTTGAATTGTTTTTCTCACAATCCTGCGAGCTGTTCTGTCTGATATTTTTCTTGGTCCTGCAGATCTTGCTTTAACTTCCACTCTTCCTGATGACTGCCATTTCTTTATTTATTTATTTTTTAAAATATCTTTTATTTCTTTTAAATATAAAATTTACAAAAATACAGTATACGATTCAAATATACATAACAACACCAATCAAGAGAAGAAGGCCATATAGCCATACTTATACTAGTCTGCATCCGAAAAAGTATACATACTCATTATTAATCTGTGTTACATATACCTCCTTATCTATCGTGTTATGGACTGCATGGCTAACCTGCCAATAATACAGCCAATCATTATCATTAATATCATACACCCTTTTTATGTGATCAAATGAAAAAAGTTGTCCTTTATCAAATATTTGTTCCAATCGTTTTATACCCTTACTATCCCAAAAAGTTGACTCACAATCAACCAATTCTTTAAATTTGTTATTAGCCCATAAAGGTGTGAACCCAAAACTATTTTCTATATGTAATTCTTCTTTTAATCTTTCCCATACTTTTTTAAATTTGTGCAATAACACCGTGTTATCTGAACCATTCTCATCATACTCATCCAATTCCAACACTTCATATATGTTCTCTTTCTCCTTATCTACTACAATCTTCTCCAGATATCTAGAATTCCTCCAGTTCACAATTCGTACCAACTGCGCAGCCAAATAGTAAACAAGAAAGTTGGGCATATCCAGTCCCCCCCTATCTCCGGGGGCCATAAAATATCTGTACTTCAAATGGACCCTTTTTCTTCCCTATAGCAATCTGCCCAGTATCACTTCTATCTTCCAGAACCAACCCTTGCCAATCCACATTGGTGAGGCACTAAGGAAAAACAGGATCTGTGGGAGGACCACCATCTTTACTATCGCCATCCTTTCTGACATCGAGAAACGCATTTTAATCCATACTTCTACTCTCTTCACTAGACTATTTAATAAGGGCGTAAATTATTAGTCACAAATCTATAATTTATGGCTGCTATTTTTACTCCCAAATAGGGGAAACATTCGGTTTTTTTTTACACGGATAATCTTCCCACCGTCTCCCCCATGTCTTCATCTAGGGGGAGCATAGTAGATTTACTCCAATTTATCTCCAACCCGGATAAAGGGGCAAATATATCGAATAGTTTCATAATCCGGTGTATTTTTTCTTGTGGGTTAGTTACAAAAAGGAGGATATCATCTGTGAATAACAAGATCTTATTTGTTTCTCCGTTTATTCCAAATCCCTCATAGAAATTATTATCTCTTATCCACGCCGCTAGGGCTTCAATATAAATTAAAAATAAAGAGGGTGAGAGGGGGCAACCCTGTCTTGTTCCTCTACTAAGTTTAAATGGGTAGGAGGGAATTCCATCCACCACTACACTCGCCTCCGGATTAGTATACAATAACTGAATATATCTCAAAAATCTCGGGCCCACCCCCACCTTCCTCAAAACTTCCCAAAGGTATCCCCACTCCACCCTGTCAAAGGCTTTTGTAGCATCCAGTGACAGAATGGAGCGGGGGCCCCGGGATCCACTCTGGATCGCCTTATATACCTGGTGGATATTGTCGTGGACCGTTCTTCCTGCCCTGAATCCCCCCTGGTCTCTCCCCACCACTACCTCCACCACTTTATCTAATCTCCTTGCCAATACCTTCGCTATTATCTTTATATCCGTATTAAGCAAGGAGATGGGGCGATATGAACCCAAATCCAAGGGATCTTTATCTTTTTTCCTAATAAGTCTGATGTTAGCCTCACACATTGCCATTTCTTAATTACATTCCGAACAGAGCATATTGACATCTGAAAACGTTTTGCTATCTTCTTATAGCCTTCTCCAGCTTTGCGAGCGTCAACTATTTTCAGTTTCAGATTTCTAGACAACTGCTTAGAAGAACCCATGGTGCTGATTGTTGGGGCAAGGTCAGATGAGTCTGGGTGTTTAAAACCTTTGAAATTGACATCACCTGGTCTTCCCAGATGATGATTGAGAACAATCCATGACATTGGCAGGTCTCAGCTTTGCAAAGGGGGCAGTGCATGCTATCTGTTTTCTGTTATTTTGAAAGTGTAAATGAGGATAAAATCTAACTTTTGTTGACATATTATAAGAATGTCTAATCTGTAATTGGATGCCTTTTGGAGATTTTTCCATCTTTCCTTGGCTTCTTTATGCACATCAATACAAATTTTTACCTGGGGTGCCCAAACTTTTGATCCCCACTGTAAGTCACCACAAGACAAGCCGCTTCCCCAATCTCGGACAACCCCTTACTCGGCCGCACAAACATATCAGTGACTACAGCACTGATGGGACACAGTCAGGAGAATACACAACTATATAAGTGACTAATAGGCAGGGCCAGACAGACAAAACATTTGCCCAGGCATTTAAGAATAAGCAGCCCATTTTTCTAGTGGAGGTCCAACTGCTGGCACCCCCACCAATCACCCAATCACCCTGATTCCAGTTGCTCTCCAGCTGTTATAAAGCTATAAATCCCATCATGTCTGGAGAGCCTCCGGCATTATAGGAGTTGTAGTTTTGCAACAGCTGGAGAGCCCCAGATTAGGGTACAGCATCACCCATCATCACTGTGGAACTTACAAGTGACTCCAGCTAATAGGACAGTCAGGAGAATACACAATGATATCAGTGACCTGAGTGATGTCTTCTCTGTTGTCTTTTCTTTTCTTCTTCATCTGGTTCAGATGTCAGGACTTCTTCCAGCTCCATCTTCTCTGCAGAGTCTGACGCCCGGACATCATAGGCTCCTCATCCTCTGTATGAAGACAATAATCATTATTATTCTGCTAAATACTGTACCCCCTGAATATAAAACTACCATCCACTGTACCTCCTGCATATACTACCACCCACTGTACCCCTTGAATATAATACTGCCCCCCACTGTAACCCCTGAATATAATACAGCCTCCTACTGTACCCCCTGAATATAATCCTGCCACCTACTGTACGCCCTGAATATAATCCTGCCACCTACTGTACCCCTTGATTATAATCCTGCCACCTACTGTACCCCCTGAATATAATCCTGCCACCCTCTGTACCCCCTGAATATAATCCTGCCACCTACTGTACCCCCTGAATATAATACTGCCACCCAATGTACCCCCTGAATATAATACTGCCACATACAGTATATACACACACACCATTCATACATATAGTACATACACACACATCATAGACACAGCCTCCGCCCCCCACCCCACACATGCATAATACATAAATACACACACATCATGCATACACATATCATGCATACACCCGCCGCCTCCAGATCCCCCCGCATAATACATCTCCACACATCATACATACATCTTGTTTACACACATCTATCATTCATACACACACATCATTCATACATCATACATACAGTACATACACACACATCATTTATACACACACATCATTAATACATCATACATACAGTACATACACACATCATTCATACATCATACATACAGTACATTCCCACACATCATTTATACACACACATCATTCATACATCATACATACAGTACATACACACACACCATACATACACACGCTGCCTCCGGACCCCAAATTCTATGATCACCTCATGAACAAGCAGATACCATTATTCAGGATGGCTGAACTTGTGCAGCCCACAAATCGCCCCCCCCCCCCCCCCCCCCACAAATTCAATACATTTTCTGCTGCAGATTTGCTGTGGTAGATTTTGCTACCCATTGAAGTCAATGGTCACCAAAATCTGCTGAAGCAAATCTGCAGCAAAAATACGCACATGTGAATGCACCCTTAGGGTACGGTCACATGTAACAGATCAGTAGTGTATGTTACTCTGCTGATGCGTCAATTACTTGACCCTATAGTGTGCCTCCAGCTGTTTTCCCCTGTGTCCTGCTTACAGCAGCAATCTGCCGCTACGAACCGCTCCATGACGTTTCCGAGTACATAGCATGTGCCCGCGGTGACTCGCAGATCCCTGTGTGGCTGCTTGTTAGTGGCAGATTGCTGTTGTGAGCAACACACAAGGGGGAAAACAGCAGGAGGCCCTCTATAGAGTTAAGTCATCGGCGGATCCGCAGCGTAAAATACGCTGCGGATCTGTTACATGTAACTCTACCCTAATGTTAATCTGTACAGGATGATTTATGATAAGAGGGGTTTTCACAATATATATTTCTCTAACTTAAAGGAGTACTCCAGGATGCAAAATTGCCATTCAGACTGCCAGCAGTAAAATGTTAAATATACATACCTGCTGTTGCTCCCCCGGTGCCTCCAGTAACCCGTCTGGCCTCCGCCCCGATCCTTTTCCTGGTTGCCGGTGGTCGGTGAGTCACACTGCACTCGGCCAAGCCCCGCCTTGGCCGGCGATAGGCTGAGCGGCAGTGTGACTCACCGACCACCGGTAACCAGGAAAAGGATCGGGGCGGAGGCCAGAGTGGGTTACTGGAGGCACCGGGGGAGCGAAAGCAGGTATGCATATTTATTATTTTACTGCTGGCAGTCTGAATGACAATTTTTGCATCCTGGAGTACTCCTTTAAGACATTTACTGTAAGCCAGTGTTTTCCAACCATGGCACCTCCAGCTGTTGCAAAACTACAACTCCCAGCATGCCCAGACAGCCTTTGGCTTGAGTTGTAGTTTTGCAACTGCAGGAGACACAAAACTACAAATCCCAGCATGCCCAAATAGCCAAATGTTGTTTGGGAATGCTGGGATTTGTAGTTTTGTGTCTCCTGCTGTTGCAAAACTACAACTCCCAGCATGCCCAGAAAGCCAAAGGCTGTCTGGGCATGCTGGGAGTTGTAGTTTTACAACAGCTGAAGGCTCCATGGTTGTCATCAGAGGATGTCACTATGCACAACTACTATGAAGTGAGCGCAGGAGTTCCTGCGCTAACTTCATAGGCATGCCTTAAATCAGTGGTCTTCAACCTGCGGACCTCTAGATGTTGCAAAACTACAATTCCCAGCATGCCCGGACCGCCAACGGCTGTCCGGGCATGCTGGGAATTGTAGTTTTGCAACATCTGGAGGTCCGCAGGTTGAAGAACACTGCCATAAATGAACGGCACTGCGCGCTGCAGCACCGTTCATTTATAATGCGCAGGGTTTACTCATACAGGGCGGAGGAAAGGGAAGCAGTGAGACAGACGGATTATCAGGCTGTGACTGATGGTCCTGCGGGCGGTGTGACTAGGTGTCACTGCGGAAGGAGAGAGGCAGGGCTTCCTGTTGGCACCGTACGTGCCATGCCCCCCCTCCTGCACTCACTTAATGCGGCGGAAAGGCAGGGGTGGGATAGTCACTCAGCTCCCACCCCAGGTCCTCCTCATGTAGACTGCGCTACTGCCAGACGGACAGGTCTGGTAGCAGCGGCTGCAGTCATACTGATTAATTAATGGCGGTGCAGGCCTTAATTGATGGCTGTGCCGGCCATAATGTGATTGTGGCAAAGGGGGCCCTGTGGGCCCCCCTGGCTAATGGGTCCGGTCTCCATGGCGACCGTTGCGACCTGTATAGCTACGCCACTGGAGAGGAGATAACATGTCTAAGGGCAGAGTACTCCTTTAACTCCTTGGGGACGGAGGGCGTATGCATACGCCCTCGCGTCCCATCACTTAAGGACGGAGGGCGTATCCATACGCCCTCCGTATTTCCGATCACTGCCGCTCGCCGGGCGGTGATCGGACCCAGATGCCTGCTGATATCTATCAGCAGGCATCCTGTGGCAATGCCTAGGGGGGTCCTGAGACCCCCCCATGTCGGCGATCACAGCAAATCGCAGGTCAATTCAAACTGGTGACCCGATCTCCCGGAAAATAAGCGCGATCGGAGCTGTCAGAGACAGCTCCGACCAGCCTAAAGGATAGGAGCGAGGTGGCAGTTTTGCCACCCCCTCCTATCCCCTGCCATTGGTCGGTCAGGCTGACCACCAATGGCAGGCGGGGGGTTAGAGTTCATTTCCCCCCGCTCTGCCCACCGATCGAAGTCTGTACAAAGCGGGGGGAACACAGGCGGCGAGGGGGGAGAACATGGCCCGGCTTACCCGGACCTGCGGCGGCGGAGGCGGCGGCATCCCAGAGCAGCGGCGTCATCATCTGAGTGGCGGCCGGAAAGTGCGTCGGAGAAGGCTGCAGTGAAGATCGCGATAAGTGATCTTCACTGTGGCCTTCTCAAAGCTGCAAAACTACAACTCCTAGCATGCCCACACAGCCAAAGGCTGTCTTGGCATGCTGAGAGTTGTAGTTTTCGCAATATCTGGAGGGTCACAGTTTGGAGACCACTGTGTAGTGGTCTCTAAACTGTGGTCCTCCAGATGTTGCAAAACTACAACTTTCAGCATGCACTGACTGTCTGGGCATGCTGGGAGTTGTAGGTTTGCAACATCTGAAGTGGCACAGTTTGGAGACCACTATATGGTGGTCTCCAAACTGTAGCCCTCCAGATGTTGCAAAACTACAACTCCCAGCATGGCCAGACAGTCAGGGATGCTGGGCATGTAGTTCTGCAATATCTGGCCCTTCAGATGTTGCAGAACTACAACTCCCAGCATGCCTGGACAGTCTAGGCATGCTTGGAGTTGTAGTTTTGCAACATCTGGAGGGCTACAGTTTGGAGGCCACTGTTCTTCCCCAGTTGTTGCATAACTACAACTCCTAGCATGCCCAGACTGTCCAGGCATGCTGGGAGTTGTAGTTCTGCAACATCTGAAGGGCCAGATATTGCAGAACTACACGCCCAGCATCCCTGACTGTCTGGCCATGCTGGGAATTGTAGTTTTTCAACAGCTGTAGGCAAACTGGTTGGGAAACACTGAGCTAGAGTCTGTTTCCTAACTCAGTGATTCCAACCCATGTGCCTACAGCTGTTGTAAAACTACAACTCCCAGCATGTACAGTCTGTCAGTGCATTCTGGGAGTTGTCATTTTGCCACAGCTGGGGCACCCCCTCCCCCCATGTGAATGTACAGGGTACATTCACACGGGCGGGTTTACTGTGGGTTTCCTTCAAGGAAACTTACTGTGAACCCCTGCCTGTGTGAATGTACCCTAAAAACACTACACTACACTAACAAATAAGAAAGAGTAAAACACTACACATACACCCCCTTACACGTTGCCCCTCCCCCCCAAAAAAAATTAAAAACGTCTCATACGGCAGTGTTTCCTAAACGGCGCCTCCAGCTGTTGCAAAACCACAACTCCCAGTGTTGCCGGACAGCCATAGACTGTCCTGGCAGGCTGGGAGGCTTGCAACAGCTGGAGGCACCCTGTTTGGGAAACACTGCTGTAGGGTTTTGGTTGAGACAAGCGCCATTCTTGTTACCGGGTCCACCCCTATTGCAAATTCCTAATTTAGGCCTCAAATGCGAATGGCGCTCTCTCACTTCAGAGCCCTGTCGTATTTCAAGGTAACAGTTTAGGGCCACACATGGGGTATCTCCGTACTCGGGAGAAATTGTGTTACAAATTTTGGGGGGGTTTTCTCCCATTACCCTTTGTAGAAATGGTAAATTTTGGAAAAAAAACTGCACTTTAGTGAAAAATTTTTCTTTTCATTTACACATCCGAATTTAACGAAAAGTCGTCAAACACCTGATGGGTGTTAAGGCTCACCAGACCCCTTGTTAAGTGCCTTGAGGGGTGTAGTTTCTAAAATAGAATGCCATGGCATTTTTTTTTTGCTGTTCTGGCACCATAGGGGCTTCCTAAATGTGACATGCCCTCCAAAAACATTTCAGCAAAATTAACTCTCCAAAATCCTGTTGTCGCTCCTTCCCTTCTGAGCCCTCTACTGTGCCCGCCGAACACTTTACATACACATATGAGGTATTTCCTTACTCTAGAGAAATTGGGTTACAAATTTTGTGGGGCTTTTTCTCCTATTACCCCTTGTAAAGTTTGAAAACTGGGTCTACAAAAACATGCGAGTGTAAAAAATGAAGATTTTGAATTTTCTCCTTCACATTGCTGCTATTCCTGTGAAACACCTAAAGGGTTAACCAACTTTTTGAATGTCATTTTGAATACTTTGAGGGGTGCAGTTTTTATAATGGGGTCATTTATGGGGTATTTCTAATATGAAGGCCCTTCAAATCCACTTCAAAACTGAACTGGTCCCTGAAAAATTCAGATTTTTTAAATTTTGTGAAAAATTGGAAAATTGCTTCTGAACTTTGAAGCCCTCTGATGTCTTCCAAAAGTAAAAACATGTCAACTTTATGATGTAAACATAAAGTAGACATATTGTATTTGTGAATCAGTATATAATTTATTGGAATGTCTGTTTTCCTTACAAGCAGAGAGTTACAAAGTTAGAAAAATGCTAAATTTTCTATTTTTTCATCAAATTTTGGAATTTTTTACCAAGAAATTATGCAAGTATCGACAAAAATTTACCACTAACATAAAGTGGAATATGTCACGAAAAAAACAATTTCGGAATCAGAATGAAAATTAAAAGCATCCCAGAGTTATTAATGCTTAAAGTGACAGTGGTATAATGGGCTCCGTCCCCAAGGAGTTAAGCAAATTTCTCCCCATTTCATATCCAATTCCCTCCATTTTATGTTTAGTCAGTGAACAGGAAATTGGGGGGAGATGGCTATATAAAAAATGGGGATTGGACATTAAATAGGGGGAACTTCACCATTTGTTTATAATATCGAAATCACAATATTTACCTCCATAAACACAATTACACATATCTTGCAGCCCTAATACACACACATACACACATGTACATACACAAAACACATATATACACACAAACACATACACACATATACACACAAACACATACACACATATACACACAAACACATATACATACACAAGCACAGGTACATTTTTCTATTTGGGGTTTGGACACAGTTGGATAGGTAGAGAATATTTTTATGGGGTAAAGTGGAACATAGAACAAATGGAGCAATTTTTTTCTTAATTTTTTTTTTTAATTAAGTAAACGAGATAAAGGTAAGCAATGACTTTTCCTCAGTCTGAAGCGCGGTCCTCATCGGCAGGAAGCAGTGAGGAGGAGGAGGATGACGGAGGTTCTGATTCCATCTCTGCTTCTTTTTCGTCCCTCTCTATATATAGGGCCGTGGCCATGAAGAAGGCCCCTCCGATGACTGCCATTATGGTGCAGGTCATGAGGGCATACTCCAGGCTGCGGTATTTCAGAAGAGGGGATTTGGCATATCCTCGTTCGTAGGTGTCAGATATCAGGCCGATGAGGTACGGGCTGCCGGCGTCACCTAGGAGGTGATAGATTGTCATCTGCACGGCCAGGGCTGAAGATCTCCTCCACGGAGTTACTACTTTTAGTATAATGTCAGATATGAGGGTGAAATTTACTGACAGAAGCGTCTCTCCGATGAAGATGAAGATGTTGGTGGCAACGAGGCTGATGTTGCCAAAAGTCAATGCCAACAGAAGAAAAGGGGCGGAGAGCATCATCGCGCATCCACACACAAGCGGGTCCGCCCGTGGGTTGGATTTGCGATATCTTTTACTTATCTCTGACCCTGCTACAACTCCCAGAATGCCAGAGACGACTGTAACAACACCAAATATTAGGATGTCGTGATAGTCACACGGTTCAGCACGGCAAGGGTCCTTCTCTTGTAGGAGTGTTCGTGCGTGGGTCAGGTATGACGGACCCCATACACCTATGGCTCCCACTATGAAGGATACCGCCGTCGATCCCATGGTGGTTAACATGAAGCTCTGATTTTTAAATAGTTTTTTCAGATCTGTCGCCCATTTGGCAAACTTCTGGGATTTGTTGTTCTTCTTCCCGTTTGTAGTCGTTCTTGGAAGCTCTTTTGTGACCAAAATCATCAAAGCCACAGCTATGAGGCCCAGGCCAGGGGTGACCCGAAGCGCCCAGTGCCAATCACCCCTTGCTGCATCAGTCACTTTGGGCCCGATGATGTATCCTAGTCCGCAGCCTACAGGTATGACGGAGTAAAACACGTTCAGCATGCGGGTCCGCTGGTCACTTGTAAAAAGGTCTGCAATGATGGAGGGGGCGATGGTGCAGAAAGTCGCCTCTCCGGCTCCAACCAGTCCACTCGTCAGCAGGAAGAGCAGGAAATACCCGTCAGGGATGAATGACAGGGTAAGTGTCATGCTCAGCCAAACGATGACTCCTGCGCAAACAGTATATTTCTTATTACAGTGGTCGCCCAAATATCCGGCAATTGGTGCGACCAGCACGTAGCTTCCAATGAACAATGTATTCAATAAGCCGGACAGACTAGCATTGGTGTCATATGCTTTCTGTATATAAGGCAGCACCCCCGCCACGCTGGAGCGATTTGCATAGATGAGCAAATTAACAAAGGCGAGGATCACTACGGTGATGATGGAACGTGCGGTGGACATCACGCTTAGAGATGGCAGGTTCTGCCTCTCAGGGATATCGCCCTTTTCTACATCCATATCACTATGGTCCTCCATTGCTTCTTCCTCCTCCTTCAGCAATGGGTCTTGTGGAGAGGCCATGGTCACAGGTCAGAGCCTGAAAACACTAGAGAGAGAGAGATAAGTGAACACATTAGACAACATGTCATCATTCCTGTCATTATACAATAGATCCTTCATACAGAGCAGAAATGTCCAGCACAGAACCACAAGATAACACTAAGACCATCGCAGCCTCAGAAGAAGATGCTTCTCTATAAGTGTTTTATATGGAGACGTCTTCCCTGAGGTTTCCAATGTCTGATAACCCTGAACCTGTCCGGTCCTAGTAATATCTGATAACCCTGAACCTGTCCGGTCCTAGTAATATCTGATAACCCTGAATCTGTCCGGTCCTAGTAATATCTGATAACCCTGAACCTGTCCGGTCCTAGTAATATCTAATAACCCTGCACCTGTCCGGTCCTAGTAATATCTGATAACCCTGAACCTGTCCGGTCCTAGTAATATCTGATAACCCTGAACCTGTTCGGTCCTAGTAATATCTGGTTACCCTGAACCTGTCCGGTCCTAGTAATATCTGATAACCCTTAACCTGTCCGGTCCTAGTAATATCTGATAACCCTGAACCTGTCCGGTCCTAGTAATATCTGATAACCCTGAACCTGTCCGGTCCTAGTAATATCTGATAACCCTAAACCTCTCTGGTCCTAGTAATATCTGACAACCCTGAATCTGTCCTGGGCCATGTGAACTTCATGGTCACTGGGCCATGTGAACTTCATACTGTAGATACAATTGGGCTATCCCGCTATATACATTTACTAATAATGAACCTTCCCCACCTCATTGGGATCTATCTGTACCCTATATGACTTTCTGCCACTAGTTGATTTGAAAAATGTTTTTCCTTTCGGAGTACCCAGAGTATTTCTATTGTTAGTACACACAGAATTCTATTATAAACTATTATATTTCTGCCCTAATCTTTCTGTCATTCTTTTACTACACCACCAAATCTTTCTCATAGACTTATATCTTTTAGAACATCATGAATTAGGACTCTTTTTCTTGGGGGCTTTTTTGGACATAATTGCATTTTAGCAGTTTTGCAAGAAAAGCTCTGGTCATGATACTATCTGTGCGTTTTATTATGTTTAATGCCTAAGCCAAGTATTGTCACAATGCTATGAGGAATATAATTTTTGTTATTTCTTTTGGAAATTAATTTCTTGCTTTTTATGCTAAAAAAAAGCAACAACAAAAAAAAAAAACCCTGACAAACAAAATGCCCTGTGTATGTATGAATAGAAGAGGCTGAGACTTACCTTGTGGTTCTCTCTTCAGACAAGGAACGGTCAAAATCTTGAATTCTCTATCGCAAATAGAAACTCTCTAACAAACACTTTGCACCACAGGTTGTGAATGCAAAACACACTGAAGAGGCTGCAGCCGGCGCGCACCTCCTTGTACAGCTTACGGTGACATCATCACAAGCATGTGTGACATCACAGGGTTCTAAACCACCTTCAGGTATGTGTATATCTGTATAGTAAATGTGAGTAGCCGTATTAGTCCAGTGATGCAGATTGTAATACCTTTTTTATTGGACTAACAGAATTTTGTAGAGACAAACTTTCGGGATTCCTCCCTGATAATTTATCAAGTCCTTTGATCATTAGTCCTTGTCTATTGGACTTGATAAAGGGCGGAATCCTGAACGCTTGTCTCTACAAAATTCTGTTAGTCCAATAAAAAAGATATTACAAGATACTGCAACATTTTTTTGATTTGTGTATATATATATATATATATATATATATATATATATATTTATATGGTTCCAAGGAAAATGCTGTGGCACTCAAGGTATGGTGAAAAAATGGTGAAGCCACTTGATAATGATGGTGTGAGACCATCGAAACGTCGCTCTTTGCACATTTGGGATGAATAAATAGTTTTCTTTTTTTCACCATACCTTGAGTACCACAGCATTTTCCTTGGAACTACGTATGCAGGATCTGGGACCCGGATCCTAGCTGGAGGCACCTACTCACACTTTAGGAGTGCTGCTTTCTTCTTTGACATATAGATATATATACATATATATATATATATATATATATATATATATATATATTTATTTTTTTTTTATTTTTTTTTTAAGATACACCTAGAAATACTAGAAATACATCAAGTAGATAAAAACATCTTTTAGAAAAATATTTCTCCATGCCTGCCGAGTATATCCCTGTACTTCACAGTGTCTTATTAGTTTATGTATTTTAATTTTTTGACCTTTTAACCCCACTAGGACCAAGGGCATCCTGTTACTTAAGGGCTCGGTAACAGAGCATTGTAGTTCGCCCACAGAACACTTTACATCCACATATTGGGTGTTTCCATACTCAGAAGAAATGGGGTTACAAATTTTGCGGCGCATTTTAGTGAAAAAAATATTCATTTACACATCTGACTTAAACAAAAAGTCGTCAAACACCTGTGGGAGATTAAGGCTCACTGTACCCCTTGTTAGGTTCCTTGAGGGGTATAGTTTCTAAAAAAGTATGCCGTGTTGGATATTTTTTTTGCTGTTCTGGCACCACGGGGGCTTCCTAAATGCGACATGCCCCCCAAAAACCATTTCAGGAATGCCTCTCCAAAATCCAATTGTTGCTCCTTCCCTTCTGAGCCTTGTAGTGCACATGCAGAGCCCTTTACCTCCACATATGAGGTATTTCCTTACTCAAGAGAAATTGGGTTACAAATTATGGGGGGGCTTTTTCTCCTTTTACCCCTTGTAAAAATAAAAATGAGTATACAAGAACATGCAAGTGTAAAAAATTAAGATTTTGAATTTTCTCTTTCACTTTGCTGCTATTCTTGTGAAACACTTAAAAGGTTAACAAAACTTTCTGGATGTCATTTTGAATACTATGTAGAGTGCAGTTTTTATAGTGGGGTAATTTATGGGGTATTTCTAACATGAAAGTCCCTCAAATCCACTTCAACTGAACTGGTCCCTGAAAAATTCCGATTTTGAAATTGTTGTGAAAAATTGGAAAATTGCTGCTGAGCTTTGTCCTCTGATGTCTTCTAAAAGTAAAAACATGTCAACTTAATGATGCCAACATAAAGTAGATATGTTGTAAATAGGAATTAATATATAATTTATTTGGAATATCATTTTCTCTTATAAGCAGAGAATTTCAAACTTAAAAAAAATGCAACATTTTAAAAATTTTCATCAAGTTTTGGAATTTTTCACCAAGAAATGATGCAAGTATCGCCGAAAATTTACCACTTACATAATGTAGAATATTTCACGAAAAAACATTCTCGGAATCAGAATGAAAAGTAAAAGCATTCCAGAGTTATTAATGCTTTAAGCGTCCATAAGGTGAAAATGGGCTTGGTCCTTAAGGGGTTAATAAATACGTTTGCACCACAATTTGCCCTTTGGATTGTTTATTTATAGCTTTTTCCACCATTATAGTTAGTTTCACAGTATTCCTGTAGGTCTGGTATCTTTTTGCTCGGGCTTTGTTGCATCTTTGACATTTTTTATATTTATTGCAGTTTGACCCATGTGCTCTGTATACTTTACCTTTGCGGCCGTCTGCCCATTTTACATTTAATTTACACACTATTTTCTTAAATTCGTCACTAGTTTTTAGTTTATTTAATTTAATTGATGTACCCTCTATTCACATGACACAATCCAATTTCATTATTTGTGAGTGTTTATTTACTTATTTTTTATCATTTTTACATTGTGCTTTATTATTTATGAATTTTTATTATTAATAAATAATCTTCACATTATACCATATTTATATAATGAATGACCTCCTTATTCCTTTTTGTCCATCACATACATTATGGTTGTCGTCTTCTCTGTGGTGTATTTCTCGGCCTGTGTGCTCGGCACTGTGAACTTCCTCACCAATCCCCTTTGTCATTAAATCCCTACAGCACTTTCTTTTTCTCTCGCCTTCTCTACGTTGTTTTGTGTCATTTCGTGTCATGTCATCTTACGCACACGTCACTTTTCATCTGGCTGTAGAGATCCATGACACTCGTAGGCTCTGGCTCAGAACTGACAGCAGGGAATACAGTGGGGATCAAAAGTTTGGGCACCCCAGGTAAAAATGTGTATTAATGTGCATAAAGAAGCCAAGGAAAGATGGAAAAATCCCCAAAAAGCATCAAATTACAGATTAGACATTCTTATAATATGTCAACAAAAGTTAGACTTTATTTCCATCATTTACACTTTCAAAATAACAGAAAACAAAAAAATGGCGCCTGCAAAAGTTTGAGCACCCTGCAGTGATAATATCTTGTACTGCCCCCTTTGGCAAGTATCACAGCTTGTAAACGCTTTTTGCAGCCAAAATTCTAGTTTGAGTTATCTTTGCCCATTCTTCCTTACAAAAGTCTTCCAGTTCTTTGAGATTTTTGGGCTGTCTGTCACGCACTGCTCTTTTAAGGTCTGTCCATAGATTTTCAATTATGTTGAGGTCAGGAGATTGTGAAGGCCATGGCAAAACCTTCAGTTTACGCCTCTTGATGTAATCCCCCGTGGATTTCGAGGTGTGTTTAGGATCATTATCCATTTGTAAAAGCCATCCTCTCTTTGACTTCAGCTTTTTCACAGATTGCATCAAAATTTGCAGAAATTTTATTGAATCCATTTTTCCTTCTACTCATGAGATGTTCCCTGTGCCACTGTCTGCAATACAACCCCAAAGCATGATTGATCCACCCCCATGCTTAAAAGTTGCACAGAGGTTCTTTTCATTAAATTCTGTCCCCCTTCTTCTCCAAACGTACCTTGGTTCATTCCAGCCAAAAAGTTCAATTTTAACCTCATCGGTCCACAGAACTTATTTCCAAAATGCATCAGGCTTGTCTATATGTTCATTTGCAAAGTTCAAACACTGATTTTTGTGGTGAGGACGTAGAAGAGCTTTTCTTCTGATGACTCTTCCATGAAGACCATATTTGTACAAGTATCTCTTTATAGTGGAATAGTGTACCACAACTCCAATGTCAGCCAGATCTTTTTGGAGGGATTGTGCAGTCAAACGTGGGTTTTGAATTGTTTTTCTCACAATCCTGCGAGCTGTTCTGTCTGATATTTTTCTTTGTCCTGCAGATCTTGCTTTAACTTCCACTCTTCCTGATGACTGTCATTTCTTTTTTTTTTTGAAAATATCTTTTATTTCTTTTAAATATAAAATTTACAAAAATACAGTATACAATTCAAATATACATAACAACACCAATCAAGAGAAGAAGGCCATATAGCCATACTTATACTAGTCTGCATCCGAAAAAGTATACATACTCATTATTAATACCCCCCCCACCCCACCTTCTGGCCCCGAGAGAGAGAGAGAGAGAGAGAGAGAGAGAGAGAGAGAGAGAGAGAGAGAGAGAGAGAGGAGAAAGAGAAGAAGAGAAGAGAGGAAAAAAAAAAAAACGCAATTTAGATTCAAGTCTACCATATATTCCAAATCTTTGTATGTTCTCTTTGACCCCGCTTACTCCTCATCCATCTAAACTCCTTATCTTTCATGATTTTTAGCCCCTCCTTCCATTCCTCTATCTGCAGTTCTTTAGGGGATATCCGGTTCCTTAGTATGATCAATCTAGCGAGGAACAGAGTCCGATGTAACAGACACTCGTAATTTCCCGTATTACCAATAGCTCCTAGCAGTATAAACTCTATCGTGCGAGGTATCTTCACAAGGATTCTAGTTTCTACCTCTTTTATTACAGATTCCCAGAAAACCGATATCTTCTCACACGACCAAAAACTATGTAGATAATCCGCTTCATCCAAACCACATTTAACACATTGTGACGTAATCTTCACCCCCATCCTATATAAATGAAGCGCGGAGTAGTGGGTCCTGTGTAATATCTTAAATTGTGTGATTTTATGTTCCATATTACGAGAAACCTTACTTATATTTTGGGCCATAATGTCCCAATCATCTTCAGACACAGTACCCACTGTCCGAGACCATTTTTCTTTAATTCTATCAATCCCCCTTATTCCAATAACCTTATTTAATTTCTTATACAAAATTGAAATTCCTTTTTTTTTTTAAGTGCTCTATTTGGATTAGTGCTTCTATAAAGTTGTGTTTCTGTGTTACATATACCTCCTTATCTATCGTGTTATGGACTGCATGGCTAACCTGCCAATAATACAGCCAATCATTATCATTAATATCATACACCCTTTTTATGTGATCAAATGAAAAAAGTTGTCCTTTATCAAATATTTGTTCCAATCGTTTTATACCCTTACTATCCCAAAAAGTTGACTCACAATCAACCAATTCTTTAAATTTGTTATTAGCCCATAAAGGTGTGAACCCAAAACTATTTTTATATGTAATTCTTCTTTTAATCTTTCCCATACTTTTTTAAATTTGTGCAATAACACCGTGTTATCTGAACCATTCTCATCATACTCATCCAATTCCAACACTTCATATATGTTCTCTTTTTCCTTATCTACTACAATCTTCTCCAGATATCTAGAATTCCTCCAGTTCACAATTCGTACCAACTGCGCAGCCAAATAGTAAACAAGAAAGTTGGGCATATCCAGTCCCCCCTATCTCCGAGGGCCATAAAATATCTGTACTTCAAATGGACCCTTTTTCTTCCCCATAGCAATCTGCCCAGTATCACTTCTATCTTCCGGAACCAACCCTTGCCAATCCACATTGGCGAGGCACTAAGGAAAAACAGGATCTGTGGGAGGACCACCATCTTTACTATCGCCATCCTTTCTGACATCGAGAAACGCATTTTAATCCATACTTCTACTCTCTTCACTAGACTATTTAATAAGGGGCGTAAATTATTAGTCACAATTCTATCGTTTATGGCTGCTATTTTTACTCCCAAATAGGGGAAACATTCTTTTTTTTTAACACGGATAATCTTCCCACCGTCTCCCCCATGTCTTCATCTAGGGGGAGCATAGTATATTTACTCCAATTTATCTCCAACCCGGATAAAGGGGCAAATATATCGAACAGTTTCATAATCCGGTGTATTTTTTCTTGTGGGTTAGTTACAAAAAGGAGGATATCATCTGCGAATAACAAGATCTTATTTGTTTCTCCGTTTACTCCAAATCCCTCATAGAAATTATTATCTCTTATCCACGCCGCTAGGGGTTCAATATAAATTAAAAATAAAGAGGGTGAGAAGGGGCAACCCTGTCTTGTTCCTCTACTAAGTTTAAATGGGTAGGAAGGAATTCCATCCACCACTACACTCGCCTCCGGATTAGTATACAATAACTGAATATAAGTCAAAAATCTCGGGCCCACCCCCACCTTCCTCAAAACTTCCCAAAGGCATCCTGTTACGCCGAGCGCTCCGGGTCCCCGCTCCTCCCCGGAGCGCTCGCTACACTCTCGCTCCCGCAGCGCCCCGGTCAGATCCACTGACCGGGTGCGCTGCGATACCGCCTCCAGCCGGGATGCGATTCGCGATGCGGGTGGCGCCCGCTCGCGATGCGCACCCCGGCTCCCGTACCTGACTCGCTCTCCGTCGGTCCTGTCCCGGCGCGCGCGGCCCCGCTCCCTAGGGCGCGCGCGCGCCGGGTCTCTGCGATTTAAAGGGCCACTGCGCCGCTGATTGGCGCAAGTGATTCTAATTAGTGTGTTCACCTGTGCACTCCCTATGTATACCTCACTTCCCCTGCACTCCCTCGCCGGATCTTGTTGCCATTGTGCCAGTGAAAGCGTTCCCTTGTGTGTTCCTAGCCTGTGTTCCAGACCTCCTGCCGTTGCCCCTGACTACGATCCTTGCTGCCTGCCCCGACCTTCTGCTACGTCCGACCTTGCTTCTGTCTACTCCCTTGTACCGCGCCTATCTTCAGCAGTTAGAGAGGTTGAGCCGTTGCTAGTGGATACGACCTGGTCACTACCGCCGCAGCAAGTCCATCCCGCCTTGCGGCGGGCTCTGGTGAACACCAGTAGTGACTTAGAACCGGTCCACTAGCACGGTCCACGCCAATCCCTCTCTGGCACAGAGGATCCACTCCCTGCCAGCCGGCATCGTGACAGTAGATCCGGCCATGGATCCCGCTGAAGTTCCTCTGCCAGTTGTCGCCGACCTCACCACGGTGGTCGCCCAGCAGTCACAACAGATAGCGCAACAAGGCCACCAGCTGTCTCAACTGACCGTGATGCTACAGCAGCTACTACCTCATCTTCAGCAATCATCTCCTCCGCCAGCTCCTGCACCTCCTCCGCAGCGAGTTGCCGCCTCAGGCCTACGACTATCCTTGCCGGATAAATTTGATGGGGACTCTAAGTTTTGCCGTGGCTTTCTTTCACAATGTTCCCTGCACTTGGAGATGATGTCGGACCAGTTTCTTACTGAAAGGTCTAAGGTGGCTTTCGTAGTCAGCCTTCTGTCTGGAAAAGCTCTGTCATGGGCCACACCGCTCTGGGACCGCAATGACCCCGCCACTGCCTCTGTACACTCCTTCTTCTCGGAAATTCGAAGTGTCTTTGAGGAACCTGCCCGAGCCTCTTCTGCTGAGACTGCCCTGCTGAACCTGGTCCAGGGTAATTCTTCCGTTGGCGAGTACGCCGTGCAATTCCGTACTCTTGCTTCAGAACTTTCCTGGAATAATGAGGCCCTCTGCGCGACCTTTAAAAAAGGCCTATCCAGCAACATTAAAGATGTTCTGGCCGCACGAGAAATTCCTGCTAACCTACATGAACTCATTCATCTAGCCACTCGCATTGACATGCGTTTTTCCGAAAGGCGTCAGGAGCTCCGCCAGGATATGGACTTTGTTCGCACGAGGCGTTTTTTCTCCCCGGCTCCTCTCTCCTCTGGTCCTCTGCAATCCGTTCCTGTGCCTCCCGCCGTGGAGGCTATGCAAGTTGACCGGTCTCGCCTGACACCTCAAGAGAGGACACAACGCCACATGGAGAATCTCTGCCTGTACTGTGCCGGTACCGAACACTTCCTGAAGGATTGTCCTATCCGTCCTCCCCGCCTGGAAAGACGTACGCTGACTCCGCACAAAGGTGAAACAGTCCTTGATGTCAACTCTGCTTCTCCACGTCTTACTGTGCCTGTGCGGATATCTGCCTCTACCTTCTCCTTCTCCACTAAGGCCTTCTTGGATTCCGGATCTGCAGGAAACTTTATTTTGGCCTCTCTCATCAACAGGTTCAACATCCCAGTGACCAGTCTCGCCAGACCTCTCTACATCAATTGCGTTAACAATGAAAGATTGGACTGTGCCGTGCGTTACCGCACGGAACCCCTCCTAATGTGCATCGGACCTCATCACGAAAAAATTGAGTTTTTGGTCCTCTCCAATTGCACTTCCGAAATTCTCCTTGGACTACCCTGGCTTCAACACCATTCCCCAACCCTGGATTGGTCCACAGGGGAGATCAAGAGTTGGGGTACCTCTTGTTTCAAGGACTGCCTTAAACCGGTTACCAGTATTCCCTGCCGTGACCCTGTGGTTCCCCCTGTAACCGGTCTCCCTAAGGCCTATATGGACTTTGCTGATGTGTTTTGCAAAAAACAAGCTGAGACTCTTCCTCCTCACAGGCCTTATGACTGTCCTATTGACCCCCTCCCGGGCACTACTCCACCCCGGGGCAGAATTTATCCTCTGTCCGCCCCAGAGACTCTTGCTATGTCTGAGTACATCCAGGAAAATTTAAAAAAGGGCTTTATCCGCAAATCCTCCTCTCCTGCCGGAGCCGGATTTTTCTTTGTGTCCAAAAAAGATGGCTCCCTACGTCCTTGCATTGACTACCGCGGTCTTAACAAAATCACGGTAAAGAACCGCTACCCTCTACCTCTTATCTCTGAACTCTTTGATCGCCTCCAAGGTGCCCACATCTTTACCAAACTGGACTTAAGAGGTGCTTATAATCTCATCCGCATCAGAGAGGGGGATGAATGGAAAACGGCATTTAACACTAGAGATGGACACTTTGAGTATCTGGTCATGCCCTTTGGCCTGTGCAACGCCCCTGCCGTCTTCCAAGACTTTGTTAATGAAATTTTTCGTGATCTCTTATATTCCTGTGTTGTTGTGTATCTGGACGATATCCTGATTTTTTCTGCCAACCTAGAAGAACACCGCCAGCATGTCCGCATGGTCCTTCAGAGACTTCGTGACAATCAACTTTATGCCAAGATGGAGAAATGTCTGTTTGAATGTCAATCTCTTCCTTTCCCAGGATACTTGGTCTCTGGCCAGGGACTACAAATGGATCCAGACAAACTCTCTGCCGTCTTAGATTGGCCACGCCCCTCCGGACTCCGTGCTATCCAACGTTTTTTGGGGTTCGCCAATTATTACAGACAATTTATTCCACATTTTTCCACCATTGTGGCTCCTATCGTGGCTTTAACCAAAAAGAATGCCAATCCTAAGTCATGGCCTCCTCAAGCGGAAGACTCCTTTAAACAGCTCAAGTCTGCCTTTTCTTCTGCTCCCGTGCTCTCCAGACCTGACCCATCTAAACCCTTCCTATTGGAGGTAGATGCCTCCTCAGTAGGAGCGGGAGCGGTCCTTCTACAAAAAAATTCTTCCGGGCATGCTGTTACTTGTGGTTTTTTTTCTAGGACCTTCTCTCCGGCGGAGAGGAACTACTCCATCGGGGATCGAGAGCTACTAGCCATTAAATTAGCACTTGAGGAATGGAGGCATCTGCTGGAGGGATCAAGATTTCCAGTTATTATTTACACCGATCACAAAAATCTCTCCTATCTCCAGTCTGCCCAACGGCTGAATCCTCGCCAGGCCAGGTGGTCTCTGTTCTTTGCCCGATTTAATTTTGAAATTCACTTTCGGCCTGCCGATAAGAACATCAGGGCCGATGCTCTCTCTCGTTCCTCGGATGCCTCGGAAGTAGAGCTCTCTCCGCAACACATCATTCCTCCTGACTGCCTGATCTCCACTTCTCCAGCCTCCATCAGGCAAACTCCTCCAGGGAAGACCTTCGTCACTCCACGCCAACGCCTCGGAATCCTCAAATGGGGTCACTCCTCCCATCTCGCAGGCCATGCGGGCATCAAGAAATCCGTGCAACTCATCTCTCGTTTCTATTGGTGGCCGACTCTGGAGACGGATGTTGTTGATTTTGTGCGGGCCTGCACTGTCTGTGCCCGGGATAAGACTCCTCGCCAGAAGCCCGCTGGTCTTCTTCATCCTCTGCCTGTTCCCGAACAGCCTTGGTCTCTGATTGGTATGGACTTTATTACAGACTTACCCTCATCCCGTGGCAACACTGTTGTTTGGGTGGTCGTTGATCGATTCTCCAAGATGGCACATTTCATCCCTCTTCCTGGTCTTCCTTCTGCGCCTCAGTTGGCAAAACAATTTTTTGTACACATTTTTCGTCTTCACGGGTTGCCCACGCAGATCGTCTCGGATAGAGGCGTTCAATTCGTGTCAAAATTCTGGAGGGCTCTCTGTAAACAACTCAAGATTAAATTAAACTTTTCTTCTGCTTATCATCCTCAATCCAATGGGCAAGTAGAAAGAATTAACCAGGTCCTGGGTGATTATTTACGGCATTTTGTTTCCTCCCGCCAGGATGACTGGGCAGATCTTCTACCATGGGCCGAATTCTCGTATAACTTCAGAGTTTCTGAATCTTCTTCCAAATCCCCATTTTTCGTGGTGTACGGCCGTCACCCTCTTCCCCCCCCCTCCCTACTCCCTTGCCCTCTGGTTTGCCCGCTGTGGATGAAATTACTCGTGATCTTTCCACCATTTGGAAAGAGACCCAAAATTCTCTCTTACAGGCTTCATCACGCATGAAGAAGTTTGCTGATAAGAAAAGAAGAGCTCCCCCCATTTTTTCTCCCGGAGACAAGGTATGGCTCTCCGCTAAATATGTCCGCTTCCGTGTTCCCAGCTACAAATTGGGACCACGCTATCTTGGTCCTTTCAAAATTTTGTGCCAGATTAATCCTGTCTCTTATAAACTTCTTCTCCCTCCTTCTCTTCGTATTCCTAATGCCTTTCACGTTTCTCTTCTTAAACCACTCATCATCAACCGTTTCTCTCCTAAACTTATCTCTCCCACTCCTGTCTCCGGTTCTTCAGACATCTTTCCTGTAAAGGAGATACTGGCCTCCAAAAAGGTCAGAGGAAAAACCTTCTTTTTGGTTGACTGGGAGGGCTGTGGTCCTGAAGAGAGATCCTGGGAACCTGAGGACAATATCCTAGATAAAAGTCTGGTCCTCAGGTTCTCAGGCTCCAAGAAGAGGGGGAGACCCAAGGGGGGGGGTACTGTTACGCCGAGCGCTCCGGGTCCCCGCTCCTCCCCGGAGCGCTCGCTACACTCTCGCTCCCGCAGCGCCCCGGTCAGATCCACTGACCGGGTGCGCTGCGATACCGCCTCCAGCCGGGATGCGATTCGCTCTCCGTCGGTCCTGTCCCGGCGCGCGCGGCCCCGCTCCCTAGGGCGCGCGTGCGCCGGGTCTCTGCGATTTAAAGGGCCACTGCGCCGCTGATTGGCGCAAGTGATTCTAATTAGTGTGTTCACCTGTGCACTCCCTATGTATACCTCACTTCCCCTGCACTCCCTCGCCGGATCTTGTTGCCATTGTGCCAGTGAAAGTGTTCCCTTGTGTGTTCCTAGCCTGTGTTCCAGACCTCCTGCCGTTGCCCCTGACTACGATCCTTGCTGCCTGCCCCGACCTTCTGCTACGTCCGACCTTGCTTCTGTCTACTCCCTTGTACCGCGCCTATCTTCAGCAGTCAGAGAGGTTGAGCCGTTGCTAGTGGATACGACCTGGTCACTACCGCCGCAGCAAGTCCATCCCGCCTTGCGGCGGGCTCTGGTGAACACCAGTAGTGACTTAGAACCGGTCCACTAGCACGGTCCACGCCAATCCCTCTCTGGCACAGAGGATCCACCCCCTGCCAGCCGGCATCGTGACACATCCCCACTCCACCCTGTCAAAGGCTTTTGTATCATCCAGTGACAGAATGGAGCGGGGGCCCCGGGATCCACTCTGGATCGCCTTATATACCTGGTGGATATTGTCGTGGACCGTTACATAGTTACATAGTTAGTATGGTTGAAAAAAGACATACGTCCATCAAGTCCAACCAGGGGATTGAAGGGAAGGATGTAAGGGGATAAGGGAAAGGGATGTAGTTTTATAATTCTGCATAAGCATTAATGTTATTTTGTTCCAGGAATGTATCTAACCCTGCTTTAAAGCTGTTAATTGTTCCTGCTGTGACCAGTTCCTGAGGTAGACCGTTCCATAAATTCACAGTCCTCACGGTAAAGAAGGCGTGCCGCCCCTTTAGACTAAACCTTTTCTTCTCCAGACGGAGGGAGTGCCCCCTTGTCCTTTGGGGGGGTTTAACCTGGAACAGTTTTTCTCCATATTTTTTGTATGGGCCATTTATATACTTATATACGTTTATCATATCCCCCCTTAAACGTCTCTTCTCAAGACTAAACAATTGTAACTCCTTTAATCGCTCCTCATAGCTAAGATGTTCCATGCCCCATATTAGTTTAGTCGCGCGTCTCTGCACCCTTTCCAACTCCGCAGTGTCCCTTTTATGAACAGGCGACCAAAACTGAACAGCATATTCCAGGTGAGGCCGTACCAATGCTTTATAAAGGGGGAGTATTATGTCCCTGCCCCTCGAGTCCATGCCTCTTTTTATACATGACAATATCCTGCCCTGTTCTTCCTGCCCTGAATCCCCCCTGGTCTCTCCCCACCACTACCTCCACCACTTTATCTAATCTCCTTGCCAATACCTTCGCTATTATCTTTATATCCGTATTAAGCAAGGAGATGGGGCGATATGAACCCAAATCCAAGGGATCTTTATCTTTTTTCCTAATAAGTCTGATGTTAGCCTCACACATTGCCATTTCTTAATTACATTCCGAACAGAGCATATTGACATCTGAAAACGTTTTGCTATCTTCTTATAGCCTTCTCCAGCTTTGCGAGCGTCAACTATTTTCAGTTTCAGATTTCTAGACAACTGCTTAGAAGAACCCATGGTGCTGATTGTTGGGGCAAGGTCAGATGAGTCTGGGTGTTTAAAACCTTTGAGATTGACATCACCTGGTCTTCCCAGATGATGATTGAGAACAATCCATGACACTGGCAGGTCTCAGCTTTGCAAAGGGGGCAGTGCATGCTATCTGTTTTCTGTTATTTTGAAAGTGTAAGTGAGGATAAAATCTAACTTTTGTTGACATATTATAAGAATGTCTAATCTGTAATTTGATGCCTTTTGGAGATCTTTCCATCTTTCCTTGGCTTCTTTATGCACATCAATACAAATTTTTACCTGCGGTGCCCAAACTTTTGATCCCCACTGTAAGTCACCACAAGGCAAGCCGATTCCCCAATCTCGGACGACCCCTTACTCGGCCGCACAAACATATCAGTCACTACAGCACTGATGGGACACAGTCAGGAGAATACACAACTATATAAGTGACTAACAGGCAGGGCCAGACAGACAAAACATATGCCCAGGCATTTATGAATAAGCAGCCCATTTTTCTAGTGGGGGTCCAACTGCTGGCACCCCCACCAATCACCCAATCACCCTGGTTCCAGTTGCTCTCCAGCTGTTATAAAGCTAACAATCCCATCATGTCTGGAGAGCCTCCGGCATTATAGGAGTTGTAGTTTTGCAACAGCTGGAGAGCCCCAGATTAGGGTACAGCATCACCCATCATCACTGTGGAACTTACAAGTGACTCCAGCTGATAGGACAGTCAGGAGAATACACAATGATATTGTCACGATTCGGCTGGCTGGAGGTGGATCCTCTGTGCCAGAGAGGGATTGGCGTGGACCGTGTTGGTGGACCGGTTCTAAGTTGCTACTGGTATTCACCAGAGCCCGCCGCAAAGCGGGATGGTCTTGCAGCGGCGGTAGCAACCAGGTCGTATCCACCAGCAACGGCTCAACCTCTCTGACTGCTGAAGATAGGCGCGGTACAAGGGAGTAGACAAGAGCAAGGTCGGACGTAGCAGAAGGTCAGGGCAGGCAGCAAGGATCGTAGTCAGGGGCAACGGCAGGAGGTCTGGAACACAGGCTAGGAACACACAAGGGAACGCTTTCACTGGCACAATGGCAACAAGATCCGGCGAGGGAGTGCAGGGGAAGTGAGGTATAAATAGGGAGTGCACAGGTGAGAATACTGATTAGGCCTGCTGCGCCAATCAGTGGCGCAGCGGCCCTTTAAATGGCAGAGACCCGGCGCGCGCGCGCCCTAAGGTGCGGGGCCGCGCGCGCCGGGACAACACAGACGGGGAACGGGTCAGGTACGGGAGCCGAGATGTGCATCGCGAGCGGGCGCGTCCCGCATCGCGAATCGCATCCCGGCTGGGATTAATATCGCAGCGCACCCGGTCAGCAGGTCTGACCGGGGCGCTGCGAATGAGAGAACGCTGCGAGCGCTCCGGGGAGGAGCGGGGTCCCGGAGCGCTCGGCGTAACAGTACCCCCCCCCCCCCTTGGGTCTCCCCCTCTTTTTGGAGCCTGAGAACCTGAGGATAAGACTTTTGTCCAGGATGTTGTCCTCAGGTTCCCAGGATCTCTCTTCTGGGCCACAGCCCTCCCAATCCACCCAAAAAATTTTTTTTCCTCTGACCGTCTTGGAGGCCAGAATCTCCTTCACGGAGAAGACGTCAGAAGAACCGGAAACAGGAGTGGGAGAAACAAGTTTGGGAGAGAAGCGGTTAATGATGAGTGGTTTAAGGAGAGAGACATGGAAGGCATTGGGAATACGAAGAGAAGGAGGAAGAAGGAGTTTGTAAGAGACAGGGTTAATCTGGCACAAGACTTTGAAAGGACCAAGATAGCGTGGTCCCAGTTTGTAACTGGGGAGACGAAAGCGGACATATTTAGCGGAGAGCCATACCTTGTCTCCGGGAGCAAAAATGGGGGGAGTTCTTCTTTTCTTATCGGCAAATCTTTTCATCCGGGATGAAGCCTGTAAAAGAGAATTTTGGGTCTCTTTCCATATGGTGGAAAGATCACGAGTCACTTCATCCACCGCGGGCAAACCAGAGGGCAAGGGAGTAGGGAGGGGGGGAAGAGGGTGACGGCCGTACACCACGAAAAATGGGGACTTAGCAGAAGATTCGGAGACTTTGAAGTTGTATGAGAATTCGGCCCATGGTAAAAGATCTGCCCAGTCATCCTGGCGGGAGGAAACAAAATGCCGTTAATAGTCACCCAGGACCTGATTAATTCTTTCTACTTGCCCATTGGATTGGGGATGATAAGAAGAAGAGAAGTTTAATTTAATCTTGAGCTGTTTACAGAGGGCCCTCCAGAATTTAGACACGAATTGGACGCCTCTATCCGAGACGATATGCGTGGGCAATCCATGAAGACGAAAAATGTGTACAAAAAATTGCTTTGCCAACTGAGGCGCTGAAGGAAGACCAGGAAGAGGAATAAAATGTGCCATCTTGGAAAATCGATCAACGACCACCCAAACAACTGTGTTGCCACGGGATGAGGGCAAGTCTGTAATAAAGTCCATACCAATCTGTGACCAAGGCTGTTCGGGAACGGGTAGAGGATGAAGGAGGCCAGCAGGCTTCTGGCGAGGAGTCTTGTCCCGGGCACAGACAGTACAGGCCCGCACAAAATCAACAACATCCGTCTCCAGAGTCGGCCACCAATAAAAACGAGAGATGAGTTGCAAGGATTTTTTGATGCCCGCATGGCCTGCGAGATGGGAGGAGTGTCCCCATTTGAGAATCCCGAGACGCTGGCGTGGAGAAACGAAGGTCTTCCCTGGAGGAGTTTGCCTGATGGAGGCTGGAGAAGTGGAGATCAGACAGTCCGGAGGAATGATGTGTTGCGGAGAGACCTCTAATTCAGAGGCATCAGAAGAACGAGAGAGGGCATCGGCCCTAATGTTCTTGTCAGCAGGGCGAAAATGAATTTCAAAGTTAAAACGGGCAAAGAACAACGACCACCTGGCCTGGCGAGGGTTCAGTCGTTGGGCAGACTGGAGATAGGAGAGATTCTTGTGATCAGTGTATATGATAACTGGAAATTTTGATCCCTCCAGCAGATGCCTCCATTCCTCAAGCGCCAATTTAATGGCCAGTAGTTCTCGATCCCCGATGGAGTAATTTCTCTCCGCTGGAGAGAAGGTCCTAGAAAAAAAACCACAAGTAACAGCATGCCCGGAAGAATTTTTTTGTAGAAGGACAGCTCCAGCTCCCACTGAGGAGGCATCTACCTCCAATAGGAAGGGTTTAGATGGGTCAGGTCTGGAGAGCACAGGAGCAGAAGAAAAGGCAGACTTGAGCTGTTTAAATGCGTCTTCCGCTTGTGGAGACCAGGACTTGGGATTGGCATTTTTCTTGGTTAAAGCCACGATAGGAGCCACAATAGTGGAAAAGTGTGGAATAAATTGTCTGTAATAATTGGCAAACCCCAAAAAACTTTGGATAGCACGGAGTCCGGAGGGGCGTGGCCAATCTAAGACGGCAGAGAGTTTATCTGGGTCCATTTGTAGTCCCTGGCCAGAGACCAAGTATCCTAGGAAAGGAAGAGATTGACATTCAAACAGACATTTCTCCATTTTGGCATAAAGTTGATTGTCCCGAAGTCTCTGAAGAACCATGCGGACATGCTGGCGGTGTTCTTCTAAGTTGGCAGAAAAAATCAGAATATCGTCCAGATAAACCACAACACAGGAATATAAAAGATCACGAAAAATGTCATTAACAAAGTCTTGGAAGACGGCAGGGGCGTTGCACAGGCCAAAGGGCATGACCAGATACTCAAATTGTCCATCTCTGGTGTTAAATGCGGTCTTCCATTCGTCCCCCTCCCTGATGCGGATGAGATTATAAGCCCCCCTTAAGTCCAGTTTGGTAAAGATGTGGGCACCTTGTAGGCGATCAAAGAGTTCCGAGATAAGAGGTAAGGGGTAGCATTTTTTTACCGTGATTTTATTAAGTCCGAGGTAGTCAATGCAAGGGCGTAGGGAGCCATCTTTTTTGGACACAAAAAAAAATCCAGCTCCGGCAGGAGAGGAGGATTTGCGGATGAACCCCTTTTTTAAATTTTCCTGGATGTACTCTGACATGGCAAGAGTCTCTGGAGCAGACAGAGGATAGATTCTGCCCCGGGGTGGAGTAGTACCCGGGAGGAGGTCAATAGGACAGTCATAAGGCCTGTGAGGGGGTAAAGTCTCAGCTTGCTTCTTGCAAAAGATGTCAGCATAGTCCATATATGCCTTAGGAAGACCGGATACAGGGGGAACCACTGGGTCACGGCAGGGAGTACTGGGAACCGGTTTAAGACAGTCCTTGAGACAAGAAGTACCCCAGTTCTTGATTTCTCCTGTGGACCAATCAAGGGTTGGGGAATGGCGTTGAAGCCACGGTAATCCAAGAAGAATTTCAGAAGTGCAGTTGGAGAGGACCAAAAATTCAATTTTTTCGTGATGAGGTCCGATGCACATTAGGAGAGGTTCCGTGCGGTAACGCACGGTACAGTCCAATCTTTCATTGTTAACAGAATTGATGTAGAGGGGTCTGGCGAGACTGGTCACCGGGATGTTGAACCTGTTGATAAGGGAGGCCAAAATAAAATTTCCTGCAGATCCGAAATCCAAGAAGGCCATAGCAGAGAAGGAGAAGGTAGAGGAAGATATCCGCACAGGCACAGTAAGGCGCGGAGAAGCAGAGTTGACATCAAAAACTGTCTCACCTTTGTGCGGAGTCAGCGTACGTCTTTCCAGGCGGGGAGGACGGATAGGACAATCCTTCAAGAAGTGTTCGGTACTGGCACAGTACAGGCACAGATTCTCCATGCGGCGTCGTGTCCTCTCTTGAGGTGTCAAGCGAGACCGGTCAACTTGCATAGCCTCCACGGCGGGAGGCACAGGAACGGATTGCAGAGGACCAGAGGAGAGAGGAGCCGGGGAGAGAAACCGCCTCGTGCGAACAAAGTCCATATCCTGGCGGAGCTCCTGACGCCTTTCGGAAAAACGCATGTCAATGCGGGTGGCCAGATGAATAAGTTCATGCAGGTTAGCAGGAATTTCTCGTGCGGCCAGCACATCTTTAATGTTGCTGGATAGGACTTTTTTAAAGGTCGCGCAGAGGGCCTCATTATTCCAGGATAATTCGGAGGCAAGAGTACGGAATTGGATGGCGTACTCGCCAACAGAAGAATTACCCTGGACCAGGTTCAGCAGGGCAGTCTCAGCAGAAGAGGCTCGGGCAGGTTCCTCAAAGACACTTCGAATCTCCGTGAAGAAGGAGTGTACAGAGGCAGTGACACTGTCATTGCGGTCCCAGAGCGGTGTGGCCCATGACAGAGCTTTCCCAGACAGAAGGCTGACTACGAAAGCCACCTTAGACCTTTCAGTAGGAAACTGGTCCGACGTCATCTCCAAGTGCAGGGAACATTGTGAAAGAAAGCCACGGCAAAACTTAGAGTCCCCATCAAATTTATCCGGCAAGGATAATCGTAGGCCGGAAGCGGCCACTCGCTGCGGAGGAGGTGCAGGAGCTGGCGAAGGAGATTGTTGCTGGAGTTGTGGTAATAGCTGCTGTAGCATCACGGTCAGTTGAGACAGCTGGTGGCCTTGTTGCGCTATCTTTTGCGACTGCTGGGCGACCACCGTGGTGAGGTCGGCGACAACTGGCAGTGGGACTTCAGCGGGATCCATGGCCGGATCTACTGTCACGATTCGGCTGGCTGGAGGTGGATCCTCTGTGCCAGAGAGGGATTGGCGTGGACCGTGTTGGTGGACCGGTTCTAAGTTGCTACTGGTATTCACCAGAGCCCGCCGCAAAGTGGGATGGTCTTGCAGCGGCGGTAGCAACCAGGTCGTATCCACCAGCAACGGCTCAACCTCTCTGACTGCTGAAGATAGGCGCGGTACAAGGGAGTAGACAAGAGCAAGGTCGGACGTAGCAGAAGGTCAGGGCAGGCAGCAAGGATCGTAGTCAGGGGCAACGGCAGGAGGTCTGGAACACAGGCTAGGAACACACAAGGGAACGCTTTCACTGGCACAATGGCAACAAGATCCGGCGAGGGAGTGCAGGGGAAGTGAGGTATAAATAGGGAGTGCACAGGTGAGAATACTGATTAGGCCTGCTGCGCCAATGTTACGCCGAGCGCTCCGGGTCCCCGCTCCTCCCCGGAGCGCTCGCTACACTCTCGTTACTGCAGCGCCCCGGTCGGATCCACTGACCGGGTGCGCTGCGATACCGCCTCCAGCCGGGATGCGATTCGCGATGCGGGTGGCGCCCGCTCGCGATGCGCACCCCGGCTCCCGTACCTGACTCGCTCTCCGTCGGTCCTGTCCCGGCGCGCGCGGCCCCGCTCCCTAGGGCGCGCGCGCGCCGGGTCTCTGCGATTTAAAGGGCCACTGCGCCGCTGATTGGCGCAGTGGTTCTAATTAGTGTGTTCACCTGTGCACTCCATATATATACCTCACTTCCCCTGCACTCCCTCGCCGGATCTTGTTGCCCTTGTGCCTAGTGAAAGCGTTCCCTTGTGTGTTCTTAGCCTGTGTTCCAGACCTCCTGCCGTTGCCCCTGACTACGATCCTTGCTGCCTGCCCCGACCTTCTGCTACGTCCGACCTTGCTTCTGTCTACTCCCTTGTACCGCGCCTATCTTCAGCAGTCAGAGAGGTTGAGCCGTTGCTAGTGGATACGACCTGGTCACTACCGCCGCAGCAAGACCATCCCGCTTTGCGGCGGGCTCTGGTGAATACCAGTAGTGACTTAGAACCGATCCACTAGCACGGTCCACGCCAATCCCTCTCTAGCACAGAGGATCCACCTCCTGCCAGCCGGCATCGTGACATTAGATCCGGCCATGGATCCCGCTGAAGTACCTCTGCCAGATGTCGCTGACCTCACCACGGTGGTCGCCCAGCAGTCACAACAGATAGCGCAACAAGGCCACCAGCTGTCTCAACTGACCGTGATGCTACAGCAGCTACTACCACAGCTTCAGCAATCATCTCCTCCGCCAGCTCCTGCACCTCCTCCGCAGCGAGTGGCCGCCTCAGGCTTACGACTATCCTTGCCGGATAAATTTGATGGGGACTCTAAGTTTTGCCGTGGCTTTCTTTCACAATGTTCCCTGCACTTGGAGATGATGTCGGACCAGTTTCCTACTGAAAGGTCTAAGGTGGCTTTCGTAGTCAGCCTTCTGTCTGGAAAAGCTCTGTCATGGGCCACACCGCTCTGGGACCGCAATGACCCCGTCACTGCCTCTGTACACTCCTTCTTCTCGGAAATTCGTAGTGTATTTGAGGAACCTGCCCGAGCCTCCTCTGCTGAGACTGCCCTGCTGAACCTGGTCCAGGGTAATTCTTCCGTTGGCGAGTACGTCATACAATTCCGTACTCTTGCTTCTGAACTATCCTGGAATAATGAGGCCCTCTGCGCGACCTTTAAAAAAGGCCTATCCAGCAACATTAAAGATGTTCTGGCCGCACGAGAAATTCCTGCTAATCTACATGAACTCATTCATCTTGCCACTCGCATTGACATGCGTTTTTCCGAAAGGCGTCAGGAGCTCCGCCAGGATATGGACTTTGTTCGCACGAGGTGTTTTTTCTCCCCGGCTCCTCTCTCCTCTGGTCCTCTGCAATCCGTTCCTGTGCCTCCCGCCGTGGAGGCTATGCAAGTTGACCGGTCTCGCCTGACACCTCAAGAGAGGACACGACGCCGCATGGAGAATCTCTGCCTGTACTGTGCCGGTACCGAACACTTCCTGAAGGATTGTCCTATCCGTCCTCCCCGCCTGGAAAGACGCACGCAGACTCCGCACAAAAGTGAGACAGTTCTTGATGTCTACTCTGCTTCTCCACGCCTTACTGTGCCTGTGCGGATATCTGCATCTACCTTCTCCTTCTCTACTATGGCCTTCTTGGATTCCGGATCTGCAGGAAACTTTATTTTGGCCTCTCTCATCAACAGGTTCAACATCCCGGTAACCAGTCTCGCCAGGCCCCTCTACATCAATTGTGTTAACAATGAAAGATTGGACTGTACCATACGTTACCGCACGGAGCCCCTTCTAATGTGCATCGGACCTCATCAAGAAAAAATTTAGTTCTTGGTCCTCCCCAATTGCACTTCCGAAATTCTCCTTGGACTACCGTGGCTCCAACGCCATTCCCCAACCCTGGATTGGTCCACGGGAGAGATCAAGAGCTGGGGTATCTCTTGTTTCAAGGACTGCCTTAAACCGGTTCCCAGTACTCCCTGCCGTGACCCTGTGGTTCCCCCTGTAACTGGTCTCCCTAAGGTCTATATGGACTTTGCTGATGTGTTTTGCAAAAAACAAGCTGAGACTCTACCTCCTCACAGGCCTTATGACTGTCCTATTGACCTCCTCCCGGGCACTACTCCACCCCGGGGCAGAATTTATCCTCTGTCCGCCCCAGAGACTCTTGCTATGTCTGAGTACATCCAGGAAAATTAAAAAAAGGGGTTTATCCGCAAATCCTCCTCTCCTGCCGGAGCTGGATTTTTCTTTGTGTCCAAAAAAGATGGCTCCCTACGTCCTTGCATTGACTACCGCGGTCTTAATAAAATCACGGTAAAGAACCGCTACCCTCTACCTCTTATCTCTGAACTCTTTGATCGCCTCCAAGGTGCCCACATCTTTACCAAACTGGACTTAAGAGGTGCTTATAATCTCATCCGCATCAGGGAGGGGGATGAATGGAAAACGGCATTTAACACTAGAGATGGACACTTTGAGTATCTGGTCATGCCCTTTGGCCTGTGCAACGCTCCTGCCGTCTTCCAAGACTTTGTTAATGAAATTTTTCGTGATCTCTTATATTCCTGTGTTGTTGTGTATCTGGACGATATTCTGATTTTTTCTGCCAACCTAGAAGAACACCGCCAGCATGTCCGCATGGTTCTTCAGAGACTTCGTGACAATCAACTTTATGCCAAAATGGAGAAATGTCTGTTTGAATGTCAATCTCTTCCTTTCCTAGGATACTTGGTCTCTGGCCAGGGACTACAAATGGATCCAGACAAACTCTCTGCCGTCTTAGATTGGCCACGCCCCTCCGGACTCCGTGCTATCCAGCGTTTCTTGGTGTTCGCCAATTATTACAGACAATTTATTCCACATTTTTCCACCATTGTGGCTCCTATCGTGGCTTTAACCAAAAAGAATGCCAATCCTAAGTCCTGGCCTCCTCAAGCGGAAGACGCCTTTAAACGGCTCAAGTCTGCCTTTTCTTCGGCTCCCGTGCTCTCCAGACCTGACCCATCTAAACCCTTCCTATTGGAGGTTGATGCCTCCTCAGTAGGAGCTGGAGCGGTTCTTCTACAAAAAAATTCTTCCGGGCATGCTGTTACCTGTGGTTTTTTTTCTAGGACCTTCTCTCCGGCGGAGAGGAACTACTTCATCGGGGATCGAGAGCTACTGGCCATTAAATTAGCACTTGAGGAATGGAGGCATCTGCTGGAGGGATCTAAATTTCCAGTTATTATTTACACCGATCACAAGAATCTCTCCTATCTCCAGTCTGCCCAACGGCTGAATCCTCGCCAGGCCAGGTGGTCTCTGTTCTTTGCCCGGTTTAATTTTGAAATTCACTTTCGCCCTGCCGATAAGAACATCAGGGCCGATGCTCTCTCTCGTTCCTCGGATGCCTCGGAAGTAGAGCTCTCTCCGCAACACATCATTCCTCCTGACTGCCTGATCTCCACTTCTCCAGCCTCCATCAGGCAAACTCCTCCAGGGAAGACCTTCGTCCCTCCACGCCAACGCCTCGGGATCCTCAAATGGGGTCACTCCTCCCATCTCGCAGGCCATGCGGGCATCAAGAAATCCGTGCAACTCATCTCTCGTTTCTATTGGTGGCCGACTCTGGAGACGGATGTTGTTGATTTTGTGCGGGCCTGCACTGTCTGTGCCCGGGACAAGACTCCTCGCCAGAAGCCTGCTGGTCTCCTTCACCCTCTGCCTGTCCCCGAACAGCCTTGGTCTCTGATTGGTATGGACTTTATTACTGACTTACCCCCATCCCGTGGCAACACTGTTGTTTGGGTGGTCGTTGATCGATTTTCCAAGATGGCACATTTTATTCCTCTTCCTGGTCTTCCTTCTGCGCCTCAGTTGCCAAAACAATTTTTTGTACACATTTTTCGTCTTCACGGGTTGCCCACGCAGATCGTCTCGGATAGAGGCGTCCAATTCGTGTCAAAATTCTGGAGGGCTCTCTGTAAACAACTCAAGATTAAATTAAATTTTTCTTCTGCTTATCATCCTCAATCCAATGGGCAAGTAGAAAGAATTAACCAGGTCCTGGGTGATTATTTACGGCATTTTGTTTCCTCCCGCCAGGATGACTGGGCAGATCTTCTACCATGGGCCGAATTCTCGTACAACTTCAGAGTCTCTGAATCTTCTTCCAAATCCCCATTTTTCGTGGTGTACGGCCGTCACCCTCTTCCCCCCCTCCCTACTCCCTTGCCCTCTGGTTTGCCCGCTGTGGATGAAATAACTCGTGATCTTTCCACCATATGGAAAGAGACCCAAAATTCTCTCTTACAGGCTTCATCACGCATGAAGAAGTTTGCTGATAAGAAAAGAAGAGCTCCCCCCATTTTTTCTCCCGGAGACAAGGTATGGCTCTCTGCTAAATATGTCCGCTTCCGTGTTCCCAGCTACAAATTGGGACCACGCTATCTTGGTCCTTTCAAAGTTTTGTGCCAGATTAATCCTGTCTCTTACAAACTTCTTCTTCCTCCTTCTCTTCGTATTCCTAATGCCTTTCATGTCTCTCTTCTTAAACCACTCATCCTCAACCGTTTCTCTCCTAAACTTATTTCTCCCACTCCTGTCTCCGGTTCTTCGGACGTCTTTCCTGTGAAGGAGATACTGGCCTCCAAAAAGGTCAGAGGGAAAACCTTTTTTTTGGTTGACTGGGAGGGCTGTGGTCCTGAAGAGAGATCCTGGGAACCTGAGGACAATATCCTGGATAAAAGTCTGGTCCTCAGGTTCTAAGGCTCAAAGAAGAGGGGGAGACCCAAGGGGGGGGGTACTGTTACGCCGAGCGCTACGGGTCCCCGCTCCTCCCCGGAGCGCTCGCTACACTCTCGTTACTGCAGCGCCCCGGTCGGATCCACTGACCGGGTGCGCTGCGATACCGCCTCCAGCCGGGATGCGATTCGCGATGCGGGTGGCGCCCGCTCGCGATGCGCACCCCGGCTCCCGTACCTGACTCGCTCTCCGTCGGTCCTGTCCCGGCGCGCGCGGCCCCGCTCCCTAGGGCGCGCGCGCCGGGTCTCTGCGATTTAAAGGGCCACTGCGCCGCTGATTGGCGCAGTGGTTCTAATTAGTGTGTTCACCTGTGCACTCCATATATATACCTCACTTCCCCTGCACTCCCTCGCCGGATCTTGTTGCCCTTGTGCCTAGTGAAAGCGTTCCCTTGTGTGTTCTTAGCCTGTGTTCCAGACCTCCTGCCGTTGCCCCTGACTACGATCCTTGCTGCCTGCCCCGACCTTCTGCTACGTCCGACCTTGCTTCTGTCTACTTCCTTGTACCGCGCCTATCTTCAGCAGTCAGAGAGGTTGAGCCGTTGCTAGTGGATACGACCTGGTCACTACCGCCGCAGCAAGACCATCCCGCTTTGCGGCGGGCTCTGGTGAATACCAGTAGTGACTTAGAACCGATCCACTAGCACGGTCCACGCCAATCCCTCTCTGGCACAGAGGATCCACCTTCTGCCAGCCGGCATCGTGACAGCCAATCAGTGGCGCAGCGGCCCTTTAAATGGCAGAGACCCGGCGCACGCGCGCCCTAAGGAGCGGGGCCGCGCGCGCCGGGACAATAGAGACGGGGAACGGGTCAGGTACGGGAGCCGAGATGCGCATCGCGAGCGGGCGCGTCCCGCATCGCGAATCGCATCCCGGCTGGGAGTAATATCGCAGCGCACCCGGTCAGCAGGTCTGACCGGGGCGCTGCGAATGAGAGAACGCTGCGAGCGCTCCGGGTCCCCGCTCCTCCCCGGAGCGCTCGCAGCGTTCTCTCATTCGCAGCGCCCCGGTCAGACCTGCTGACCGGGTGCGCTGCGATATTAGTGTAACAGATATCAGTGATCTGAGTGATGTCTTCTCTGTTGTCTTTTCTTTTCTTCTTCATCTGGTTCAGACGTCAGGACGTCTTCCAGCTCCATCTTCTCTGCAGAGTCTGACGCCTGGACATCATAGGCTCCTCATCCTCTGTATGAAGACAATAATCATTATTATTCTGCTAAATACTGTACCCCCTGAATATAAAACTACCATCCACTGTACCTCCTGCATATACTACCACCCACTGTACCCCTTGAATATAATACTGCCCCCCACTGTAACCCCTGAATATAATACAGCCTCCTACTGTACCCCGTGAATATAATCCTGCCACCTACTGTACGCCCTGAATATAATCCTGCCACCTACTGTACCCCCTGAATATAATCCTGCCACCTACTGTACCCCCTGAATATAATCCTGCCACCCACTGTACCCCCTGAATATAATCCTGCCACCTACTGTACCCCCTGAATATAATACTGCCACCCAATGTACCCCCTGAATGTAATACTACCACATACAGTATATACACACACACACCATTCATATATATAGTACATACAGATACATCATAGACACAGCCTCCGCCCCCCACCCCACACATGCATAATACATACATACACACACATCATGCATACACATATCATGCATACACCCGCCGCCTCCAGATCCCCCCGCATAATACATCTCCACACATTATACATACATCTTGTTTACATGTTTACACACATCTATCATTCATACACACACATCATTCATACATCATACATACAGTACATACACACACATCATTTATACACACACATCATTCATACATCATACATACAGTACATACACACATCATTCATACATCATAGATACAGTACATTCCCACACATCATTTATACACACACATCATTCATACATCATACATACAGTACATACACAAACACCATACATACACACGCTGCCTCCGGACCCCAAATTCTATGATCACCTCATGAACAAGTAGATACCATTATTCAGGATGACTGAACTTGTGCAGCCCACAAATCGCCCCCCCCCTCCCCCCACAGATTCAATACATTTTCTGCTGCAGATTTGCTGTGGTAGATTTTGCTACCCATTGAAGTCAATGGGCAGCAAAATCTGCTGAAGCAAATCTGCAGCAAAAATACGCACATGTGAATGCACCCTTAGGGTACGGTCACATATAACAGATCAGTAGTGTATGTTACTCTGCTGATGGGTCAATTACTTGACCCTATAGTGTGCCTACAGCTGTTTTCCCCTGTGCCCTGCTTACAGCAGCAATCTGCCGCTACGAGCCGCTCCATGATGTTTCCGAGTACATAGCATGTGCCCGCGGTGACTCGCAGATCCCTGTGTGGCTGCTTGTTAGTGGCAGATTGCTGTTGTGAGCAGCACACAAGGGGGAAAACAGCAGGAGGCACTATATAGAGTCAAGTCATCGGCGGATCCACAGCGTAAAATACGCTGCGGATCTGTTACATGTAACTCTACCCTAATGTTAATCTGTACAGGATGATTTATGATAAGAGGGGTTTTCACAATATATATTTCTCTAACTTAAAGGAGTACTCCAGGATGCAAAATTGCCATTCAGACTGGCAGCAGTGAAATGTTAAATATACATACCTGCTGTTGCTCCCCCGGTGCCTCCAGTAACCCGTCTGGCCTCCGCCCCGATCCTTTTCCTGGTTGCCGGTGGTCGGTGAGTCACACTGCACTCGGCCAAGCCCCGCCTTGGCCGGTGATAGGCTGAGCGGCAGTGTGACTCACCGACCACCGGCAACCAGGAAAAGGATCGGGGCGGAGGCCAGAGTGGGTTACTGGAGGCACCGGGGGAGCGAAAGTAGGTATGTATATTTATTATTTTACTGCTGGCAGTCTGAATGACAATTTTTGCATCCTGGAGTACTCCTTTAAGACATTTACTGTAAGCCAGTGTTTTCCAACCATGGCACCTCCAGCTGTTGCAAAACTACAACTCCCAGCATGCCCAGACAGCCTTTGGCTTGAGTTGTAGTTTTGCAACTGCAGGAGACACAAAACTACAAATCCCAGCATGCCCAAATAGCCAAATGTTGTTTTGGAATGCTGGGATTTGTAGTTTTGTGTCTCCTGCTGTTGCAAAACTACAACTCCCAGCATGCCCAGAAAGCCAAAGGCTGTCTGGGCATGCTGGGAGTTGTAGTTTTACAACAGCTGAAGGCTCCATGGTTGTCATCAGAGGATGTCACTATGCACAACTACTATGAAGTGAGTGCAGGAGTTCCTGCACTAACTTCATAGGCATGCCTTAAATCAGTGGTCTTCAACCTGCGGACCTCTAGATGTTGCAAAACTACAATTCCCAGCATGCCCGGACTGCCAGCGGCTGTCCGGGCATGCTGGGAGTTGTAGTTTTGCAACATCTGGAGGTCCGCAGGTTGAAGAACACTGCCATAAATGAACGGCACTGCGCGCTGCAGCACCGTTCATTTATAATGCGCAGGGTTTACTCATACAGGGCGGAGGAAAGGGAAGCAGTGAGACAGACGGATTATCAGGCTGTGACTGATGGTCCTGCAGGCGGTGTGACTAGGTGTCACTGCGGAAGGAGAGAGGCAGGGCTTCCTGTTGGCACCGTACGTGCCATGCCCCCCCTCCTCCACTCACTTAATGCGGCGGAAAGGCAGGGGTGGGATAGTCACTCAGGTCCCACCCCAGGTCCTCCTCATGTAGACTGCGCTACTGCCAGACGGACAGGTCTGGTAGCAGCGGCTGCAGTCATACTGATTAATTAATGGCTGTGCAGGCCTTAATTGATGGCTGTGCCGGCCATAATGTGATTGTGGGAAGGGGGGTCCGGTCTCCATGGCGACCGTTGCGACCTGTATAGCTACGCCACTGGAGAGGAGATAACATGTCTAAGGGCAGAGTACTCCTTTAACTCCTTGGGGACGGAGGGCGTATGCATACGCCCTCGCGTCCCATCACTTAAGGACGGAGGGCGTATCCATACGCCCTCCGTATTTCCGATCACTGCCGCTCGCCGGGCGGTGATCGGACCCGGATGCCTGCTGATATCTATCAGCAGGCATCCCGTGGCAATGCCTAGGGGGGTCCTGAGACCCCCCCATGTCGGCGATCACAGCAAATCGCAGGTCAATTTAGACTGGTGACCCGATCTCCCGGAAAATAAGCGTAATCGGAGCTGTCAGAGACAGCTCCGACCAGCCTAAAGGATAGGAGCGAGTTGGCAGTTTTGCCACCCCCTCCTATCCCCTGCCATTGGTCGGTCAGGCTGAGCACCAATGGCAGGCGGGGGGTTAGAGTTAATTTCCCCCCGCTCTGCCCACCGATCAAAGTCTGTACAGAGCGGGGGGAACACAGGAGGCGAGGGGGGGGGAACATGGCCCGGCTTACCCGGACCTGCGGCGGCGGAGGCATCCCGGAGCAGCGGCGTCATCATCTGAGTGGCGGCCGGAAAGTGCGTTGGAGAAGGCTGCAGTGAAGATCGCCATAAGTGATCTTCACTGTTGCCTTCTCAAAGCTGCAAAACTACAACTCCCAGCATGCCCACACAGCCAAAGGCTGTCTTGGCATGCTGAGAGTTGTAGTTTTGCAACATCTGGAGAGTCACAGTTTGGAGACCACTGTGTAGTGGTCTCTAAACTGTGGTCCTCCAGATGTTGCAAAACTACAACTTTCAGCATGCACTGACTGTCTGGGCATGCTGGGAGTTGTAGTTTTGCAACATCTGAAGTGGCACAGTTTGGAGACCACTATATGGTGGTCTCCAAACTGTAGCCCTCCAGATGTTGCAAAACTACAACTCCCAGCATGGCCAGACAGTCAGGGATGCTGGGCATGTAGTTCTGCAATATCTGGCCCTTCAGATGTTGCAGAACTACAACTCCCAGCATGCCTGGACAGTCTAGGCATGCTTGGAGTTGTAGTTTTGCAACATCTGGAGGGCTACAGTTTGGAGGCCACTGTTCATCCCCAGTTGTTGCATAACTACAACTCCTAGCATGCCCAGACTGTCCAGGCATGCTGGGAGTTGTAGTTCTGCAACATCTGAAGGGCCAGATATTGCAGAACTACACGCCCAGCATCCCTGACTGTCTGGCCATGCTGGGAATTGTAGTTTTGCAACAGCTGTAGGCACACTGGTTGGGAAACACTGAGCAAGAGTTTCCTAACTCAGTGATTCCAACCCATGTGCCTCCAGCTGTTGCAAAACTTCAACTCCCAGAGTGATCTGACAGACCGTACATGCTAGGAGTTATAGTCTTGCAACAGCTGGAGGCACATGGGTTGGAATTACTGAGCTAGAGTCTGTTTTCTAACTCAGTGGTTCCCCACCAGTGTGCCTACAGATGTTGTAAAACTACGACTCCCAGCATGTACAGTCTGTCAGTGCATTCTGGGAGTTGTCATTTTGCCACAGCTGGGGCGCCCCCTCCCCCCATGTGAATGTACAGGGTACATTCACACGGGCGGGTTTACTGTGGGTTTCCTTCAAGGAAACTTACTGTGAACCCCTGCCTGTGTGAATGTATCCTAAAAACACTACACTACACTAACAAATAAGAAAGAGTAAAACACTACACATACACCCCCTTACACGTCGCCCCCCCCCCCCAATAAAAATTTAAAACGTCTCATACGGCAGTGTTTTCTAAACGGCGCCTCCAGCTGTTGCAAAACCACAACTCCCAGTGTTGCCAGACAGCCATAGACTGTCCTGGCAGGCTGGGAGGCTTGCAACAGCTGGAGGCACCCTGTTTGGGAAACACTGCTGTAAGGTTTTGGTTGAGACAAGCGCCATCCTTGTAACCGGGTCCACCCCTATTGCAAATTCGTAATTTAGGCCTCAAATGCAAATGGCGCTCTCTCACTTCAGAGCCCTGTCGTATTTCAAGGCAACAGTTTAGGGCCACACATGGGGTATCTCCGTACTCGGGAGAAATTGTGTTACAAATTTTGGGGGGGGTTTTCTCCCATTACCCTTTGTAGAAATGGTAAATTTTGGGGAAAAAAACTGCACTTTAGTGAAAAATTTTTCTTTTCATTTACATATCCGAATTTAACGAAAAGTCGTCAAACACCTGATGGGTGTTAAGGCTCACCAGACCCCTTGTTAAGTGCCTTGAGGGGTGTAGTTTCTAAAATAGTATGCCATTGCATTTTTTTTTTGCTGTTCTGGCACCATAGGGGCTTCCTAAATGTGAAATGCCCCCCAAAAACATTTCAGCAAAATTAACTCTCCAAAATCCCGTTGTCGCTCCTTCCCTTCTGAGCCCTCTACTGCGCCCCCCGAACACTTGACATACACATATGAGGTATTTCCTTACTCTAGAGAAATTGGGTTACAAATTTTGGGGGGCCTTTTTCTCCTATTACCCCTTGTAAAGTTTGAAAAACTGGGTCTACAAAAACATGCGAGTGTAAAAAATGAAGATTTTGAATTTTCTCCTTCACATTGCTGCTATTCCTGTGAAACACCTAAAGGGTTAACCAACTTTTTGAATGTCATTTTGAATACTTTGAGGGGTGCAGTTTTTATAATGGGGTCATTTATGGGGTATTTCTAATATGAAGGCCCTTCAAATCCACTTCAAAACTGAACTGGTCCCTGAAAAATTCAGATTTTGGAAATTTTGTGAAAAATTGGAAAATTGCTTCTGAACTTTGAAGCCCTCTGATGTCTTCCAAAAGTAAAAACATGTCAACTTTATGATGTAAACATAAAGAAGACATGTTGTATTTGTGAATCAGTATATAATTTATTTGGAATGTCTGTTTTCCTTACAAGCAGAGAGCTACAAAGTTAGAAAAATATAAAATTTTCTATTTTTTCATCAAATTTTGGAATTTTTCACCAAGAAATTATGCAAGTATCGACAAAAATTTACCACTAACATAAAGTAGAATATTTCACGAAAAAAACAATCTCGGAATCAGAATGAAAATTAAAAGCATCCCAGAGTTATTAATGCTTAAAGTGACAGTGGTATAATGGGCTCCGTCCCCAAGGAGTTAAGCAAATTTCTCCCCATTTCATATCCAATTCCCTCCATTTTATGTTTAGTCAGTGAACATGAAATTGGGGGGAGATGGCTATATAAAATAGGGGGATTGGACATTAAATAGGGGGAACTTCACCATTTGTTTATAATATCGAAATCACAATATTTACCTCCATAAACACAATTACACATATCTTGCAGCCCTAATACACACACATACACACATGTACATACACACACATACACACACAAACACATACATACATGTACATACACAAAACACACATATTCACACAAACACATACACAAATATACACACATACACATACATACACAAGCACAAGTACATTTTTCTATTTGGGGTTTGGACACAGTTGGATAGGTAGAGAATATTTTTATGGGGTAAAGTGGAACATAGAACAAATGCAGCAATTTTTTTCTTAATTAGTTTTTTTAATGAAGTAAACGAGATAAAGCTAAGCAATGACTTTTCCTCAGTCTGAAGCGCGGTCCTCATCGGCAGGAAGCAGTGAGGAGGAAGAGGATGACGGAGGTTCTGATTCCATCTCTGCTTCTTTTTCGTCCCTCTCTATATATAGGGCCGTGGCCATGAAGAAGGCCCCTCCAATGACTGCCATTATGGTGCAGGTCATGAGGGCATACTCCAGGCTGCGGTATTTCAGAAGAGGGGATTTGGCATATCCTCGTTCGTAGGTGTCAGATATCAGGCCGATGAGGTACGGGCTGCCGGCGTCACCTAGGAGGTGATAGATTGTCATCTGCACGGCCAGGGCTGAAGATCTCCTCCACGGAGTTACTACTTTTAGTATAATGTCAGATATGAGGGTGAAATTTACTGACAGAAGCGTCTCTCCGATGAAGATGAAGATGTTGGTTGCAACGAGGCTGATGTTGCCAAAAGTCAATGCCAACAGAAGAAAAGGGGCAGAAAGCATCATCGCGCAGCCACACACAAGCGGGTCCGCCCGTGGGTTGGATTTGCGATATCTTTTACTTATCTCTGACCCTGCTACAACTCCCAGAATGCCAGAGACGACAGTAACAACACCAAATATTAGGATGTCGTGATAGTCACACGGTTCAGCACGGCAAGGGTCCTTCTCTTGTAGGAGTGTTCGTGCGTGGGTCAGGTATGACGGACCCCATACACCTATGGCTCCCACTATGAAGGATACCGCCGTCGATCCCATGGTGGTTAACATGAAGCTCTGATTTTTAAATAGTTTTTTCAGATCTGTCGCCCATTTGGCAAACTTCTGGGATTTGTTGTTCTTCTTCCCGTTTGTAGTCGTTCTTGGAAGCTCTTTTGAGACCAAAATCATCAAAGCCACAGCTATGAGGCCCAGGCCAGGAGTGACCCGAAACGCCCAGTGCCAATCACCCCTTGCTGCATCAGTCACTTTGGGCCCGATGATGTATCCTAGTCCGCAGCCTACAGGTATGACGGAGTAAAACACGTTCAGCATGCGGGTCCGCTGGTCACTTGTAAAAAGGTCTGCAATGATGGAGGGGGCGATGGTGCAGAAAGTCGCCTCTCCGGCTCCAACCAGTCCACTCGTCAGCAGGAAGAGCAGGAAGTAACCGTCAGGGATGAATGACAGGGTAAGTGTCATGCTCAGCCAAACGATGACTCCTGCGCAAACAGTATATTTCTTATTACAGTGGTCGCCCAAATATCCGGCAATTGGTGCGACCAGCACGTAGCTTCCAATGAACAATGTATTCAATAAGCCGGACAGACTAGCATTGGTGTCATATGCTTTCTGTATATAAGGCAGCACCCCCGCCACGCTGGAGCGATTTGCATAGATGAGCAAATTAACAAAGGCGAGGATCACTGCGGTGATGATGGAACGTGCGGTGGACATCACGCTTAGAGATGGCAGGTTCTGCCTCTCAGGGATATCGCCCTTTTCTACATCCATATCACTATGGTCCTCCATTGCTTCTTCCTCCTCCTTCAGCAATGGGTCTTGTGGAGAGGCCATGGTCACAGGTCAGAGCCTGAAAACACTAGAGAGAGAGATAAGTGAACACATTAGACAACATGTCATCATTCCTGTCATTATACAATAGATCCTTCATACAGAGCAGAAATGTCCAGCACAGAACCACAAGATAACACTAAGACCATCACAGCCTCATAAGAAGACGCTTCTCTATAAGTGTTTTATATGGAGACGTCTTCCCTGAGGTTTCCAATGTCTGATAACCCTGAACCTGTCCGGTCCTAGTAATATCTGATAACCCTGAACCTGTCCGGTCCTAGTAATATCTGATAACCCTGAACCTGTCCGGTCCTAGTAATATCTGATAACCCTCAACCTGTCCGGTCCTAGTAATATCTGATAACCCTGAACCTGTCTGGTCCTAGTAATATCTGATAACCCTGAACCTGTCCGGTCCTAGTAATATCTGATAACCCTGAACCTGTTCGGTCCTAGTAATATCTGATTACCCTGAACCTGTCCTGTCCTAGTAATATCTGATAACCCTGAACCTGTCCGGTCCTAGTAATATCTGATAACCCTGAACCTGTCCGGTCCTAGTAATATCTGATAACCCTGAACCTGTCCGGTCCTAGTAATATCTGATAACCCTAAACCTCTCCGGTCCTAGTAATATCTGACAACCCTGAATCTGTCCTAGTAATGGCGGATTATAAGGGCTTGGCTGTATGGTCACTGGGCCATGTGAACTTCATACTGTAGATACAATTGGGCTATCCCGCTATATACATTTACTAATAATGAACCTACCCCACCTCATTGGGATCTATCCGTACCCTATATGACTTTCTGCCACTAGTTGATTTGAAAAATGTTTTCCCTTTCGGAGTACCCAGAGTATTTCTATTGTTAGTACACACAGAATTCTATTATAAACTATTATATTTCTGCCCTAATCGTTCTGTCATTCTTTTACTACACCACCAAATCTTTCTCATAGACTTATATCTTTTAGAACATCATGAATTAGGACTCTTTTTCTTGGAGGCTTTTTTGGGCATAATTGCATTTTAGCAGTTTTGCAAGAAAAAGCTCTGGTCATGATACTATCTTTGCGTTTTATTACGTTTAATGCCTAAGCCAAGTATTGTCACAATGCTATGAGGAATATAATTTTTGTTATTTCTTTTGGAAATAAATTTCTTGCTTTTTATGCTAAAAAAAAGCAAAAACAAAAAAAAAACCCTGACAAACAAAATGCCCTGTGTATGTATGAATAGAAGAGGCTGAGACTTACCTTGTGGTTCTCTCTTCAGACAAGGAACGGTCAAAATCTCGAATTCTCTATCGCAAATAGAAACTCTCTAACAAACACTTTGCACCACAGGTTGTGAATGCAAAACACACTGAAGAGACTGCAGCCGGCGCGCACCTCCTTGTACAGCTTACGGTGACCTCATCACAAGCATGTGTGACATCACAGGGTTCTAAACCACCTTCAGGTATGTGTATATCTGTATAGTAAATGTGAGTAGCCGTATTAGTCCAGTGATGCAGATTGTAATACCTTTTTTATTGGACTAACAGAATTTTGTAGAGACAAACTTTTGGGATTACTCCCTGATAATTTATCAAGTCCTTTGATCATTAGTCCTTGACTATTGGACTTAATAAAGGGCGGAATCCTGAAAGCTCTATAAAATTCGGTTAGTCCAATAAAAAAGGTATTACAAGAGACTGCAACATTTTTTTGATTTGTGTATATATATATATATATATATATATATATATATATATATATGGTTCCAAGGAAAATGCTGTGGCACTCAAGGTATGGTGAAAAAATGAAAACTATTTATTCATCCCAAATGTGCAAAGAGCGACGTTTCGATGGTCTCACACCATCATTATCAAGCCACTTGATAATAATGGTGTGAGACCATCGAAACGTCGCTCTTTGCACATTTGGGATGAACAAATAGTTTTCTTTTTTTCACCATACCTTGAGTGCCACAGCATTTTCCTTGGAACTACGTATGCTGGATCTGGGACCCGGATCCTAGCTGGAGGCACCTACTCACACTTTAGGAGTGCTGCTTTCTTCTTTGACATATATATATATATACATATATATATATAAATATATATATATATATATATATATATATATATATATATTAAGATACACCTAGAAATACTAGAATACTACATCAAGTAGATAAAAACATCTTTTAGAAAAATATTTCTCCAGGCCTGCCGAGTATATCCCCGTACTTCACAGTGTCTTCTTAGTTTATGTATTTTAATCTTTTGACCTTTTAACCCCACTAGGACCAAGGGCATCCTGTTACTTAAGAGCTCGGTAACAGGGCGTTGAACGGAAGGGGACCACCGCCCCCCCATGTCAGCGATCGCGATCTGCAAAGATCCCGGGTAAAACGAATCTCCAGTGACCCGGTGACCAGGAAAATAAGGAGGATCGGGGCTGACAAGACAACACTGTTCCCCTTGAAGGGATAGGAGTGAGGTGGTAGGGGTGCCACCCCTCCTTTCCCTGCTATTGGTCAGTCAAGAGTGACCAACCTATAGCAGATCAGGGAGGGGTTAAAGTTCGGTCCTGCTCTGCCCACCTACAGTAGTCCGGGAAGAGTGGGGAAACTGTGCTGGGAGCCGCGTCGGAGGTCCCTTACCGAAAGCGGGCGGCAATCGTCGGCGGCCAGCGATCCTGCTACTAATGGAAGCCAGTAGGTGAGTTGTTGCCTTGCAACATCTGGAGGGCCACAGTTTGGAGACCACTATACAGTGGTCTCATATCTATAGCCCTCCAGATGTTGCAAAACTACAACTCCCAGCATGCCCAGACAGCCGTTTGCTGTTTGGTTATGCTGGGATTTGTAGTTTTGCAAGATTTAGAGGTACAGTTTGGAGATCACTGTGCCGTGGCATCTAAACTGTGGCCCTCTAGATCTTGCAAAACTACAACTCCCAGCATGCACGAACAGCAAACGGCTGTCTCGGCATGCTAGGAGTTGTAGTTGCGTGCCTCCAGCTGTTGCATAACTACAACTCCCAGCATCAGTACATGCTGGGAGATGTAGTTTTGCAACAGCTGGAGGCACACTTGTTGGAAAATACTGAGTTAGGTAACAGAACCTAGCTCGGGTTTTCCAACCAGTGCCTCCAGCTGCTGCAAAACTACAGCTCCCAGCATGCATAGTCTGTCAGGGTACATTCACACAGTCGGGTTAACAGTGAGTTTCCTGCTTCAAATTTAAGCTGCTGCAAATTTTTCGTCACAGCTCAAACTCCTAGCAGGAAACTCACCATAAACCCCCGCCCATGTGAATGTACCCTAAAAACACTACACTACACTAACAAAATATAAAGGGTAAAACACTACATGTACACCCCCTTACACTGTCCCCCCCAATAAAAATGAAAAATGTCTCGTACGGCAGTGTTTCCAAAATGGAGCCTCGTGCTGTTGCAAACTGACTGTCCAGGCATGCTGGGAGTATAGCAACAGCTGGAGGCACCCTGTTTGGGCATCACTGGTGTAGAAAACCCCAATGTCCACCCCTATGCAAATCCCTAATTTAGGCCTCAAATGCGCATGGCGCTCTCTCACTTCAGAGCCCTGTCGTATTTCAAGGAAACAGTTTAGGGTCACATATGGGGTATTTCCGTACTTGGGAGCAACTGTGTTACAAAGTTTGGGGGGCTTTTTCTCCTTTTACCCCATATAGAAAGGAAAAGTTGGGTTCTACACCAGCCTGTTGGTGTAAAAAAAATAAAAAAAAATTACACTAACATGCTGGTGTAGCCCCATACTTTTCATTTTCACAAGGAAAAAGGAAAGAAAGACCCCCAAAATTTTTAACACAATTTCTCATGAGTACGGAAATACCCCATATGTGGACGTAAAATGTTCTGCAGGCGCACAACAGGGCTCAGAAGTGAGAGAGAGCCATGTACATTTGAGGCCCAAATTGGTTATTGCACAGGTTGCATTGGTTATAGCACATTTTTCAGATGTTCTGGCAAAAAAATAAATTCCCACATGTGACCCTTTTTTGGAAACTACACCCCTCACGGAACTTAACAAGGGGTATAGTGAGCCGTAACACCCCACAGGTGTTTGATTAATTTTTATTAAAGTTGGATGTGAAAAAAAATATATATATTTCACTACAATGCCGGTGTTAACCTAAATGTTTCATTTTCATAGAGAAAATAGGAAAAAATTTTGCTCCTTCTCATCTGAATATTGTAGTTCGCCCGCAGAGCACTTTACATCCACGTATGGGGTATTTCCATACTCAGAAGAAATGTTTTACAAATTTTGGGGGGCATTTTCTCCTATTACCCCTTGTAAAAATGTAAAATTTTGGGGAAAAACTGCATTTCAGTGACATTTTTTTTTTCATTTAAACATGCGGTTTTAATGAAAAATTGTCAAACACCTGTAGAGTGTTAAGGCTCACTGTACCCCTTGTTACATGCCTTGAGGGGTGTAGTTTCCAAACTAGTATGCCATGTGTGTTTTTGTTTTGTTTTTTTGTTTTTTGCTGTTCTGGCACCATAGGGGATTCCTAAATGTGACATGCCCCCCAAAAACCATTTCAACAAAATTCTCTCTCCAAAAGCGCAATGGTGCTCCTTCTCTTCTTAGCATTGTAGTTCGCCCACAGAACACTTTACATCCACATATTGGGTGTTTCCATACTCAGAAGAAATGGGGTTACAAATTTTGCGGCGCATTTTAGTGAAAAAAATATTCATTTACACATCTGACTTAAATAAAAAGTCGTCAAACACCTGTGGGAGATTAAGGCTCACTGTACCCCTTATTAGGTTCCTTGAGGGGTATAGTTTCTAAAAAAGTATGCCGTGTTGGATATTTTTTTTTGCTGTTCTGGCACCATGGGGGCTTCCTAAATGCGACATGCCCCCCAAAAACCATTTCAGGAATCCCTCTCCAAAATCCAATTGTTGCTCCTTCCTTTCTGATCCTTGTAGTGCACATGCAGAGCCCTTTACCTCCACATGTGAGGTATTTCCTTATTCGAGAGAAATTGGGTTACAAATTATGGGGGGCTTTTTCTCCTTTTACCCCTTGTAAGAATAAAAATGAGTATACAAGAACATGCAAGAGTAAAAAATTAAGATTTTGAATTTTCTCCTTCACTTTGCTGCTATTCCTGTGAAACACTTAAAGGGTTAGCAAACTTTCTGGATGTCAGTTTGAATACTTTGTAGGGTGCAGTTTTTATAGTGGGGTCATTTATGGGGTATTTCTAACATGAAAGCCCCTCAAATCCACTTCAACTGAACTGGTCCCTGAAAAATTCCGATTTTGAAATTGTTGTGAAAAATTGGAAAATTGCTGCTGAGCTTTGTCCTCTGATGTCTTCTAAAAGTAAAAACATGTCAACTTTATGATGCCAACATAAAGTAGATATGTTGTAAATGTGAATCAATATATAATTTATTTAGAATATCCTTTTTTCTTATAAGCAGAGAATTTCAAAGTAAAAAAAAAATTTTACATTTTAAAATTTTTCATCAAGTTTTGGAATTTTTCACCAAGAAATGATGCAAGTATCGCCGAAAATTTACCACTAACATAAAGTAAAATATGTCACGAAAAAACATTCTCGGAATCAGAATGAAAAGTAAAAGCATTACAGAGTTATTAATGCTTAAAGTGTCCATAAGGTTAAAATGGGCTTGGTCCTTAAAGGGGTACTCCGCCCCTAGACATCTTATCCCCTATCCAAAGGATACGGATAGTGGATAAGATGTCAGATTGCCGTGGTCCCGCTACTGGGGACCCCGGGGATCGCTGCTGCAGCACCCCGCTATCATTACTGCGCAGAGCGAAATCGCTCTGCACGTAATGACGGGCAATACAGGGGCCGGAGCATCGTTACTTCACGGCTCCGCCCTTCGTGACGTCACGGCCCGCCCCGTCAATACAAGTCTATGGGAGGGGGCGTGGCGGCGTCACGCCCCCTGCCATAGACTTGCATTAAGGGGACGGGCCGTGATGTCATGAGGGGCGGAGCCATGATGTCACGCTGCTCCGGCCCCTATATTGCCCGTCATTACGCACAGAGCGAGCTCGCTCTGTGCAGTAATGATGGAGGGGTGCTGCAGCGGCGATCCCCAGGGTCCCCAGCAGCGGGACCGTGGCGATCTAACATCTTATCCCCTATCTTTTGGATAGGGGATAAGATGCCAGGGGAGGAGTGCCCCTTTAAGGGGTTAATAAATACTTTTGCACCACAATTTGCCCTTTGGATTGTTTATTTATTGCTTTTTCCACCATTATAGTTAGTTTCACAGTATTCCTGTAGGTCTGGTATCTTTTTGCTCGGGCTTTGTTGCATCTTTGACATTTTTTATATTTATTGCAGTTTGACCCATGTGCTCTGTATACTTTACCTTTGCGGCCGTCTGCCCATTTTACATTTAATTTACACACTATTTTCTTAAATTTGCCACTAGTTTTTAGTTTATTTAATTTAATTGATGTACCCTCTATTTACATAACACAATCCAATTTCATTATTTGTGAGTGCTTATTTATATTTTTTTATCATTTTTACATTGTGCCTTATTATTTATGAATTTTTATTATTAATAAATAATCTTCACATTATACCATATTTATATAATGAATGACCTCCTTATTCCTTTTTGTCCATCACATACATTATGGTTGTCGTCTTGTCTGTGGTGTATTTCTCGGCCTGTATGCTCGGCACTGTGAACTTCCTCACCGGTCCCCTTTGTCATTAGGTCCCTACAGCACTATCTTTTTCTCTCGCCTTCTCTATGTTGTTCCGTGTCATGTCGTCTTGCGCACACGTCACTTTTCATCCGGCTGTAGAGATCCATGATACTCGGAGGCTCTGGCTCAGAACTGACAGCAGGGAATACAGTGGGGATCAAAAGTTTGGGCACCCCAGGTAAAAATTTGTATCAATGTGCATAATGAAGCCAAGGAAAGATGGAAAAATCTCCAAAAGGCATCAAATTACTGATTAGACATTCTTATAATATGTCAACAAAAGTTTGATTTTATTTCCATCATTTACACTTTGAAAATAACAGAAAACAAAAAAAACGGCGTCTGCAAAAGTTTGAGCACCCTGCAGTGATAATATCTTGTACTGCCCCCTTTGGCAAGTATCACAGCTTGTAAACGCTTTTTGTAGCCAAAATTCTGGTTTGAGTTATCTTTGCCCATTCTTCCTTACAAAAGTCTTCCAGTTCTTTGAGATTTCTGGGCTGTCTGTCACGTACTGCTCTTTTAAGGTCTATCCATAGATTTTCAATTATGTTGAGGTCAGGAGATTGTGAAGGCCATGGCAAAACCTTCAGTTTACGCCTCTTAATGTAATCCCCCGTGGATTTCGAGGTGTGTTTAGGATCTTTATCCATTTGTAGAAGCCATCCTCTCTTTGACTTCAGCTTTTTCACAAATTGCATCAAGTTAACATCCAAAATTTGCTGAAATTTTATTGAATCCATTTTTCCTTCTACTCATGAGATGTTCCCTTTGCCACTGTCTGCAATACAACCCCAAAGTATGATTGATCCACCCCCACGCTTAACAGTTGCAAAGAGGTTCTTTTCATTAAATTCTGTTCCCATTCTTCTCCAAACTTACCTTTGCTCATTCCAGCCAAAAAGTTCAATTTTAACCTCATCGGTCCACAGAACTTATTTCCAAAATGCATCAGGCTTGTCTATATGTTCATTTGCAAAGTTTAAATGCTGATTTTTGTGGTGAGGACGTAGAAGAGGTTTTCTTCTGATGACTCTTCCATGAAGACCATATTTGAACAATTATCTCTTTATAGTGGAATAGTGTACCACAACTCCAGTGTCTGCCAGATCTTTCTGGAGGGATTCTGCAGTCAAAAATGGGTTTTGAATTGTTTTTCTCACAATCCTGCGAGCTGTTCTGTCTGATACTTTTCTTGGTTTTCCAGATCTTACTTTAACTTCCACTGTTCCTGATGACTGTCATTTGTTAATTACATTCCGAACAGAGGATATTGACATCTTAAAACGTTTTGCTATTTTCTTATAGCCTTCTCCAGCTTTGTGAGCGTCAACTATTTTCAATTTCAGATTTCTAGACAACTGCTTAGAAGAACCCATGGTGCTGATTGTTGGGGCAAGGTCAGATGAGTCTGGGCATTTAAAACCTTTGAGATTGACATCACCTGGTCTTCCCAGATGATGATTGAGAACAATCCATGACACTGGCAGGTCTCAGCTTTGCAAAGGGGGCAGTGCATGCTATAAATTCTGCAAGGTGCCCAAACTTTTGCAGACCCCATTTTTTTTGTTTTCTGTTATTTTGAAAGTGTAAATGATGGAAATAAAATCTAACTTTTGTTGACATATTATAAGAATGTCTAATCTGTAATTTGATGCCTTTTGGAGATTTTTCCATCTTTCCTTGGCTTCTTTATGCACATCAATACAAATTTTTACCTGGGGTGCCCAAACTTTTGATCCCCACTGTAAGTCACCACAAGGCAAGTTGCGGGGAAGTGGGGTTTCTCTATAAACATGTCACTAATATTGGGGTACAATTATTGGAAAAGGTCTGCCAAGGGGTACTCAGGGGAAAAAGGTTAAAGGGGTATTCAAGGAAAAAAAAACTTTTATATATATATATATACATATATATATATATATATATATATATATATATATATCTCAACTGGCTCTAGAAAGTTAAACAGATTTATAAATTACTTCTATTAAAAAATCTTAATCCTTCCAATAATTTTCAGCTGCTGAAGTTGAGTTGTACTTTTCTGTCTGACAACAGTGCTCTCTGCTGACATCTCTGCTTATCTTGGGAACTGCACAGAGTAGAAGAGGTTTGCTATGGGGATTCGATTCTTCTCTGGACAGTTCCTGAGACAGGTGCCATCAGAGAGCGCTTAGGCAGAAAAGAACAACTCAACTTCAGCAGCTCAAAAGTACTGAAAGGATTAAGATTTTTTTTAATAGAAGTAATTTACAAATCTGTTTCACTTTCTGGAGCTAGTTGATATATAAAAAACAATTTTTTTCCCTGGATAATCCCTTTTAGAACCACACTGCTGTAAACGAACGGCGCGTGCAGCAGGGAGATCGCGAGGGGACCCTCGCGATTAGAAATCTTATCCTTTGGTTAAGTTATAAGATGTCTAGGGGCAGAGTACCCCTTTAACCCCTAGGTGTCTTTCTTCACAGCAACCTGCTGCTCACTGCTTGTTGTTAGGCTTAGTCCATCTCTAGTAACAGAAAGACTTTTATGAAACATAGGAAGTGGGGGTGGGGCTTAGCTTCTGCAGGAGAGTGACAAGGCTGTATACCTGCAGTCTGTGAGCCTGACTGCTTCCTTCAGATGGTTCACACTGTGTCTTTAGTTTTTCTCAACCAGGGTTCCTCCAGCTGTTGCTAACTTACAACTTCCAGCATGCCAGGACAACCTTTATTGCTGCTCATATGGCAAATTGATTGTATACCAGAAACCACCATTTCCCCCCTATATGCCATCTATAGTAGTGTACTGCAAATCATCCCTCAGCACAGTGCCAGCTATCTGTCTTCCTTCCTGGTACATTGTTAACCCTTGATAGGGACGAAGACAGATAGCGGAGTTATACTATATTTCTTTTATTTCCTCCTCCCCCTAAAAAAAAACTCCTTAGACCAGTGTGTCTCCAGCTGTTGCCAGCGGCTGTCCGGGCATGCTGGGAATTGTAGGTTTGCAACAGCTGGAGGCACATTGTTTGGAAAACACAACATTAGACCTTCTGGCATGTGAAGAACTTTTTAGACTTCACCTTTGGACCCCCAACCACAGTTGTTGCCGTGACGAGGACGGCGGTTCTCACGGAAGACAGCCCTTCTTGGATCCACGCCTCTCGGATCAAACTCGTTCAACATCACCCAAAGGAGGTAATAACGGGGGCAGACAGCCCTGACCTTGAAAGCCTACCGAAAGATGTACCCGCTGATGCCCTGGCCTTGTTCTGGCAGATGGTTGAAGAAACTAAGTCTCATGATGTTTGCATTAATGACTTTATTGACTTTGATTCACCCCACGGTGACTCTGCAGAATGACTTAGAGAGACACCCAAACAATAAGTTCCTGAAACACCATATAATGTTAGCACAAAACCTCACTGCAAAGGATTGTTGGATATGCACCCATGCCCCTGTGTCTGCCCAAAGCATGCCCTACTTTGCTATCCCTGTGCCCTCATATGAATTATTTCAGGGAGACTGTTTTGACATGCTTGCTGACAATGAGGCACGATATGCAAAGAACTGGAACACCTCAGTGGGTATTCCTATAGTAGGATGGGTGGGGCAGCCATGGTGGCAGGGAAACTTAAGCAGCCCAGGCCCAGGACCACACCAAATGTTGGTTTTCAAAGGGGGTTCCTGGGTAACTCGAGTAGTCACACATATACTAGACCTAGGAGCGATCCCCACGGAAGGGATAAAAGTTAGTTTCCACAGGACATCCGCAAGTACTGATCTTCTTAAGCCCAGCCAGATAGAAAGGTACTTACATGACCCAAAATGGCCAAATAACACCCTCTTTACTCAGGCTACTCAAGACGTAGACTGCTATAATATAACAGGACACCAATCATGCAATGACACGTCAGAATACCAACTTACTGATCCAATATGTAATAACCCAGATGTGGGCTACTGCGGTAGATTAGGGCAGATACCTTCCTGGTGTTACTTAACAAATGCCTCTAGACTCATTGACATAGTTAATAAACTTATCAATCAACATTCCTCTTTCTGGGAGCTCCCACGAGACATCTATTGGGTATGTGGTAGGGAAGCCTACAAGTGGTTGCCTGTAGGGGTCAAAGGCACATGCACCCTAGCTAGACTTACCCCCTCCACCTTTGTCATATCCAACGACGACATTGACATGAGAGCAGCTCCTAAACATATGTTATACCGAAGAGCAGCAGATAACAAAGAAAGGGAAAACGGTAGGCAACATGTTGTACAAATGGGAATAACCAACAAGCTTTTTAGCACCATTTTTATATATCCAATGGTGATGCAAATATGGGATAAGTTAGTCGAAGCCACTAACTACCTCGACGACCAAATATATGACATTTTAGAAATTACTAATACCTCTGTGTCCGTGCAAAACCAACTGATGATAGTGACTAACCAACACGCAATAGTCTTGGACTATCTCACAGCAGCCCAAGGAGGGATGTGTCAAATCATAGGTCCTACTTGTTGCCATTACATAGACACTTCAGGAAAAATTCAGATGCACCACCAGCTTGAGAACATACAAAAATTGAGGGACAAATATGCCAAAAACAATTAAATCAACAGGGATAAGTGGTGGGGGGATACCTTTTCAATATTGAATCCCGCTACCTGGCTCAAGGGCGTAGGAGGATGGATAGGGGGCGTTCTGCAGCTCATAATACACATTACTGTCATTGCCCTTATAGTATATGTGTCAATAAAACTTATTTTCTTATGTATGAAACGCTGCAAGCCAAGACCTGCTGCAGATACTAAAATCCTCCTCTCCACCTCATCAGACACCCAAGTCCCTCTACTTCACCGTCACTCAGCAGAAGACTATACTGCCTGCATAAAGACCTTTCAAAAGAAAATAGAAAACAAGAAAAACCAAGTTGTCTAAAGTGACAACTGGTTTTAAGAGGGGATTGAAGGATACAAGAGTCTTGATAGAATAATACAGATCTGTAATCTTGTATGATGTATATCTTAATTCTGTAATACTGTATGATATATCTTAATTCTGCCTTTTGTAACCGCAAGGCTTGTACCGTACTTCTCGTTTTCTCAACTGCTGATTCCTAACTGTTGTGCACGTACATCCTGTTCTTGTGTTCTGCTGACTTGTAACTATTAAGCAACATGGTATATATATATGAACGTTGGCAAATAGTAAAACAGAGCGTACTTAGAGGGCATCTTGTGTGCATGTATTTTGTTCCACACCTGACAAGACGCTCTCCTGGCCAGTACAAGCCTTAAGCCAAATTGGACCTAGTACCAGGGGTACGGAAAAGACAGAGAACCAGTACCAGGGGTACTGAGTAGACAGAGAACCTTTCATCCACCGGCTGGTGTATTACAAAAATACAGAGTTTTTTCAGCTAATGGGCCCTAATCAGTGCATACCGCATACGTACATCCAAGTATTGTACCATTTAGTACCTGTTAAGCTGTCAAGGTGCTCCACACCGTCAAAGTCCAAACAATAGTATCCACCGACTGGTGTATTACAAAACTACACAGTTTTTTCTGCTAATAGGCATATTACTGCCCTCATCAGTGCATACCGCATAGGTACATCCAAGTATTGTACCATTTAGTACCTGCTAAGCTGTCAAGGTGCTCCATACCGTCAAAGTCCAAACAATAGTATCCACCGGCTGGTGTTTTACAAAAATACAGATTTTTTTTCTGCTAATAGTTAGGCATATTACTGCCCTCATCAGTGCATACCGCATAGGTACATCCAAGTATTGTACCATTTAGTACCTGTTAAGCTGTCAAGGTGCTCCATACCATCAAAGTCCAAACAATAGTATCCACCGGCTGGTGTATTACAAAAATACAGATTTTTTTTTCTGCTAATAGGCATATTACTGCCCTCATCAGTGCATACCGCATAGGTACATCCAAGTATTGTACCATTTAGTACCTGTTAAGCTGTCAAGGTGCTCCATACCGTCAAAGTCCAAACAATAGTATCATAGTTACATAGTTAGTATTGTTGAAAAAAGACATACGTCCATCAAGTCCAACCAGGGAATTGAAGTGAAGGGTGTAAGGGGATAAGGGGAAGGGATGTAGTTTTATAATTCTGCATAAGCTTTAATGTTATTTTGTTCCAGGAATGTATATAACCCTGTTTTAAAGCTGTTAATTGTTCCTGCTGTGACCAGTTCCTGAGGTAGACCGTTCCATAAATTCACAGTCCTCACGGTAAAGAAGGCGTGTCGCCCCTTTAGACTAAACCTTTTCTTCTCCAGACGGAGGGAGTGCCCCCTCGTCCTTTGGGGGGGGTTTAACCTGGAACAGTTTTTCTCCATATTTTTTGTATGGGCCATTTATATACTTATATACGTTTATCATATCCCCCCTTAAACGTCTCTTCTCAAGACTAAACAATTGTAACTCCTTTAATCGCTCCTCATAGCTAAGATGTTCCATGCCCCATATTAGTTTAGTCGCGTGTCTCTGCACCCTTTCCAACTCCGCAGTGTCCCTTTTATGAACAGGCGACCAAAACTGAACAGCATATTCCAGGTGAGGCCGTACCAATGCTTTATAAAGGGGGAGTATTATGTCCCTGTCCCTTGAGTCCATGCCTCTTTTTATACATGACAATATCCTGCCGGCTTTGGAAGCAGCAGCCTGACATTGCATGCTATTCTGTAGTCTGGGATCTACAAGTACACCCAGATCCTTCTCTACCAGTGACTCTGCCAGTTTAATCCCCCCTAAGACATACGACGCATGCAGGTTATTAGTACCCAGATGCATAACTTTACATTTATCCACATTGAACCTCATTTGCCAAGTGGATGCCCAGACACTTAGTCTATCCAAGTCATCTTGTAACTTATGCACATCTTCTATAGACTGTACTGTGCTACAAAGCTTGGTGTCATCTGCAAAGATAGAAACAGAGCTGTTAATACCATCCTCTATATCATTGATAAATAAATTAAACAACAGCGGTCCCAGTACTGAACCTTGGGGTACACCACTAATAACCGGGGACCAATCAGAGTACGAATCATTCACCACCACTCTCTGGGTACGATCCATGAGCCAGTGTTCAATCCAGTTACAAACTAAAGTTTCCAAGCCCAAGGACCTTAATTTACCTGTCAGACGTCTGTGAGGGACAGTATCAAACGCTTTGGCAAAATCCAGAAACACTATATCCACAGCCATTCCTCTGTCAAGGCTTCTACTCACCTCTTCATAAAAGCAAATTAGATTGGTTTGACAACTTCTATCCTTAGTAAACCCATGCTGGCTATCACTTATAATACTATTATCCCCTATGTATTCCTGTATGTAATCCCTTATAAGTCCTTCAAACAATTTACCCACAATGCACGTTAGACTTACCGGTCTATAATTGCCTGGCGAAGACCTAGAGCCCTTCTTGAAGATTGGCACCACATTCGCCCTGCGCCAGTCCCCTGGCACAAAACCAGACACCAGAGAATCTCTAAATATCATGAACAGGGGTACAGATATTACTGAACTTACCTCTCTAAGAACTCTTGGGTGTAGTCCATCCGGCCCTGGAGATTTGCTTACATTTACTTTACTTAACTTACCTTGTACCATCTCTACATTAAGCCAGTTCAGTACATTATATATTATATTTTGGGCAGGTCCTGGCAGCAGCTCTGCACCCCGCCAGCACTTAATGACGTGTCTCTCCCTATACACTGAAAGAATAGTTACCTGTTTCCCAGTGGGTCACAATGCCTGTTCCAGTTTTTTGCTGCCCGCGGTTTGGCCAACAAAAACTCATGACAGGTTCCCTTTAATACATCTGATCCATCTTACAACAGAGGTCTTTTACGTTTTTACTGCACCAATTTTCTTTTACAGTTTACTGGGGCTGCTGTATAAAAAAAAAGAAAAGAAAAAAATATTGATACTTATCTAGCCTGTTTCCCCATAGCTCCCACTGTAACACTGTGAATCATACGTCAAGGTGCTGTGTTTGATTCACCACTTCAGCTCTTCTGCAAGATGCAATATTTTATTTTTCCACTAGATGCTGCTCTTGCTCCATTTTATTAATAACTCTCATTGTACTGTAATCTGCAATATTTTCTAAAAGTGTGCTGCTGAATAACAAAATTAAAGAGTGTAAATGTTAATGAAATACGCAGTACATGTCACATCAATGTACCCTGAGGCTGGGTTCAAACTGCTTAAAAATTTCTGAATGCACAAACAAATTAGAGTCCACAAAACCACTAAAAGATATTGGCCGTGATTTACTAAGAGTGGAGTATAGTTCTCTTTGTGATTTTTTTTTTCCTGACAGGTATTTTTCCACGGTATTTACTAATCTTTTCCTTATGTTTTGCAATTTTCCTTATGTTTTGCTTTTTTACAACTGAGCTGAGCTGTTGGGTTTTCCAGAGCTCAAATCCACCTCATTTTATGTTGGAACATTAGTAAATATATTGGAATATTTCAAAATGGTCGGGCACACACCACTTTTCCTGGGTTTTCCTGCAAAACCGAAGGGTTCTGAGAAGCCTCAGTTTTTAGGGGGGCACAGACTGTCGCAAATTGTGTTGCAGTGTGCGACACATGTTGGGCACACAACCGGAGGAACAACTGTTAGGAAAATACCACAAGTTAGACACCATTCAGATTTTTTTTTTTTTGCTGAGTGCAACATGAATGTAGCAGCATTTCGCTAACACTTAGTATCAAACACTCACAGTAATTTATCTCATATACAAGGGCTGGACTGGGACCAAAAATAGGCCTGGGCATTTTAAATTAAGCAGCCTATTTTGGCCATGGGTGTGGCTATGTGAAGGCAGTGCCACAAAGAGAAGGGGGCAAATGTCAATTCTAGTTGGGTATAGGGTACATAAATATATAAACTATATAAATGTTAACATAGGTAAGACAATTTCCCATGATAAACACATGTACCTCTAAATAAATTATATATTTACCAAATAACACCAGTGTATAAAGAAGAATATTATCACTATACATATTACCATCATAGAGTTACTGACCAAATCCTGTGTATTGAGACCAATATTACCAATAATACCAGAATACAAGGAGGAATATGATCACCATACATATTACCATCATACTGTTACTGACTGACCAACTCCTGTATATTGGGAACAATATTACTCATATATTACCATTATACAAGAAGGAATATTATCACCATACATATTACCATCATACTGTTACTGACCAAATCCTGTATCCTGACCAATATTACCAATAATACCAGTATGCAAGGAGGAAATATTATCACCCTGCATATTACCATCATACTGTTACTGACCAAATCCTGTATACTGAGACCAATATTACCAATAATACTAGTATATAAAAAGGAAATATTCCCCCCATACAGTGACCATACAGTTGTAGACATCAGCTCTACACAGGCTCTGTACCACCATATAACTGATAACATACAGTTACAACAGGTGACTCGCAGGTGAGGTCTTCTCTAATTGGAGTTGTTCTCTTTCCTTTTTTTTTTCTCCATCCGGTTTTGACTGTCATGAAAATTTCTTCCACCCACAATATGTCTCTGCAGATCCTGATTTAGTCTCCACACTTTGTTAGCACTTTGTTGGTGTCTTACTCAGTAGTGTGTCTCACTCATTAGGTATACAGGTGCCCTGATTAGGTAGGTGTCACCTGTAGGTAGGTCCCTCTGTAGATAGCCTACCCTCTGTAGATAGTTACTCCCTGTAGGCAATAGCAACAGCTGTTTTACTCACTGTAGGTAGGACCCCCTGTAGATAGTAGCCACCTGTATAGTTGCAGCCATCCCAAATAGATGTAGCCCCCTTTAGGTAGTAGAAGTATCAGCTGCCCCTTTTAAGTAGTAGCATACCCCTTTAGCTAGTAGTAGTACTAGAAACCCTCTTTAGGTAGTAGTGATAGCTGCAGCCCCCTTTGGGTAGTAATAGCAGCCCCATTTAGGAAGTTGCTTCCCCTAATGTCAAGATCTAAAAGAAACGAAAAAACGAAAGAAAAAAAACACACCACACCCACTGGGCTCCTGTAGTCAACTCATGGCCTCTTTTCTTTCCTTCCTCCGTTATGTGCTCCGGCACATGATGATGTCACTCATCTGTGCCAGACCACAGAGGAAGGCTGTTCGGCCTCTTGTGGCTGTCTGCATAATACGGGCGGCCACAAGAATGATTGACAGAGTGAGGAGCTCTGACAAACAGTTGAGCACTGCATTAAACTATAGGCAAGTCATTAAGATGGGCTTATAGTAAATACGTCCTGGAATAACCAGCCCTACAGACGGACTGGCCCACTGAGAAAATGCCAGTGTGCATGATGGCCAGTCTGGCCCTGCATAGAATGCTTACAAAAATGCTTCCCCTTAATCAAGGGCTGGACTGGGGAAAAAAATAGGCCCGGGCATTTTAGACTAAGCAGCCTACTTTGGCCATGAGTGAGGGCCACGACAGGGGAGGAGCCAAATGTTAGTCATAGTTGGGTATAATAGGGTATAAAATTAAATATAATTTTCATATATATATATATATATATATATATCATAAAGCAAGTCCAAGTCACAGCATCAAAGTGAAAGACCCCAGTTCAAATACAAAAAGCTGTAAGATGTATTGGTTCCCCAATCTGCGACGTGTCGGCTATGTTCATGCCTTCATCTAACACATAGCCGAAACATTGCAGATTGGGGAACCAATACATCTTACAGCTTTTTTTCATTTTGAACTGGGGTCTTTCACTTGATGCTGCTACTTGACGGCTACATACACTTCTATATATATATATATATATATATATATATATATATATATAGTCACATCCAAGAAGGCTGCATACCTGAACAAACTACTGTGTCCAGTCCAGGTCAGAACCCCCAGTAGTAGAAAAATTCCAAAAGACAGCGGCACTCCAATAACATGAAAAAATGGTGTTTATTACATACTAAAACGTGAGTGTAATAAACACAATTTTTTCACGTTATTGGAGTGCCGCTGTCTTTTGGATTTTTTCTAAATATATATAGACCCCACTAGAAAAAGTGTATGTGGTACAGCTTTTCCCACCCACAGCAGAGCTGCGCAAAATTCATCATCCTGCGGCACCTTCTTGATAAATAAGATGCACGCTAGTCAAACCCACCACTCAAATAAATGTGGGAAAATATCTATACTGTAGACCAGTGGTTCTTAACCTGGGTTCGATCGAACCCCAGGGGTTCGGTGAGTCAGTCCCGGGGATTCGGCGGGGGAGGTCGCAACAGGACAGGCAAACCAAGCAATTGCTTGGGGCCCCGAGCAGAGCCGGTGTTTGCCCGTCCTGTAGCGACGGGCCAATTCCCCCCATCGCTATTAACTCCCTGCGGCCCCGCATTAAGTTTAAAAATGCAGGGCCACCGGGACGTCACTGACGTCCTGTGCGTGCGCCCATGGAAACGAAGGCGCCGAGGACCGGAGGATAGAGAAGGAGGAAGACCCGCGCTGGCCAGCGACACGTCATCATTGGTGCTCTGACCACCGGTCCCGAGACCTACTGCTATAGCCGGAGCGGTGGTCGGAGCACTGAAGTGGGCAGTACACATGCATACAGCCTCCAGCCATACACTGAATATGGCTGGAGGCTGTTTGTCTGTGGGTCAGTGGTCTTCAACCTATGGACCTCCAGATGTTGCAAAACTATAACTCCCAGCATGCCGTTGGCTGTCCGGGCATGCTGGGAGTTGTAGTTTTGCAACATCTGGAGGTCCGCAGGTTGAAGACCACTGGCCTACATAATGTGGGGGAACACTGCCTGCCTAATGTGGGGGAACACTGCCTGCCAAATGTGGGGGAACTCTGTCTGCCTAATGTGGGGGGAACTCTGTCTGTCTAATGTGGGGGGAACTCTGTCTGCCTAATGTGGGGGAACTCTGTCTGCCTAATGTGGGGGAACTCTGTCTGCCTAATGTGGGGGGAACTCTGTCTGCCTATGTGGGGGAACTCTGTCTGCTAATGTGGAGGAACACTGCCTGCCTAATGTGGGGGAACACTGCCTGCCTAATGTGGGGGAACACTGCCTGCCTAATGTGGGGGAACACTGCCTGCCTAATGTGGGGGAACACTGCTATTGTTGCGAAAATTACATGAGAGTGGCACCCGCCAAGGAAAGCCGCGCATTTCTGAACTGGTCTCTGAAAGACAACAGCAGAAGTCTGATTTGCAGTAAATATTCATTATGTTTTTCTTTTTGTGTGAAAATCATGTTTCCATGGTTTTCTTCTTTGTTCTTAATGGTTTTGTTCATTTTGTGCACCTATGTATAAATAAATACTTAAATATATACCTCCTATGTTTTGAATTAAAAAAAAAATCATATTTTATTTTTCCAATTAAGAAGGGTTCGGTGAATGCGCATATGAAACTGGTGCGGTTCAGTACCTCTAACAAGATTAAGAACCCCTGCTGTAGACATTCTTTGATAAATCATGGCCATAGTAGAAAAAGATGGATTTCCATTATATCTGGGATGCTTGCATCAACTGACATTTTATTGGTAAAGTAGTGCTGCATTATATATACACCTTAACATACAGTAGGTAAAACACTTTCTCATGATAAAACCATATACCTCTAAAAAAAAGTCATAAAGTAACCAAATCATACCAGTATATAAGAGTACCATTATCACTATACATATTACCATCATACTGTTACTGACCAAATCCTGTATACTAAGACCAATAGTACCAGTATACAAGGAGGAAAATTATCACCATACATTTTACCATCATACTGTTACTGACCAAATCTTGTATACTGAGACCAATATTACTAATAATACCAGTATATACAGAGGAGTATTATCACGATTCATTTTACCATCATACTGTTACTAACCAAATCCTGTATACTGAGAGCAATGTTACCAATAATACCAGTATAAATGAAGGAATATTATCACCCATAGTATGGTGATAATATTCCTCTTTGTATACTAGTATTATTGGTCTCAGTATACAGGGTTTGGTCAGTAATATTATGATGGTAATATGCATGGTGGCCATACATATTACCATCATACTGTTACTGATCAAATCCTCTATACTGAGACCTATATTACCAATAAATACCTGTATTTGTACCCCCTCCCGCCAAGAGACAATATAATGGTAAATATCAGCTGTTCACAGGCTCTGCAGACCATATAAGTGATCAAATACATTTATATCTGATGACATCTTCTCAGATCAAAGCCGTTCACTTTCCTTTTTCTTCTCTATCTGACCCAAACTGTCATGACCAATTCTTCTAGCCACAACTTGTCTCCACAGAACCTGCAAGACAAACATTTTAGGCTCCGCATTTTTCCAGCATCTATCTTCCAAACAGTAATAATAACCCCCTTGGTGTCCCACACAGTAGGGTGAGTAAATAAGTGGGTTGGGAAAGAGTAGGTAGGTCCTCCACATTAGGTAGTTAGGCTGATTCAGTAGGTAGACAGGTCCTTTTACAAAGTATTAGATGCCCTCATCCCTGTAGGTAGTATAAGCAGATCCTTTTGTAGGTAGTATTAGCAGCACCCCCACCTGTAGCTAGTATTAGTAGCCCTCTCTGTATACAGAGTCCCCTCCCCTGTATATAGTACCTGTAGGTTGTAAGTAGCACCCTATTATACAGTAGCCCCCCTTGTAGACAGTAAGTAGCCCCCCACAATATATAGTTGGAGTCCCCAGTATAAAGTAGCCCCCCCTGTAGGTAGTAAGTAGCCCCCCCTTGTAGGTAGCAAGTAGCCCCCCTTGTAAATACTAGACCTTTGTATGCAGCTGCTCCCCCTCTAGGTAGTAATTCCCCCCACGCCTGTAGGTAGTATAAGTAGCCCCCTCCTAGTTAGTAAGTAGCCCCCTTGTATAAAGTAGCAGTCCCCCTGTATCCCGAGGCCCCCCTGTATATAGCAGCAGTGTCCCCTTTAGGTAGTAAGTATCCCCCTTTATACAGTAGCCCCCCTTGTAGGTAGTACGTAGCTCCCCCTGTATAAAGTAGCAGTCCTCCAGTATAAAGTAGCCCCCTGTAGGTAGTAAGTACCCCCCCCCCCTTAGGTAGTAAGTAGCCCCCCACTTGTAAATAGTAGCCCCCCTGTATGCAACAGCTCCCCCTGTATACAGTATAGCCCCCCCCCCCCTGTACTGTATACATGGGGAGCTGTAACCAGCTGCCCCCCTCCTTCAGCCTCATTAATAGCATGCCAAGGTGTGTACGTGTGTGTATTTCTGCACTCAGATTCACTCAGATGTTTTGAGTATTATGTTTCAATTTTTTTATGATTGCATATCACTAATATGTCTATCAATCCTGTGATTTCTATAATTCCATGTCTTTTCCTTCTTGGTGTTGCATTTTCAGAACTGGTGAGTGCAATATCAAACATTATAATGCAAACCTTGAATTGGTTTACTGCGACTTTCAAAAGAACCTGTGGTCAACTTAAAAGGGTATTCTAGGAAAAAACTTATATATATATATATATATATATATATATATATATATATATATATATATATATATATATCAACTGGCTCCAGAAAGTTAAACAGATTTGTAATTGACTTCTATTAAAAAATGTTAATCCTTCCAATAATTATCGGCTGCTGAAGTTGAGTTGTTCTTTTCAGTGCTGAAATCTCTGCTTGTCTTGGGAACTGCACAGAGTAGAAGAGGTTTGCTATGGGGATTTGCTTCTACTCTGGACAGTTCCTGAGACAGGTGTCATCAGAGAGCACTTAGACAGAAAAGAACAACTCAACTTCAGCAGCTCATAAGTACTGAAAGGATTAAGATTTTTTAATATAAGTAATTTACAAATCTGTTTAACTTTCTAGCGCCAGTTTATATATATGTTTATATATATATATATATATATATATATATATATATATGCACTTGATTACAAGGACTTATTTTGATTGTTATGTTTGGAATAATGAAGAAATGTATCACCTAAGACGATGAAAGGTGGCTTCTGCCTCGTTAGACTTTTTCCTTCCTGTGAACCAGCACAATACATTTTCTTCCAAATTTGCTATGTTAGATATGCAGCATTTTCTAAAGTGTCCCTAGCTCTAACAGAACAGGTTCTTGTCAGAGATGGGTATATGTAAAGTGTATGTTCACCTATACACGCTGCTATACAACTGTAGACAGATGTCCATGATGGTTGAACTGAGCTCCTATAATGGAATGAGAGTTACTTATAAAAATAAATAAAAGCTAGCTATATACATTTTAAAAATAAATAAAAGCTACCTACATACATTTTAAGCAGCCAACAGAAGTGCAAATTGCAGGTGTCAGGTAAGATTACACTACGATCTGACATCATTGCGCATGCTCCTATCAGAAAACATACAAGGCATTCTGCACCAGGCTTTCACACTTTAGCTGATGTAGGTGGCAGCGCAAGCCATAAAGGAGTACTCCCGTGGAAAACTTTTTATTTAAAATCAACTGGTGTCAGAAAGTTAAACAGATTATAAATTACTTCTATTAAAAAAATCTAAATCCTTCCAGTACCTATTAGCTGCTGAATACTACAGAGGAAATGGTTTTCTTTTTGGAACACAGAGCTTTTTCTGACATCATGACCACAGTGCTCTCTGCTGACATCTCTGTCCATTTTAAGAACTGTCCAGAGTAGGAGAAAATCCCCATAGCAAACATATGCTGCTCTGGACAGTTCCTAAAATGGCCAGGGATGTCAGCAGAGAGCACTGTGGTCATGATGTCAGCAGAGAGCTCTGTGTTCCAAAAAGAAAACCATTTTCTCTGTAGTATTCAACAGCTAATAAGTACTGAAAAGATTAAGATTTTTTAATAGAAGTAATTTACAAATCTGTTTAACTTTCTGGCACCAGTTGATTTAAAAATAAAAGTTTTCCACGGGAGTACCCTTTTAACCCTTTAAGGACTTAGGACGTACCAGTACGTCCTGAGCCCACTCCTGGTGTTAAAAACAGGGTCACGCCGTGACCCCGCATAACACCGGGTCGGTCCCGGCTGCTAATCAAAGCCGGGACCCTGGGCTAACAGCACGCAACACCGATCGTTGTGCCGCGCGCTGTTAACTCTTACGAAGCGGCGATCAAAGTTGACCGCTGCGTCTGAAAACAAAAGTAAATGCTTTCCGGCAGCTCAGTCGGGCTGATCAGGACATCGCGATAAAATCGCGATGTTTCAATCAGCTGGGACGCAGGCGGAGGTCTACTTACCTGTGTCCGTCGCGTCCGATCGGGGTTTGATTGCTCCAAGCCTGAACTACAGGCTTGAACAATCGAGCCCCTATCTTGCTGATCCGTGCAGAGCTATGGCTTTGCAGGGATCAGCATAGGAGATCAGTGTGTGCAGTGCTATAGGCCCCTATGGGAGCTATAGCACTGCAAAAAAAAAAGTGGGAAAAAAAGGTAAAAAAGGTCATTTAACCCCTTCCCTAAAAGAAGTTCAAATCACCAGCCTTTTCCCATACGCAGAAAAATAAAAAAAGTTATAGGGGTCAGAAAATGACAATTTTAAACGTATAAATTTCTGTGCATGTAGTTATGATTTTTTCCAGAAGTACGACAAAATCAAACCTATATAAGTAGGGTATCATTTTAATCATATGGACCTACAGAATAAAGAGAAGGTGTCATTTTTACTAAAAAATGTACTGCGTAGAAACGGAAGCCCCCAAAAGTTACAAAATGGCGTTTTTTCTTCAATTTCGTCGCACAATGATTTTTTTCCCGCTTCGCTGTAGATTTTTGGGTAAAATGACTGATGTCACTGCAAAGTAGAATTGGTGGTGCAAAAAATAAGCCATCATATGGCTTTTTAGGTGCAAAATTGAAGGGTTATGATTTTTGAAAGGTGAGGAGGAAAAAACGAAAGTGCAAAAACCGAAAGCCCCTCAGTCCTTAAGGGGTTAAAATGACATTGGAGTCTCCACCCAGGGACCACAGTATTAAAATGAAAAATATATAACTTGCGATGGCACCCAAAAAAAAACTCCACCGGAGTCTGATGACAAGCTACAACGCATTTGCCGTAATATCTAAATATCTATGGTCTATGAATCTTTTCTATTTGGTCTAAGGCTGGGTTGGCATATATCAGTGGTGTCCAGAAAGCTTTCAGTGCCCAAGCTAGACATACTTGATGACATGTTTGGGTACTTAGTGCATCGATATAGGGGGACATTTATCAATATTTGCTTATGTATTCCTTTTTTTAGTTCTTTTTTTCTTACTATTTTTTTTTGCTTATGTGCAACTTATTTATCAACTGGTTTCAGCTTGTTGATAAATTTCTTTCACATAAGCAATTTTTTTTTTTTTTTTGCTTTGGTAGTGGCTTTTTCTGCTCCACGTCTGAGCTGGAGTAAATTTAGTAGGTTTTTTCATGTGATGCGACTTTTTTTGCGACTTTTGCACTTGATAAATCTCTGTCCACTGTAAGTCAAAAATTACTTTTTGCTTTGGTAAGCAAGTTTTATTTTTTTTTTTTTTTTTGCTTTGGGCACCGCGCATAAAATAGAGTAGTTGCTCATGCAACTTTTTTGCGACAATTTTAAGCAAAAAAAAAAAACCTACTAAATGCTTTGATAAATGTCCCACATAGTGTTTATAGCCAGACAAAAAATGACATGAAGATTTATTTTTCTGGCTAAGGAATACATCGGATGTCACAACTAATGTCAGAGGAAAACTATAGGATCGTTTTGTCATCAGTTTTCTTCAACTGTTCTTGTACTATACTAGGGGGATTCAATTGGCGGATTGAATATATGTGGGTAGGTCTAGAGATGAGCGAACTTACAGTAAATTCGACTCGTCACGAACTTCTCGGCTCGGCAGTTGATGACTTATCCTGCATAAATTAGTTCAGCTTTCAGGTGCTCCGGTGGGCTGGAAAAGGTGGATACAGTCCTAGGAGACACTTTTCTAGGAATGTATCCACCTTTTCCAGCCCACCGGAGCACCTGAAGGCTGAACTTATTTACGCAGGATAAGTCATCAACTGCCGAGCCGAGAAGTTCGTGACGAATCGAATTTACTGTAAGTTCGCTCATCTCTAGGTAGGTCCTTAGTCCTAGTATAAAGGTTTACTACCTTGCATGTTCAAGGATTTGCACACTTATAAACTCTAGATGGCGCTTGTGTAATGATATGTGATGCTACGTCCCTTTACCTACAGTATTGTCACTTGTAAAAGTCAAATACAATGCCTAGCTGCATCCTTCATATTTTAACTGTAATGCATATATTTGCACTTCATTGTAGGCTGGTATCAGTATTAATGCTGCCATTTTTGCATTTATATTTTACATACAATACAAAATTACAAATACAAAGCAACATGTATACAATCCCACTGCCTGTGGGAGTCAACACATATTAGTAAGTATCTTTGTACAGGCCAGTGATTCCCAACCAGGGTGCCTTCAGCTGTTGCAAAACTACAACTCCCAGCATGCCCGGGCAGCCGTTGGCTGCCCGGGCATGCTGGGAGTTGTAGTTTTGCAACAGCTGGAGGCACCCTGGTTGGGAAACACTGGCACAGGCACTTGCAGGTATAATGTGCAGTAGGTGGATCACAACAGACAAGTGTCATGATTAGAGAAAATGATAATGTAATACATATAGGTTAACCTGCAGGGATATGATACTCCTCTGTATCTCTGTCAAAGTGGTGTAGAAATGGACGTCCTTGAATATACATAAAACAATGCTGTGAAAAAGTAAAAATGTATCACGTCTCCATTTAAACCTTTGGGCTACTTCCGATTTTATCCAAAACCATCTTTATACTAAGATGATAGAGGTGTCAGTGTATGGAAATTGGAAATTTGGCTTCATCTTTCAAGGTCTTAAAAGGGTACTCCGATGGAAAACTTTTTTTTTTTTTTTAATCAACTGGTTCCAGAAAGTTAAACAGATTTGTAAATTACTTCTATTAAAAAGTTACTTCTAGTACTTATTAGGTGCTGAATACTACAGAGGAAATGGTTTTCTTTTTGGAACACAGAGCTCTCTGCTGACACCTCTGTCCATTTTAAGAACTGTCCAGAGTAGGAGAAAATCCCCATAGAAAACATATGCTGCTCTGGACAGTTCCTAAAATGGACAGAGATGTCAGCAGAGAGCACTGTGGTCAGGATGTCAGCAGAGAGCTCTGTGTTCCAAAAAGAAAAGAATTTCCTCTGTAGTATTCAGCAGCTAATAAGTACTGGAAGGATAAAGATTTTTTTTTATAGAAGTCATTTACAAATCTGTTTAACTTTCTGGCACCTGTTGATAAAAAAATAAAAATAAAAAAAAAGTTTTTCACAGTAGTACCCCTTTAATGTTGTTAAATTTTATAACAGCTGCTATCTACACAGTTTCATCACTGAAACTTCTTGTCATCATGACACATTATATAAACCAAGTACTGATCAGTTCTATATTTCTAGGTAGCAGCCATTAATATGCATGCTAAAGACCTGGTACAATAAAAAGTCAAAAAACAATAATATCTATACAGTTAAAAAAGTCAATCTAAACCAGAGGTAGAAATGCATAACATACAATCTATGGCATACTGTATTATAAATAAAGCATATCTGAGGTACCAACATTAAGTGGATCATCTATTATGAAATAAAAATAAGTAATAAGAAATGTAATAAATATTGGCTTAAACCAGGGGTAAAAAAAATTGACAATTTCAAACACAATAGAAAGCCTCCAGACTGCTTATGGTGCAGTATTTTCAGTAACCATTAACAACTCTTAGGGTACGTTCCCACACGGCGTATTTGCTGCGTATTTGCTGCTGTGTATTTTATTTTCCCTGTTGAAGTCAATGGGTAGGAAAATACGCAGCACCAAATACGCAGCAAATACGCAGCAAAATACGCCGTGTGGGAACGCACCCTTACACAACAAAAGCCAGAAACGAAATGCCCTGTAGTGGTACCAGAATGAACGTGTCTGGGTAATGCACACCCTGGTTTTTCTGCAGAAGCGGATTTATATGTCCAAAAAATATGTCCATTGTTTTAAATAAAGGCATAAAAGTAGATGAATTAATTGATATAAAATAATAATAATCTATTGTCAATAATAAAGTTAATTCTTTCCATATGGTAAATGGATGTGCACATTACTCCATCATAAAATAGATGCTTAGTAAATACATGTACACTTAAGAAGATGCATTCTAAGATGTTAATGTTGTGGTTTGAAATTGATAAGACTGGTTTGTTAACTGATGTACATAAAGAACAACACAATCCAAGCCTGCACACAGGGTTTCTATACATTCCATAACTCTGCCTTGGAGCTACACTTCATCAGTGTACAGAAAGGACATGTGAACAAAGTAAGCCCACATCAATCTCTTAGTAACTAAGTTGTGTTACCACATACAGGATATTACAGAATGAAAAAGCACTGCCCTTGCTATGTCATGTAAAGGGGAATTTTAGGTCAATAAACTATTAAAAAAAAAACAAACATCTTCGTTAGCTATTACTGGCCTCCTCGGAGAAAAGCAAACAACGCTTTTCCCATCGCAATACGTTTTCCTGACCCTGGTCTCTGGCAGATCAATTTTCCTATAGACTCAAAAAAAAGAAATAAGAAAGGAGTGTTATGCAAAATAATTTATAGTTGGAATATGGGTCGTATGTATACGTCCTATAGCGGGAAGGGGTTAATTAAACATAAACACTTTGGGGTTTTATATGATGAAACCCTGATCCAATAAGAAGCTTATAAGGAGTACTGTAAACTGCTATGTTTACAATTAGTTTTTTGGGCAATTCACAGTCAGGTTTTCTGCATCTGGCAGCAGGATATGGCGGGGGAATTTCGAAACTGCCTCCTGCTGCATCCGGCTTTTGACCAAGACTGAAATCCGTTGTCTGCTGTGGATTTCAGCCCGGTTCAAAAACTGAATATGGTCAGAAAATGAACCATGGCAAAGGTACGACAGGGATATGGCAAGGGGCAGTTTTAAAATATTCCTGCCATATCTGGCTGCCGGATTCACAAACAAGATGTGAATGCACCCTTATTGACAATAATGTCTACATGATCACTACTTATACACTGAGCAACCATAGCATTAAAACCACTGACAGGGGAAGGGAATAACAATGATGTTCTCTTATCAATGGTGTCTGTTAAGGTGGTTATCCAGGATTAGAAAAACAGAGTTGATGTCTTCAAACAGCACCACAGTTGTAATCAGGTCGTGTGTTGTATTGTAGCTCAGTTCTATTGAAGCCCTCAAGACTTTTTGTTGGACATGCGGAATGAAGCCTAGCCCATCTGGTCTGATCATATAGAAGATAAGATTGTGCCACCAATTCTACTTTGCAGTGACATTAGTCATTTTGCCCAATAATCCAAAACAGAAAAAAGAAAAAATAGAAAAAAAAATCATTGTGCGACAAAATCGAAGAAAAAACGCCATTTTGTAACTTTTGGGGGCTTCCGTTTCTACGCAGTGCTTTTACGGTAAAAATGACACCTTATCATTATTCTGTAGGTCCATTCGGTTAAAATGATATCCTACTTATATAGGTTTGATCTTGTCGTATTTCTGGAAAAAATCATAACTACATGCAGGAAAATGTATACGTTTAAGAATATGTCCTCTTCTGACCCCTATAACTTTTTATTTTTCCACATATGGGGATGTATGAATGCTCATTGCTTGCGCCGTGATCTGCAGTTTTTACTGGTACCATATTTGTTTTGATTTGACTTTTTGATCGCTTTTTATAAATTTTTTTATGGTATAAAAAGTGGCCAAAAATACGCTATTTTGGATTTTTTTTACATGTACGCCATTGGCCGTGAGGTTTAATTAACTATATATTTTTATAGTCTGGACATTTACACACGCGGCAATACCACATATGTTTATATTTATTTTTATTGACATCGTTTGTGTTTTTTTATGGGAAAAGGGGGGTGATTCTGACTTTAATTAGGGAAGGGGTTCAATCACATTAACACTTTTTTTTCACTTTTTTTTTCTAATGTTATAGCCCCTATAGAGGACTATAACATTGCACACACTGATCTCTTAAACTGTTCACTGCCATGCATTAACATGGCATTGATCAGTGTTATCGCCACTCGACTGCTCCTGCCTGGATCTCAGGCATGGAGAAGTCATTCGGCGATCAGACACGCAGGACCCAGGTAGGGATCCTCCTGGTGTCCTGCAATCTGTTCGAGATGCAGCAATTTCACCACTGCGGTCCCAAACAGCCTGACTCATCTGCCGGGATGCTTTCTGTTTCACTTCAGATGCGGCGGCCAACTTTGATCGTCATGTCTGAAGCGTTAATAACGGGCATCAACGCGATCGGTGATGCCCGGTATATATGGGAGGGAACGAAAATGTGGAGTCATTATGGGTAGAAATATATGGAGATAAAAATTCAAAAAATTCTAATTTGGGTTTGCTATAACCCACCAAATATAATGGAAGAGGCAGAAGATCAATTACTGAGGCAAATAAACAAGGCAGCAAATCAAAATGATGTGATAATAATGGGGGACTTTAACTATCCTGATATAATCTGGGAGACTGAGACCTGTGAATCTCATAAAGGAAACAGGTTTCTGTGTATAGCTAAAGACAAATTATCTGTCCCAAATAGTGCAGGGCCCGACCAGAGGGGGCGCCCCACTGGATTTAATATTAACCAACAGACCTGACAGAGTAACTAATGTGCAAGTAGAAGGACACCTAGGAAATAGGGATCATAATCTAATACATTATAGCTTGTTCTTCAATAAGGGAATTTCTCGAGGGACCACAAAAACAATGAACTTTAGGAAGGCAAAGTTTGATCAACTCAGAGAAGCCCTTAACAATATAAATTGGGATAATGTCCTCAAAAGCAAGAATACTGACACTAAATGGGAGACTTAAAAATATCTTAAATTCTCACTGTAAGAGGTATATAGCTTATGGGAATAAAATGGCAGAAATAAAAGAAAACCAATATGGATGAATAAAAATGTTAAGGATAATAAATGACAAAAATAAAGCATTTAAACTACTAAAACAGGATGGCAGTGAAGAAGCATTAAAAAGCTATAGAGAAAAATGTAAAATATGTAAAAAAAAAAAAACTGATAAAAGCTACAAAAATAGAGACAGAAAGATTAATTGCCAAAGAGAGTAAAACTTGTCAGGGACTGACCAGTGAGACCTAAACTGACCATAAAACCACTCTCCCTGCCTACTTGCTCATCCACCCTAAACAGTGGGTTGACAACTGGGTGCCGGTCACTCCCTGAACTAAAGTGCAGTGGGCTTAAAAACACATACCAATAAATAGTCGGTCACAAACCAGAAACATACAGGAACATAGAACTCCATAGTATAAGGGGGGCACAATATCAGTGGTCATGAACAGAGGACTCCATAGATCAGAGGCATGAACAGAGGACTCAGAGGTCGTGAACAGAGGACACTATAGATCGGCAGTCATGAACAGAGGACACTATAGATAAGTGGTCATGAACAGAACTCCAAAGATCTGAATAAAGAACTAATAAATATATAGAGTTCAAAACACCATACAGGAAAACAGATGAGTCTGAACATACTCCAGAAACAAAACAGGAATAAGCTGAATCCCCTAGAAAAACCTCCGGTAGACACAGGAATAACAATACCCTCTGAGTCCCCACGGACAGGTAAACAGGATCTATTGCTAAACAGGAATATTCGCAATCCCGCAATATATAATATAGAACACTGTTCACACTGAACACAAGACAGGAATAGCAATCTCTCTGAACACCTCCAGTAGACACGGAGTCCCCATGGAGTGATAACAGGGATCTAACATAGGACACTGTTCACACTGAACAAAAGACAGGAATAGCAATCCCTCAGAACAACTCCAGTAGACGCAGGAATAACAATACCCTTTGAGTCCACATGTACAGGTAACAGGGATGCCTTAATACACAGGATATAATAGACTACACTATTCACACTAGACATAAAAATTGGACACTCCACTAACGAAGTAGCCATTAATAATAAATCCAAATAGACTACTGGCCAGCGTCCCACTTACCAGTGTGAACAGGCTGCTGGCCCAGTAGGAAAACAGAAACATAAAACACAGAACTTCATAAGAACAGATACAAGAGAAAACACAGTGTGAACAGAAACATAGCAGAAAAGATATAGACAGGATATTGTCATGTATAAAAAGAGGCATGGACTCGAGGGGCAGGGACATAATACTCCCCCTTTATAAAGCATTGGTACGGCCTCACCTGGAATATGCTGTTCAGTTTTGGTCGCCTGTTCATAAAAGGGACACTGCGGAGTTGGAAAGGGTGCAGAGACGCGCGACTAAACTAATATGGGGCATGGAACATCTTAGCTATGAGGAGCGATTAAAGGAGTTACAATTGTTTAGTCTTGAGAAGAGACGTTTAAGGGGGGATATGATAAACGTATATAAGTATATAAATGGCCCATACAAAAAATATGGAGAAAAACTGTTCCAGGTTAAACCCCCCCAAAGGACGAGGGGGCACTCCCTCCGTCTGGAGAAGAAAAGGTTTAGTCTAAAGGGGCGGCACGCCTTCTTTACCGTGAGGACTGTGAATTTATGGAACGGTCTACCTCAGGAACTGGTCACAGCAGGAACAATTAACAGCTTTAAAGCAGGGTTAGATACATTCCTGGAACAAAATAACATTAATGCTTATGCAGAATTATAAAACTACATCCCTTTCCCTTATCCCCTTACATCCTTCCCTTCAATCCCCTGGTTGGACTTGATGGACGTATGTCTTTTTTCAACCATACTAACTATGTAACTATGTAACTATAAATCTTAAAACCCACTATACAAACACAGATTAAAATCTACTATAAGCATGCCACCTAACCATGGCTAAAACAAGAAAATACAAAGTGCATGCTAAAACAGAGATAGTAGATTAAAAGCTCAAATAAAGAGTGTTTCACCAAGAGCTCCAAAGCAGCAGGACCAGCATCTTAGCAAGTCAGGATATAATGAAGTATCACCAGCTCAGAGGCTAGATTGGGATGACTTTAACCCCCTAAGGACTTAGGACGTATCAGTACATCCTGAGCCCGCTCCCGGTGTTAAAAAACGGGGTCACGCCGTGACCCCGCATAACACAGGGTCGGTCCCGGCTGCTAATCAAAGCAGGGACCCTGGGCTAACAGCGCCCAGCACTGATCATTGTTCCGCTTACTGTTAACTCTTCAGAAGCGGCGATCAAAGTTGACCGCTGCGTCTGAAAACAAAAGTAAACGCTTCCCGACAGCTCAGTCGGGCTGATCAGGACATCGCGATAAAATCGCGATGTTCCGATCAGCTGGGACGCAGGCAGAGGTCTCCTTACCTGTGTCCGTGGCGTCCGATCGGGGTGTGATTGCTCCAAGCCTGAACTACAGGCTTGAGCAATCGAGCCCCTATCTCGCTGATCCGTGCAGAGCTATGGCTCTGCACGGATCAGCATAGGATATCAGTGTGTGCAGTGCTATAGCTCCCTATGGGAGCTATAGCACTGCAAAAAAAAAGTGAAAAAAAAAAAGTTAACAAAGGTCATTTAACCCCTTTCCTAATAAATGTTCAAATCACCCCCCTTTTCCCATAAAAAAAACTGTGTAAATAAAAATAAACATGTGGTATCGCCGCGTGCGTAAATGTCTGAACTATAAAAATATATCATTAATTAAACCGCACGGTCAATGGCGTATGCGCAAAAAATTCTAAAGTCCAAAATAACGTATTTTTGGTCTCTTTTGATATCATGAAAAAATGAATAAAAAGCGATCAAAAAGTCTGATCAATATAAAAATTATACCGCTAAAAACATCAGATCACGGCGCAAAAAATGAGCCCTCATACCACCCCATACGCGGAAAAATAAAAAAGTTATAGGGGTCAGAAGACTGAAACTGAAAAGGACGCAGGGTTTTTCCGTTTTTGCACTTTCGTTTTTTCCTCCTTACCTTTTAAAAATCATAACCCTTTCAATTTTCCACCTAAAAATCCATATGATGGCTTATTTTTTGCATCTCTAATTTGCAGTGACATTAGTCATTTTACCCAAAAATTCACGGCGAAACAGAAAAAAACATCATTGTGCGACAAAATCGAAGAAAAAACGCAATTTTGTAAATTTTGGGGGCTTCCGTTTCTATGCAGTGCATATTTCGGTACAAATGACACTTTATCATTATTCTGTAGGTCCATACGGTTAAAATGATACCCTACTTATATAGGTTTCATTTTGTCGTACTTCTGGAAAAAATCATAACTACATGCAGGAAAATGTATACGTTTAAAAATGTCCTCTTCTGACCCCTATAAATTTTTTTTTTTTTTCCACATACAGGGTTGTTTGAGGGCTCATTTTTTGCGGCGTAATCAGACATTTTTATCGGTATCATTTTTGTTTTGATCGGACTTTTTGATCACTTTTTATTCATTTTTTAATGGTATAAAAAGTGACCAAAAATATGCTTTTTGGACTTAGGAATTTTTTTACGTGTACGCCATTGACCGTGCGGTTTAATTAACGATATATTTTTATAGTTTGGACATTTAGGCACGCGGTGATACCACATATGTATATTTTTATTTTTATTTACACAGTTTTAATTTTTTTATGGGAAAAGGGGGGTGATTCAAACTTTTATTAGGGAAGAGGTTAAATGACCTTTATTAACACTTTTTTTAAACTTTTTTTTGCAGTGTTATAGCTCCCATAGGGACCTATAACACTGCAAACACTGATCTTTTACACAGATCACTGGCGTGTATTAACAAGCCGGTGATCAGTGTTATTGGATCTCAGGCACGAAGCAGTCATTCGCCGATCGGACACCGAGGAGGCAGGTAAGGGCCCTCCCGGTGTCCTGTAAACTGTTTGGGACGCCGCAATTTCACCACGGCTGTCCCGAACAGCCTGACTGAGCAGCCGGGATACTTTCACTTTCACTTTAGACGCGGTGGTCAGCTTTGATCGCCGCGTCTGAAGGGTTAATACAGGGTATCACCGCGATCGGTGATGTCCTGTATTAGCCGCGGGTCCCGGCCGTTGATAGCTGCCGGGACCGACCCGATATGACGCGGGGAGCCGGCGGAGGAGGTAAATATACGTCCCTCGTCGTTAAGGGGTTAACTATATACAGTCATGGCCGTAAATGTTGGCACCCCTGAAATTTGAAGAAAATTAAGTATTTCTCACAGAAAAGGATTGCAGTAACACATGTTTTGCTATACACATGTTTATTCCCTTTGTGTGTATTGGATCTAAACCAAAAAAGGGAGGAAAAAAAGCAAATTGGACATAATGTCACACCAAACTCCAAAAATGGTCTGGAAAAAATTATTGGCACCCTTAACATAATATTTGGTTGCACACCCTTTGGAAAAAATGACTGAAATCAGTAGCTTTCTTTAACCATCAATAAGCTTCTTACACCTCTCAGCCGGAATGTTGGACCACTCTTCCTTTGCAAACTGCTCCAAGTCTCTCTTATTGGAAGGGTGCCTTTTCCCAACAGCAATTTTAAGATCTCTCCACAGGTGTTCAATGGGATTTAGATCTGGATTCATTGCTGGCCACTTCAGAACTCTTCAGCGCTCTGTTGCCATCCATTTCTGGCTGCTTTTTGATGTATGTTTGGGTTCATTGTCCTGCTGGAAGACCCAAGATCTCAGATGCAAACCCATCTTTCTGACACTGGGCTGTACAGTGCTACCCAAAATCCGTTGGTAATCCTCAGATTTCATGATGCCTTGTACACATTCAACGCACCCAGTGCCAGAGGCAGCAAAACAACCCCAAAACATCATTGAACCTCCACCATATTTCACTGTAGGTACTGTGTTTTTTTCTTTGTAGGCCTCATTCCATTTTCGGTAAACAGTAGAATGATGTGCTTTACCAAAAAGCTCTATCTTGGTCGCACATGTCCACAAGACTTTTTCCCAGAAGGATTTTGGCTTACTCAAGTTCATTTTAGTGAAATGGAGTCTTGCTTTTTTATGTCAGCAGTGGGGTCCTCCTGCCATAGCATTTCATTTCATTTAAATGTCGACAGATAGTTTGCGCTGACACTGATGTTCCCTTAGCCTGCAGGACAGCTTGAATATCTTTGGAACTTGTTTGGGGCTACTTATCCACCATCCGGTCTATCCTGCGTCAACACCATTCATCAATTTTTCTCTTCCGTCCATGTCCAGGAAGATTAGCTACAGTGCCGTGGGTTACAAAATTCTTGATAATGTTGTGCACTGTGGACAGACAAATCTAGATCTCTGGAGATGGACTTGTAACCTTGAGATTGTTGATATTTTTCCACAATTTGGGTTCTCAAGTCCTCAGACAGTTCTCTTCTCTTTGTCCATGCTTAGTGTGGCACACACAGACACACAATGCAAAGACTAAGTGAACTTCTCTCCTTTTTATCTGCTTTCAGGTGTGATTTTTATATTGCCCACACCTGTTACTTGCCCCAGGTGAGTTTAAAGGAGCATCACATGCTTGAAACAGTCTTATTCATCCACAATTTTGAAAGGGTGCTAATAATTTTGTCCAGCTCATTTTTGGAGTGTGGTGTGACATTATCTCCAATTTGCTTTTTTTCCCTCCCTTTTTCGGTTTAGTTTCAATACACACAAAGGGAATAAACATGTGTATAGCAAAACACAGCAGTCCCACCTGTCCACCTGCTCCCCCACACATCCAAGCCGCTGTACTGTCTTTGAATAAAGAAGCTGATCTTAATTGCATGAATCCCAGTGAGTGCTGCATTTTCTATTCAAGTCTTTCTGTTGGATTGATTCTATTCTATTTCACGCCATTGCACCCGGGAACTTATTTGAGCGGTTACTAACACTTTCCCAGTACTCGGACTCCATTTTTGCAACACGTGAGATACACCCATAAGCAGTGCCGGTAGCACCTTCTATAGACTGCATAGCAAAACATGTGTTACTGGAATCCTTTTCTGTGAGAAATACTTCATTTTCTTGAAAAACTTCAGGGGTGCCAACATTTACTGCCATGACTGTAAATAGTAAAAAGATTAAAACTAAAAGTGTTGGCCCATTTCAGAAATTATAAATGGGGATCAGGAAAAGCAAATATATTAAACAAATTCTTCTCCACTGTATTCACCGAAGAAAAATTAAATGCCAGGTGAAATACATCGAGATAAGGTAAACTCTCCAATAAAGGTCACCTGTCTAACCCAGGAAGAAGTATAGGTCACCTGTCTAACCCAGGAAGAAGTACAGTGCAGCCTACAAAAAATCTAAATAGACAAATCACCAGGTCCAGATGGCATTCACCCCTGTGTTCTAAAGGAATTAAAGGGGTACGCCGGTGGAAAACTTTTTTTTATTAATCAACTGGTTCCAGAAAGTTAAACAGATTTGTAAATTACTTCTATAAAAAAAATCTTAATGCTTTCGGTACTTCTTAGCCGCTGAATACTACAGAGGAAATTATTTTCTTTTTGGAACACAGAGCTCTCTGCTGACATCGCGAGCACAGTGCTCTCTGCTGACATCTCTGTCAATTTTAAGAACTGTCCAGAGTAGCGAACATATGCTGCTCTGGACAGTTCCTAAAAGGGACAGAGATGTCAGCAGAGAGCACTGTGTTCCAAAAAGAAAAGAATTTCCTCTGTAGTATTCAGCAGCTAATAAGTACTAGAAGGATTAAGATTTTTTAATAGAAGTAATTTACAAATCTGGTTAACTTTCTGGCACCAGTTGATTTAAAAGAAAAAAAAAATGTTTTCCACCAGAGTACCCCTTTAAGTAATGTAATAGACAGACCCCTATTTTTAATATTCAGGGACTCTATAGGAACAGGGACTGTTCCCCAGGACTGGAGCATGGCAAATATGGTGCCAATATTTAAAAAGGGGTCAAAAGGTGACCCTGGGAATTATAGACCTGTAGTTTAACCTCCATTGTATGCTAATTGTTATAGGGTTTTCTGAGAGATGCTATTTTGGAGTATCTTGATAAAAATAAATGTATGACCCCATATTAGCATGGATTTATGAGGGATCGGTCCTGTCAAACTAACCTGATCAGCTTTATGAGGAGGTGAATTCCAGACTTGGACCAGGGGCAATTGCTGGATGTCGTATATCTGGATTTTTCCAAACCATTTGATACGGTACCACATAATAACTATATATAAATATATCAGGGGACAGTACAGAGATCTCTCCCATGATCTATTTATACCCAGGTCTGTATCTATAACAAGGGGGCATCCTCTACGTCTAGAGGAAAGAAGTTTTCTACACCAACACAGACGGGGGTTCTTTACTGTAAGAGCAGTGAGACTGTGGAATCCTCTGCCTGAGGAAGTGGTCATGGTTAAATCGGTAAAAGAATTCAAAAGGGGTCTGGATGCATTTTTGGAGAATAATAACATAACAAGTTATGGATTCTAGATTTATAGGGACCGAAGGTTGATCCAGGGATCTATTCTAATTGTCATATTTGGAGTCTGAAGGAATTTTTACCTCTGGTATGAGGGTTTTTTGTCTTTCCTCTGGATCAACTCAGTAGGGACTCATTAGGGTTATAGGTTGAACGTGATGGACTCTGGTCTTTTTTCAACCTTATGAACTATGTTACTATGTAGGACCCCGCTTTCTACACCCGATTCATGCTGTCCACAGTTTGGGCAGCATAAAACAAGTGATAGGTCTCCTTTAAGAATTAAAAAATAGAAATGTTTTATTTTTCTGTTCTCACTTCCAAAGTCAGAATGTAGTAATACATTTTACTACTTGAAATGCATTCTTAATTGTGACATAAGTAGTTGTGCAAGTAGAAATGTATAAAGCTGAATGTTGCTTTAAATTTTGATTGAGTATTTTCTCCAAGCATAACATTTCAGAAGAAAACATACTGACTTTTACCTTGATGGGTAATTACAGGAAACATATGTTATTTTTAGATACGTGAATATTATAAAATATTGTATGAATAATGGATAAATTAAATTGCCATACCAGTTTATACATAAATGCTTATACAGTATCCAAAATTCCATGTACTTAAAGCAGTTTCATCTATAAGAAGCAGGTTATAAAGTATGATTTGCCGAGCAAATTGATAGATAGTTTTGTGGTAAAAGGTTCAGTATAACCTTTAATCCATTCTTTTACATCCACGCTAGGTTTAAGAATCCGGTGAGACGTTCAATCTGTGACTGACAGGAACAACTTGTACATTTATAAAGGAAAGGCGGACAGTCAGGGATAAGACTGCCCAGAAATTGTAGACTTAGTGCTAGCCCAAGAGAGACAAATCTATAGTGTACAGTCCATCCCAAATTAGGTCACTTTATCATGGTGGGATGATACATACTATTTGGCAAAATTGTAACCTAAGAACCGTATTTTTGTAATATACGTTTTTTGTAACAACCTGTTGGCAAGGGGGGGGGGTGTTATCATTACTATCTCATTTATTAATTCTACTACTGTACCATATCTCCCATGGTGCTCAGTGATGGCATATACTCCGGTGAAGGTTTATTGCAATGCTACCGGAATGTTTGAGTCTCACATTTCAAAACAGAACTACTTTCACCGATTTAGGAAAATTAAAAAAAATGCTCAATTCACAAAGGGTCACCATAAGGAATCATTGCAACATCGGCTCCATATGACTTATTAATGGGCTTCTGGACTGCATTGCGTGCACTCGGGGAGGGGAGCTGAAGGCCGGTTTGATATAGATGATGTAATGAGACACAAATAGCCCCTTTCGGATCCTATTGGTGAAAATTAAGATGAACTGATCACGTGCCGAGGCTTATAATGACATGGCTGTACTAGGCTAATCCTTCCTTCGTATCATTAACTGTTTCGAAGCTCAGTTTTACTATTATGCATCAAGAAGATTAGACCCTGTACCTTTTCGAATGCTAAGTCTTTTCATTCTGCCTCTTAAGAGTCAATGCCATCATTTTCTTTTCTTTTTTGGTTCTTGTTTCTCTTTTGTATCAAGGTCAATACAACAGAATTTAAAAACGTGTAATACCATACACGCTGGTCTGCTACAAATACGCAGGCATTGCACCATGATGTAGAAGCAGACGAGAAGCTTACTTTGTTGCAGTCGTCTCATATACCAAGTCACACCCTTTTGGCCCATACACTAGTTTCTCTATATGTGTCCATTACATTCATGTTTTAATTCCCTTGCTGTTTAAATCTGGTCCTCCTATGCTTGGAAGCTAAGTAACCTTGAATCCATTACTGCTTCATAAAGCTCCTGCCATTACCCAGGCACTGTCAATTTTGCTGTCATGCTTCCCAATCTTCCATCTGTCTGGTATTTTCATGTATGATGACACATCCTACTGTTATAAAATCTTCATTCATTATAGGCTTGTAATAGAAAATGTAGAATTATTTCTGAATAATCCACTACTGCTAAAATAAAAATAAATAAAAAATAGGACAGTGACTTTTTATTTCCCGTTTTCCAAGGCTTTTGTTTTGTTTATTTAACCAGTTGAACATTTATTTATAAATAAGTTGAACATACCCAGTGTAAGCAAGAACATAAACACTGCGCGTACAGTATGCAGTGGCAAATACTCAGAAAGATGCACATACAAATGACCAGAGGAGAGTGAAATAATAATCAGGTATCAATGTGATTTACACATAAAAAGCTACAGCACAACAAACTGTACTTTCCAAGAGAAAGGAGAGAGAAACAAAAAAGAAAAAAAGAACAAAATTAACCTACAGATCTGAATATTATGGCATACAAAGCCAAAATAACACAGGGCGACAATGGAAACAGTTAGGGAAAAAAATATTCACAGCAGCACTTTGCTTTAAAGGGGTAATCCGGTGGAAAACTATTTTTTTTAAATCAAGTGTTGTCAAAAAGAAAAAATTACTTCTATTTAAAAATCTTAATCCTTCCAGTGCTGTTATGCTCCACATGAAGTTATTTTCTTTTTGAATTTCTTTTCTGTCTGACCACAGTGCTCTCTGCTGACACCTCTGTCCATGTTAGGAACGGTCCAGAGTAGGAGAGGTTTGCTATGGGGATTTGCTCCAGCTGTGGACAGTTCCTGATAGGGACAGAGTTGTCAACAGAGAGCACTGTGGTCAGACAGAAAAGAAATTCAAAAAGAAAGAACTTCCTCTGTAGCATACAGCAGCTGATTACTGATTAAGTACTGGAAGGATTAAGATTTTTAAATAGAAGTCATTTACAAATCTGTTAAACTTTCTGGCACCAGTTGATTTAAAATATTTTTTTTTACCTGAGTACCCCTATAATGTTTCCCCCTATAAGGTTGCATTTTACAACCTTTTTTTTATTTAGCAAAATGTTTGTTGTAGAACAAAAGGCTGTTATAAAATAAACTAAAACCAGTGGATTTTTTGTGGTGTTGTTTCACACTTGGTGGGTCTTATGGGTACAAGGTAAACGCAACATGCTCTAAGGGTAGTGTATTAGGCTTTTTCCCATAGGGTTCTCAATAGAAGAAAGAAAACAAAACATCTGAAAAAATGCATTGTAAAATGCAAATATGGACATGAAAAATTTTTCATTCGTAAAACTCCCAAGAGATTGTTTGAGGTGGAACATGAGGGCTTTATCACGGTCATGTACACATACTGCTGCTTTATGAATGAATGGGTGTTGTCCATGAATTAATCCAGATCATATTGCAATGCATGAATGGAGTATATCTGAAACTTAAAGTATTTCTTATATCTAGTGGAGTTTTGATGCTTTACTTAAAAATCATTTTATTAATAGATAATTTATTAAAGAGGCTTTTCACCCATTTCTTTAAAATTAGCCTTTGTAAATGGCACTGTGCAGATCCAGCACTGAACAGCAGAGGAAATGTAGTATTCTATATAGGGGTGTCAAGCAACATATACCTAGTCTGTGTAGACTTATCCAGGTATTCAGTTTAAGGCTGTTCACACGGTGGAATGTCTGCATGTAACATTTCTATGCGGATATTCCACAGTGGAGAAATGTGCCATCTCATAGACAACGTCTCATAGACAAGTGGAATTTGCGAAAACATTAAAAAGGTTCAATGTTTATGTGGACACCGGAATCAGGATTTCCACAGCAGATGTTGCTGCCGCAGAAATTCTGCCGTGTAAAAAAAATCAGCAGAATGTCATTAAAATGACTGGAACTGTGCTACTATGGAATGTCCTTGCAAAATATTTATGCAGAATTTCGCACGGACATTCAGCTGTGTGAACATACCTCAGAAGCACTAACAAAGTAAATTGTTTATTAAATTATGTGTGACATTGACTCCTACACAGCCTGACAATGATGTACTGGAGTAGATGGCAACACAAAACTTAAAGGGGTACTCCGGTGAAAACCTTTTTTCTTTTAAATCAACTGGTGGCAGAAAGTTAAGCATATTTGTAAATTACTTCTATTAAAAATCTTAATCCTTCCAGTACTTATTAGCTGCTGAATGCTACAGAGGAAATTCCTTTCTTTTTGGAACACTGATGACATCACGAGCACAGTGCTCTCTGCTGACATCTCTGTCCATTTTAGCAACCATGCATAGCAGATGCATAGCAGATGCATAGCAGATGTATGATAAGGGCAGCATGGTGGCTCAGGGGTTAGCACTGCTGCCTTGCAGTGCTGGGGACTTGGGTTCAAATCCCACTAAGGACAACAATAAATAAAGCGTTATTATAATAACGTCAGCAGAGAGAACTGTGCTTGTGATGTCATTAGAGAGCATTCCAAAAAGTTAAGAATTTCCTCTGTAGTATTAAGCAGCTAAGTACAGGAAGGATTAAGATTTTTTAATAGAAGTAATTTACAAATATGTTTAACTTTCTGCCACCAGTTGATTTAAAAGAAAAAAGGTTTTCACCGGAGTACCCCTTTAAACAAAGTATCCATCATATTATTATAAAACATTAACTGACAATATCGCAATGTAAAGCTATATGAATATAGGTTAATTCTATATATCTTAGCGGTAAAAGATTAACCCTACTAAGCCTAAATACAATAATAGAAACCTTGCAATGTATGCAGAAACACATTTTCCTATTTATTGTTGGATATGTGACTTTATTGTTAGATATTTTGTAATGCTGCACTATAAATGTACAAATAAGAAAAAGAAGAAAGCTACAGTTGAAGTCATGAAAAGACTACTGAAATATGAATGAATCATTTCCCCTGGTGAAGGTTATAAAACGCAAGTAAACATCTGATGGTTGCCATCAGGTTGGAGCTATTGGTTATTGAGCACATTTTAGACCTTTCCCTTACTATCTGCTGGTTACAGAAAGAGTAATAAGCTCAATGGTTAACATATTTGCAGTGCAGCAATGTGGCCTGGGTTTAGGGATAGGACTACATGGCAAATTTGGTCACACAACCATATGTGCGCTATTTGCATTGAAGTCAAACAACTATTTTAGGCTGTGATTTGGTAGAAGGTGGTAGGTGGCTTTATAACACTCATTTAACATTAAAACTAACCTCTTACATGTCATAATTGAGGTTGCAGTGACAAGTGGGGGGGGGGATTTATCAAAACCTGTCCAGAGGAAAAGTAGCTGAGTTGCCCATAGCAACCAATCCGATCGCTTCTTTCATTTTTGAAAAGGCCTCTGAAAAATGAAAGAAGCAATCTGATTGGTTGCTATGGGCAACTCAGCCACTTTTCCTCTGTATGGGTTTTGATAAATCTCCCCCTTTATGTATACATATTACACTATATTTGTAGTGCTTCTAGTCCACATCTGGTCGTATGCAGGTAGACTGCTGAAATATTTAGGGACTATTATGACCTGTATAGAAGAGCTAAAATGGCATTGGATGGTAAAGGCTTATTGTCACGATGCCGGCTGGCAGGAGGTGGATCCTCTGTGCCAGAGAGGGATTGGCGAGGACCGCGCTAGTGGACCGGTTCTAAGCCACTACAGGTTTTCACCAGAGCCCGCCGCAAAGCGGGATGGTCTTGCTGCGGCGGTAGTGACCAGGTCGTATCCACTAGCAACGGCTCACCTCTCTGACTGCTGAAGATACTGAAGATAGGCGAGGTACAAGGGAGTAGGCAGAAGCAAGGTCGGACGTAGCAGAAGGTCGAGGCAGGCAGCAAGGATCGTAGTCAGGGGCAACGGCAGGAGGTCAGGAACACGGGCTAGGAACAGACAAGGGAACGCTTTCACTAGGCACTAAGGCAACAAGATCCGGCAAGGGAGTGCAGGGGAAGTGAGGTAATATAGGGAAGTACACAGGTGATCACACTAATTGGTAATTGGGAAGATTGGGCCAGGCACCAACATTGGTGCACTGGCCCTTTAAATTGCAGAGACCCGGCGCGCGCGCGCCCTAGGGAGCGGGGCCGCGCGCGCCGGGACAGGACCGACGGAGAGCGAGTCAGGTACGGGGACCGGGGTGCGCATCGCGAGCGGGCGCCACCCGCATCGCGAATCGCATCCCGGCTGGAGGCGGTACCGCAGCGCACCCGGTCAGTGGATCTGACCGGGGCGCTGCAGCAACGAGGATGAGGCGAGCGCTCCGGGGAGGAACGGGGACCCGGAGCGCTCGGCGTAACAGTACCCCCCCCCTTGGGTCTCCCCCTCTTCTTGGGGCCAAAGAACCTGAGGAAAAAAAAGTCAATTTTTCCGTGATGAGGTCCGATGCACATTAGGAGGGGTTCTGTGCGGAAACGCATGAGACAGTCCAATCTTTTATTGTTAATACAATAGATGTAGAGGGGTCTGGCGAGACTGGTCACAGGGACGTAGAACCTGTTGATAAGAGAGGCCAAAAAAAATTTTCCTGCAGATCCGGAATCCAAGGAGACCATAGTAGAGAAGGAGAAGGTAGAGGCAGATATCCGCACAGGCACAGTAAGGCGTGGAGAAGCAGAGTTGACATCAAGAACTGTGTCACCTTTGTGCGGAGTCAGCGTACGTCTTTCCAGGCGGGGAGGACGGATAGGACAATCCTTCAGGAAGTGTTCGGTACCGGCATAGTACAGGCAAAGATTCTCCATGCGGCGTCGTGTCTTCTCTTGAGGTGTCAAGCGAGACCGGTCAACTTGCATAGCCTCCGCGGCGGGAAGCACAGGAACGGATTGCAGAGGACCAGAGGAGAGAGGAGCCGGGGAGAAAAAACGCTTCGTGCGAACAAAGTCCATATCCAGGCGGAGCTCCAGACGCCATCCGGAAGAACACATGTCAATGCGAGTGGCAAGATGAATGAGTTCATGTAGGTCAGCAGGAGTCTCTCGTGCGGCCAGAACATCTTTAATGTTGCTGGATAGGCCTTTTTTAAAGGTCGCGCAGAGAACCTCACTATTCCAGGACAACTCGTAAGCAAGAGCACGGAACTGAATGGCGTACTCGCCAATGGAAGAAACACCCTGTTCCAGGTTCAGCAGGGCAATCTCGGCAGAAGAAGCTCGGGCAGGCTCCTCGAAGACACCACGGACCTCAGCGAAGAAGGACTGGACTGTGGCTGTGGCAGAATCATTGCGGTCCCCATCAAACTTGTCCGGCAGGGACAAGCAGGGGTTAAGAACGGCCGGTTGCTGCGGAGGAGTTGCAGGAGCCGGCGGAGGAGATGGTTGTTGCAGCTGTAGCTGTGACTGAAGTTGCTGTATCTGCGGCAGCAGCTGCTGTGACTGAAGTTGCTGTATCTGCGGCAGCAGCTGCTGTAACTGTGACTGAAGACGCTGTGTCTCGGAGATCAAGTATGCCAGCTGTTGATCTCGTTGGGCGATCTTTACGCCAAATTTGTCCGGCAGGGACAAGCAGGGGTTAGGAACGGCCGGTTGCTGCGGAGGAGTTGCAGGAGCCGGCGGAGGAGATGGTAGTTGCAGCTGTAGCTGTTGCTGTATCTGCAGCTGCTGTATCTGTGACTGAATACGCAGTGCCTCGGAGGTCAAGTATGCCAGCTGTTGATCTCGTTGGGCGATCTTTAGGGCTAGCTGGGCGACCAGTGTAGGATCTTCAGCGGGATCCATGGCCGGATCTACTGTCACGATGCCGGCTGGCAGGAGGTGGATCCTCTGTGCCAGAGAGGGATTGGCGAGGACCGCGCTAGTGGACCGGTTCTAAGCCACTACAGGTTTTCACCAGAGCCCGCCGCAAAGCGGGATGGTCTTGCTGCGGCGGTAGTGACCAGGTCGTATCCACTAGCAACGGCTCACCTCTCTGACTGCTGAAGATACTGAAGATAGGCGAGGTACAAGGGAGTAGGCAGAAGCAAGGTCGGACGTAGCAGAAGGTCGAGGCAGGCAGCAAGGATCGTAGTCAGGGGCAACGGCAGGAGGTCAGGAACACGGGCTAGGAACAGACAAGGGAACGCTTTCACTAGGCACTAAGGCAACAAGATCCGGCAAGGGAGTGCAGGGGAAGTGAGGTAATATAGGGAAGTACACAGGTGATCACACTAATTGGTAATTGGGAAGATTGGGCCAGGCACCAACATTGGTGCACTGGCCCTTTAAATTGCAGAGACCCGGCGCGCGCGCGCCCTAGGGAGCGGGGCCGCGCGCGCCGGGACAGGACCGACGGAGAGCGAGTCAGGTACGGGGACCGGGGTGCGTATCGCGAGCGGGCGCCACCCGCATCGCGAATCGCATCCCGGCTGGAGGCGGGACCGCAGCGCACCCGGTCAGTGGATCTGACCGGGGCGCTGCAGCAACGAGGATGAGGCGAGCGCTCCGGGGAGGAACGGGGACCCGGAGCGCTCGGCGTAACACTTATCACATGATGATAACAAATACGAGTCACTTGGATGGCTCACTTCATCTATTAGTAAATGGCTTCTATTAAATCAGCTGCAATTAATAGAAGGACAACAAAATGAAATCTTTAAAAAAACATTTCTCTAAATATTGTGGAAAAAACAAACGGCATTATCATATTCTTGATGTTTCCACTATCACTGAAAAGGAATTGGCCACAACATAATGACATTAATAGTTTAAAGTGCACTATTTTCACTAGAGACTAATTAAATTCAGGGTTACCAAGTTGAATTTTTCGGTATCCTGAAAAACGTAACCAGAAATTATGTCAAGTTTTTTTTTTTTTTTTTTACAAACAAATAAAAAAAAACATAACAAATTCTTAAAGGGGTACTCCAGTGTTTGTTATATTATCCCCAATCCACAGTAATCTCCAGAAAGACATCTGAATCTCCCTGTGCACAGAGCGGGGTATGGGAGGTCCGAAGACAACCGAGTGCGGTCACTGCCACCTGAATGTCTGATGTGCAAGCACCCACTGTGAACTCTACCTGATGAGCCTTGCTTACAGTAAACACTAGGTTGGAGGCAATCTTTGCTGCTACCTATGTACTTTATTTGATTTACTAAGCACCTTCTCAGTGGGCACTATATCTGATTATAGGCCCAATTTATGTTAAGGGTACAGAAACCCGAGGTATGGGGATTGCCCTTTTTTTTTTTTTTTTCGGTGGCTGCCTGAGTTACGCACCAAACATTTAGGATAAGATCTACTGGTTAGGGAAAAATTGTTGACGTATGTATCCAGGATGCCAGGGGAATACTTGTGGTAGAGCAGGGACATTTGAGGGCTACTGCATGAAAGTCAGTTGCTCTCCATTTTAAGTAGCCATCAATATAAATGTCTGCTGACGTGTGTATGTAAATATATATATATATATATATATATATATATATATATAATACAGACAAAGAATAAGTCAGCCAGCACTTTAGTTGATACCAAACTATTATATGGACCTGGCCTACAGGTGCACGCTGTATATATATATATATATATATATATATATGTATATACATGTATGTATATATATATATATATATGTATATACATGTATGTATATATATATATATATATATATATATATATTGTGACAGTGTGGCAAGGGTGTATTTCCCTGGCTAACCCTGGAGAAACCTCCACCTGTGGCCTAATTAATTAGTTAGCAGAGAGGGGAAGTAAGACAGTGTAGTCTGAGTTCTCCCCAGAAGACAGCAAGGTGGCTGTGGGGGGAGGCAGGGGTCCTGTTGAGGAACACACAGCCCAAGCTGTGAGTGGCCCCAACAGTAAAGTGTGGATGAGACACACAGCAAGAGGTTGCAAAAGCTGTGTGTGTGAACAGTGAGTGCTTTTCTTAATGCTTTCGTAATTGAACTTCTTAGTACAAAAAAGGAGGAATCTCAACTTTTTAGAAGATACAAAAATTACTTCACCCACAGTGCTCACTTATAACGCCCGACAGTCCTGGATCAGCAACCGGTATAGCTTCACCCTTCCATGGGCATGACAGAGCTGACCTTCCTTCCTCTCACAAAGTGGTAGACAGGTGAGTGTTTGCCGGACACTTCCAATGTTTCAGAGGACACGCCCCCTTTCTCACAATTCTTATGTGATTTTCACCCCAATATTTATTTTTAACCGCATATAAAGTGACTGTTATCTCCGATTTTTCCCAGGTTGCAATGCGCCGAGACCTGACGCACTAGTCAGCTGATGACAGGGAGGCTGTCTGCTTCAATGGGTGGAGCAATCGCTTGGTGGGAGATCAATGATTGAAAACCATAGGTCTTTTGAATGGATGCAGCTCATTTATGTTTCAATGGGTGGGGTGGCTGATGTGTGGGAGGGAGGAAAATGGAATTCTGGGATTTGTAGGCAAAAGAAGAAAACTCAAACAAGAAATACCAGTTCACAAAAAGCTAGCCACAGTAATATGGTAATCTCACAACATTTAGCCCCAAGGGCGAGTAACACTTGCCAAGAAGGGACTTAATAATGCGAGAGTGGGGCTTTACAGGGGAAGTTTTTACCCCCACCGGTTACAATGGACCATATGTTGTTCCCTCCCACCTTTTAGTGGTCTTTGCATCACATCAATACTTGGTGGTGTGGGTGCACATGGTGTTTTTTGCACACCTTTCCTTTTGTTTGATTTAAAAAAAAAGTGGGTACATATATTTTATCCTAAGAATATTATTAAAAGTTAAGTTTTACGTGATGCATATCCTCAATACTTACTTGTGGACACTAACACTTTTACAATAGAGACAATTTTCTTCTGCCTACCTACCTCAGCTTCTATTTTGATCCTGCCACCCGCCTGATGCCACACATCTGATGCCAAGTTCTCCTTTTTTCACCCACCTTCGTCACCGGTTACTGGTATTGCCACCTACCGCCCCACTATGTCACTGGGTCACAGGACTCCTTATGCTGCTGATTCCACCTCCAGGCTGTCTCATTCTGCAACTATATGGTTTCCTCATGCTTCCGCCACCTCCAGGCTGTGTCATTCAGCCACTATTTGGTCTCCTCCTGCAGCCGCCAACTCCAGGCTGTCATTCAGCCACTATATGGTCTCCTCATGCTGCCGCCAACTCAAGGCTATGTCATTCAGCCACTTTATGGTCTGCTCTTGCTGCCACCAACTCCAGGTTGTGTCATTCAGCCATTATATGTTCTCCTCATGCTGTTGCTAACTACAGGCTGTGTCATTCAGCCACTATATGGTCTCCTCATGCTTCCGCCACCTCCAGGCTGTGTCACTGTACCGCCATGTGGTCTCCTCATGCTGCTGGCACATTAATTAAAAGTTTTAAGGTTCATCTATTTGAAATCTTCAATTTAAATGTTAAAAAATATCATTAATCTTTTCAATCGTGAGGGCCAATGGTCTCGACAGGCTTTTGCCACCTCCAGGCTGGGTCATTCAGCCACTATATGGTCTCCTCATGCTGCCACCACCTCCATGCTGTGTCATTAAGCGACTATTTGGTCTCCTCATGCTGCCCCCTCCTCCACGCTGTGTCATTCAGCCACTTAATGGTCTCCTCATGCTGCTGCCACCTCCAGGCTGTGTAATTCAGCCACTATATGGCTCTTAATGCTGCCGCCAACTCCAGGCTGTGTCATTCAGCCACTATTTGGTCTCCTAATGCTTCCACCACCTCCAGGCTGTGCCACTGTATCGCCATGTGGTCTCCTCATGCTTCTGGCACATTGAATAAAACTTTTTAGGTTCATCTATTTGAAATCTTCAATTTAAATGTAAAAAAATGTCTTTAATCTTTTCAATTGTTAGGCCATATGGTCTCGTCAGGCTGTTGCCACCCCCAGGCTGGGTCATTCAGCCACTATATGGTCTCCTCATGCTGCTGTCAACTCCATGCTGTTTCATTCAGCCACTAAATGATCTCCTCATGCTGCCGCCAACTCCAGGCTCTGTCATTCAGCCACTATATGGTCTGCTCTTCCTGCCGCCAACTCCAGGCTGTGTCATTCAGCCACTATACGGTCTCCTCATGCTGCCACCAACTACAGGCTGTTTCACCGTACAACCATGTGGTCTCCTCATGCTGCTGGCACACTAAATAAAACTTTTTAGGTTCATCTATTTGAAATCTTCAATTTAAATTTAAAAAAATATCTTTAATCTTTTCAATTGTGAGGCCCTATGGTCTCGTCAGGCTGTTGCCACCTCCAGTCTGGGTCATTCAGCCACTACATGGTCTCCTCATGCTGCCACCAACTCCAGGCTGTGCCATTCAGCCACTATTTGGTCTCCTTTTGTTACCGCCAACTCCAGGCTGTGCCATTCAGCCACTTTATGGTCTCCTCTTGCTGCCGCCAATTCCAGGCTGTGCCATTCAGGCACTATATGGTCTCCTCATGATTCCGCCACCTCCAGGCTGTGTCATTCAGCCACTATATGGTCTCTTCTTGCTGCCACCAACTCCAGGCTGTTCCATTCAGCCACTATATGGTCTCCTCTTGCTGCCGCCAACTACAGGCTGTGTCATTCAGCCACTATATCGTCTCCTCATGCTTCTGCCACCTCCAGGCTGTGTCACTGTACCGCCATGTGGTCTCCTCATACTGCTGGCACATTCAATAAAACTTTTTAGGTTCATGTGTTTGAAATCTTTAATTTAAATGTTAAAAAGTAATTTATTCTTTTCAATTGTTAGGCCCTATGGTCCCCTCATGCTGCCGCCACCTCCACGCTGTGTCATTCAGCCACTATATGGTCTCCTCATGCTGCCTTCACCTCCACGCTGTGTCATTCAGCCACTATATGGTCTCCTCATACTGATGCCACCTCCAGGCTCTGTCATTGTGCCGCTCTATTATTCAGATTTGCCGTGAATAAGTCCAGACCGAACCGTATTTTTCGCAAAATTCGTCGAATTGGCCGAATCAAATTCTTCAAAAAATTCGCTCATCTCTAGTCACTATCTTTGCACTATGCACCCATGTGATCCTTTTTGTTCTATTTTCCAAGCATGTATGTTTTTAGGCTTGGACTCAAAAGTAAAGCACACAACGCCTTTGAGTCTAAGTAAAATGTGTACATTGAAATTAATAAGGCCCATGTCTGTCCGTATACACATGTCGACATCCCATTGTTACATTGTGCTGATGTATCTGTGATTGGAGATGGGAACTGAGATGAGAATGCTCCTTTGTTTTGTCTGGTGGTAGTAGTTTTGCTGTTGGACGCCATCCTGAGCTGGACAGACATTGTACACATTGGAATTATCACCGACCTAGGGGCCACTAACAAGTTATGTGGTCCTATAGTTACACACTAATGGAAGTCATAAGGATATTAGCAAAGAGTATCACCGAGACAGGTCCCCATGATCAAAAAAATTTTTTAAAACATAACCTTTAATGTACTAGTATAAAACCACAAAATATATTAATTTCGATAAAAATAATAGTGCTACACCAAAAATAATGTACTAGGGAGCCCAAAGGTGTGTTATCCCAATCCTTAATGTATAGAGATAGATGACAAGGCCTCTTAAAAGCAGATAGAAGAGATGGTGGGGGTACTCCTAAGCTGCAAAGTGTGTAGGTTGTTATATAGTTATATAGCTATGAGGCAATCGGTTAGGAGGATGGAGGGGTATGTGCCCACTGAGATCCCCATCCCTCTTTCCCTGCCTTTTGAGGGACCACGGTGGCGTTCCCTGTGTTCACTAAGTGAGGGGCACATTGGGGCAAATTTACTCTTGCAAATGTAAAAAAAAACAAAAAACTGTCTTACATGAATTGTGCCACATTTATTATGTGTTTTAGACACTTTTTAGACACCTTTGAGCTTTTTTTTTTTGTACGAAGTGTCCAAAAATAATCTTCCCCATAGGGTAAAACCTTGTCATCAGTCCAACAGATAGATACATATCACATTTTAGAAACATTGGGTGCCACATCAGTAAAACTAATAGAGGTAGAGAAGCAAACAAACCCTATACGAACTTAGTTTTTCATATTTGCCTACAATAACCATTTGGTTGAACTTTTACTCATTCCTACGTAGGAAAGGAATTATGAACTGTTGGTACATAGGTAGTGATAACTTGAAAAACCTTAATGTTCCTGTACTTTGGTTACAATGTCTCATGTGAGGCATGCCAACCTGAAACCATGCAACTAATAAATGTTGCAGTAAGGGCTTAACATGAGACGGAGCCTGTGTTATCTTATCCGTCTGTGATAATGCCAATTCTCAAGTATATTGTTACCTGGTTGTCTCTGCAGATGGATAAGGGCTAAACATAGAGTGCAACAGGTATATGACAGAACAATACTCTTACTTTAGAGAAAATAATAAAACATTTTGTAATGATGATGGGAAACATTGTCCAGTTGAATAAGAAATATTTAAAAAAAAAGTTTTTATTTGTAATTATCAGATCATGTATCTCTTATCATACACACTGTATGACCCGAAGTATGAAGACAGCTGACTATCATATCTACACTATATGAGTTTGTTTGGCCCCCCATTCCAAAGCCATGCCAAAGCTATTTCAGCCTCCACTCTTCTGGGCCGTCTTTCACAAGGCTTTTGGGGTATGTGTATGAAAATATGCGGTTATTCAGCCATAAGAGCATCTTTGAAGCCAGGCACCGATGTTGAACAGGAAAGTCTGTCTCACAACTGGCAATTCAATATTTTTAAGGATGTTTGGTGGGGTGGAGGTCAGTGTCACATGAGCCGCTTAACACCAAACTCTTAAAATCATATCTTCTTGGATCTTGCTTTGTATACTGGGGCGCAATTAAACTGTATTAGAAAAGTGCCCTGTCCAAACAGTTAGCACAGAGTAGCATGAGCACTGTCTTAAATATCTCTGTAGCATTAATGTTAACCCTAAAACCCTAAAAAAAAAACAACCCCATTTCATTATTCCTCTTCCAACAAATGTTACTTCCAGTAGCTAGCATTTTCCAGGTAACTGCAAAGTCCATCATATGCCCAGAGAGTGGAATAAGATTCATGACTCTTGAGATCGTGTTACCACTGCTTCGGAGTCCAGAGGCTTACACCACTCCACTACCCTGTTTCCCTGAAAATACACCCTACCCCGAAAATAAGCCCTAGCTGTATTATCGGGGCGGGCTGCAATATAAGCCCTACCCTGAAAATAAGACCTAGGCCAGTGGTCTTCAACCTGCGGACCTCCAGATGTTGCAAAACTACAACTCCCAGCATGCCCGGACAGCCAACGGCTGTCCGGGTATGCTGGGAGTTGTAGTTTTGCAACATCTGGAGGTCCGCAGGTTGAAGACCACTGACCTAGGCAATGCCCGGGCTGCAAATATTAAAAAACAAACTTTAACTTACCTTTGTCCTCCGTTCCCCCGTTCCTAAGGAACCGGCCTCACTGTTCTCCGCTGCTCTTGCTGCTTTCTGGTGTTGTGATGTCTCAGAGCCTTCAGCCTATCACCGGCCGCAGCAATGTCCCGCCTCTGCAATGTTCCGCCTCTGCCGCAAGAACAGCGGAGGGACCATGAGGCCGGTTCCTTAGCATCGCGGGAACGGAGGACGAAGGTAAGTTAAAGTTTGTTTTCTTAAATATTTGCAGCCCGGGCATAGGAATACAAAGTACAGCGCAGCAGCTGATAATTATTTGGCAGGGGGGAGAGAAGCAGCGCTCGCTGGTGACATACGATTAGTCCCCTGATGTGGGGTGTAGCGCTGGGCTGATAAACCGGCAGGGAGGGGGGATGTTGGGGGGCAGAGCTGCGCCCATCACATGATAATGATGGGGGGGGGAGTAAATACCGTTAAATGTTGTTCAATGTACATACGGTACCATAAATAAATAAGCCCTACCCTGAAAATAAGCCCTAGTGTGTTTTTGGTGACTAAAATTAATATAAGACTCAGTCTTATTTTCGGAGAAACACTGTAGATACTTGGCATTACCCAAAGTGATTTTAGGCTTGTGTGTATCTGCCAAACCATGCAAACCCATATGAACAAAGCTCCTGATATACAGTTCTTGTGCTGATGTCACTTTTAGAAACTGTTCAGAAATCTGTAGTGAGTGATGCAACAATATGTGATGATACTGCATTTTATGTTCATTTGTTCCATGTCTGTCAGATTAAGTTCAGTTTTACAGATTTACAGTAGAAAATATCAGCAACAAATCATCAGAAAAAAATTAGGAAAATTCACATCAGAAACCCACTTGCGTAGATTTCACTTTTGTTCATAAAATAAAATAAAAATATACAAACCTTACCAATCCCCTGGTTCTCCCATGGTTAGGCTTCCGAGATTCTCTGCTAGTCTGTTTTCTGGGCTGCGATTGGATGCAAATGGCACATGTTGACACAACAGTATTGCAGATCTGCAGATAATGCACAGCAAAATCTATGACACTAGAATTTTTTCTACCCCACTGAATTCAGTAGAAAACAGACATCAAAATAGTTTTCTTGACACGCTGCAGATTTTTTAAAAATGTACCACAGGTTAAGTTGCACAGTGAAAATATCTGCAGTGTGTGGATAAGATTTGCTAAAATGACTTCCTGTGAAAAGTCTGGTCAGTCTTTGTTGATCTCAGGCATCACCAGGTTATTTTGACCATTAAAATATTGTACACGCAATGTCAATTTTCTAAACTGCAGGGTATATATAAAGCTTTCCAATCATGTCATCTTCACACAGTCAGAATGTTAGTTTGTGAGGCATCGCCCAAGTCAAAATACCCAATACGAGCCCACACAACATTCAATAGTTTCGCAAAAAATCTGCACGTACACCACTATTGGGGGATTTTAGGTAGCAGAATCTACAGCGCATTTTCTGCAGTGGGAAATCCATGGCGGATGCAGAATGTACCATATTTTTCGCCTTATAGGACGCACCGGCGTATAAGACGCACCCAATTTATAGGTGCAAAATTTTAAAAAATAAAGATTTTGAACCCAATAGTGGTCTTCAACCTGCGGACCTCCAGATATTGCAAAACTACAACTCCCAGCATGCCCGGACAGCCGTTGGCTGTCCGGGCATGCTGGGAGTTGTAGTTTTGCAACATCTGGAGGTCCACAGATTGAAGACCACTGCATAGGAGGTAAAACTCACGTGTCCTCGCCGATCCGGACCCGTCACCGCTGCCCTGGATGCCACTTCATCGCTGTCACCGTGTCCCCATCGCTCCGGAACGTCTCTGCTGCCGGCCGGGTATCCTCGCTCTCCGTCGCCGCCATCACGTCGTTACGCACGCCGACGCACGTACGCGACGACGTGATGATGAGGAAGGAGAGCGCCGGCCATACAGGGGATCCCTGAATGGAGAAGACACCGAGGAGGTAGGTAAGGTCCCTCCCGGTGTCCTGTAAGCACTAACCCGGCTATACAGTCGGGCTGTTCGGGACCGCCGCGGTGAAATCGTGGCGGTCCCGAACAGCCCAACTGAACAGCCGGGTTAGTGTCACTTTCCCTTCAGACGCGGCGGTCAGCTTTGATCGCCGCATCTGAAGGGTTAATACAGGGCATCACCGCGATCGGTGATGTCCTGCATTAGCCGCGGGTCCCGGCCATTGATGGCCGCAGGGACCGCCGCGATAGGGGTGTATTCGCCGTATAAGATGCATCGACTTTTTCCCCCCAGTTTTGGGGAAGAAAAAGTGCGTCTTATACGGCGAAAAATACGGTAATCTTACAATATACTTTTCTGGATGCACTTTTATTGAAATACCTGTTTTCATTAAAAAACACTGTGTTTCAATCCTGTTGAGGCAACTGAGCAAGTCAAAAGAACATCCTTTTACCATTAATTTGGATAATAAAATTCTAAAGGCACGTAACTAGCATTTGTTGTGTGATTTTCCTAGCATGTACAGTAAACACAATCTGCAATCTCTTATGTGAACCCAACCCTACCTACGCTTGACAACCTGCCTGAAGAGTACTGTATATTGCTATTTTTTCTGCAATGTGCCAGTACAGTTACTTATGTATACTTTGGACTTATCGTAGTAGTTCAGCTTGTTTTATATGCCATCTCATGAAGGTGCCCTAAAGAACTCTGCTTTGCCTTGGCAGTTTCTCCTCCCAGAGGGGATCATCATAGAAGAAGTGATTGGTCTCTTGGGGGTAACTTTAAAGAATCTACTGCACAAATAATGTGGTGTAATAACATGTAACAGAGCGTCCAGTGATGGAGGGAAATGCAATTACAGAGGATGCTCCACCAATTGTCTTGGTATAATTATATGCTCATTTTGCTTACACGTGATTGGATATTTTACTATGTTTGCTTCAGGTCAGTCTATTGTATTTTGAGCTTCTTTGGTAAAAATGAAAACTATTTGCATATAGCAAAACATGGCAGGTAAATAGATATGGCTCATTTGGAGCTCTGGCTAATAAAGGTTCGTTATATGGAGCACTTGTTGGTATAATTCCCACCACTATTACCCTAAGGCTAGAATACCTGTAAGGCTAAGTTTCCACTTGGTTATTTTTGGGAAAAACGCACAGAAAAATGCCAAATCTGCCGCATGGTGTTTTTTCGGCCAAAATACGCTGCGGACAGATGTTAGCTGTAAATCAATGAGACATCGCTAAATTCTTTTTCCACTTGGCATTTTTCATTTTGGTGTTTTTGTTAATCCTTTTGGCATTTTTCACACTTTTTGGGTGTTTTTCAGCTTCTTGGCGGTTTTGCAAAGTCGCAGTATGTTGAGCCTATGGCGTTTTTCTGTCAAAATCTTGGCATTTTTTTCCGAGAGAAGTCTATGGGAGTGAAAAAACGCCATGTAGATTTTGCATTTGGCGGGTTTTTCTTTGGGGTTTTTTCTCCTGTGAAAAAAGAGGTTATTCCCAGGAAAGTCTGTAAAAACTGCCAAGGTGCAAAAAAATGCAATTTCCAAACAAATTGCACTAGCGTTTTTTCAGACGTTTTTTTTTTTTTTTTAAACATGCTGGTATGCGCTTCTTCCAGCCTCGTTTCCATCATAGCGCAGTGCATGTGATAAAGGGGAAGCAACTGTCATGTGATTGGTCCGTACTAATGGAGCAAGCGAAGGGACAATAGACAATAGACCAATAGAAAAACATAGCATATAGAACATTGATCTCTCCTATGCGGGGCTATTAAATCAAAGAAATTAGGAGGGCAATTATTACAGGTAAATTATTAATAGGGGTAGAGACTCCTTATAATAGTGATGACATCTCAACTCTGTCATTGAGACCGATCGGACCAAGCACATTTGTGCGCATAATCCAATATGTCTCAGCTCCTAGAAGTAAAGTGTTTCTGTCATATCCAGACTTGGATTCTTTGACTACCTCTAAGCCACCAAATTTCAGGCTGGTTAAATCTCCAGCATGTGTTTCTCTGACATGTTCTACTAACCGTGGGGCTCCTACCCCAGTTTGTATAGAGTGCAAATGTTCACAAATTCTTAGTCGAAGTTGTCGTATGGTTTTGCTTATGTAAAACCTTTGGCAATTACATATGATATAATACACTACATACGACGTGCAACATGTGATCAATTAATTGATAGAAAAAAAAGATGCCTCCCAGTCGTTCCATATTCATACAGCCAACTCCCACATTTTTTATTGCCCACCAGGGACGCCAATTATTGTGTGACTTCATACATGAGTCCTGTTTTTTTTTTACGCTTCTCCTTTTTCCTATTCAGTAATTCACCGATAGAGCAATTCCTCATATACGTGATGATAGGACCCCTGGATGCTACTTCACTCAAACCTGGTTCTTGTTCCAATAAGTGCCAGTTATTGTGCATCACGGACTTAATTTTTTTCATTCATGGCACTATTTCTAAAAGCAAACACGAACCTTTTCTCTTTAACTTTTTGCGTTTTTCTACTAGCAAGTCCTCTCTTTTTCTATCCTTCTCTTTCTGGATAACCTCTCCTTCTTAATCTTGAGGTCATCTCATTTGCCTGAACTTGAAAAGTCTCTTCATCACTATTGTTCCTCTTCCTCGTCACCGCCTTATGTACTTTAGGAAGCAAATACCATCTTGGTTTTGGTGGGTGGAGGGGCAACAGGCGCTCCGCCAATTTTGCATCTAAAGCTCCAACTTCCACACTGTTCCTCAAAAATAAATAAATTAACTTACACAAATTCTTCTTCAATGTCCCTTATCAGCACAAAGAAGAGAGGGATCACACCACCCCTTGCAGAATAGGACCCCTTGGTTACTGCCCAGTGAAAGATTTCTCTGGTGCAGAACATGAGAGCACTTTAATTTTAGCGGATCTCGCAGCAGGCGAACCCGACAACATAGTCACACCCACAGAGAGCATATTTACAGGTGGGAGACAGTCCACATTTAATCCTCCCTTGGTGATGGGTATCCACTTGATATGTTCCAACGCGCAGTGACAAAAGAAAGTAGAGCACTTATCTATCCCAAATGTGCTAATTATTTGTCCCAAGATGACAAGGAAGGATTAGATTGGCTAATTGACCTAACAGACCTGATCGTATCGTTTGGTCCAGGGACCAATACACCACCGAGGCGTTGCGACAATTGCAGGATACTACTGTATATCAATCCTTGAAGACCGACCCCACAAGAAGAATCTGGGACCAGCTACGGACGTTTTTTTAGGAACAGTGTGGAAGTTGGAGCTTTAGATGGTATTTGCTTCCTAAAGTCCTTAAGGTGGTGACCCCCCCTCCCAGTCGCTCTATTTGGGCCAGGAGGGGAAGTGTCAATGAATTCTTCTCCAAGTATGTGGATTGTGTATTGAGACCACTTCTTCCTGCTACCTTCTCCTATTTGAAGGACACCGGTGACGTGTTACGGTTTGTCTAGGATTTTCATTGAAGGGATGGATACTCCCTTGCCTCCGTGGAAGTCAAGAGCCTGTACACCCGTATTCCACATGATGCGGTTGTACAGGCTGTACAGACAATGAATGGATAAATCACCAGAATTCACGGAATTCATTTGTAATGCCCTTCAATTTATAATCACGCATAATACCTTCTGTTTTGAGTTTGAGTGGTACAACCAACTAACCGGGACTGCCATGGGCAGTCCCACCTCTTGTTCTTACGCCAACCTGTTCTTGGCAGCTTTTGAGTCTGAGTATATATACAGTGTCGGCAACCCCTATGTAAAGTACATCAAGGCATTAATGAGATATGTCAATGATATTCTCATAGTATGGGAAGGGGAGGAGAGTGAATTCATGAAGTTTGTCAACTACCTCAAATAATATCAACTAAATGAACATGACATTCACTAGTCAATTCGGAGGCGAAAGTCTTGAGTTTCTAGACCTGCTGTTGTACATCAATGAAGGGACACAGGAAGAAGATCGCTAAAAGTTCAATCCTACAATACGAAAGCTCTCATTCTGTTCAAGTAAAAAACGGAATTCCGTTTAGTCACTTCCTCTGATTGAAGAGGAACAATAATGATGAAGAGACTTTTCAAGTTCAGGCAAATGAGATGGGCTCAAGATTAAGAAGGAGAGGTTAACCACACCAAGTGGTTAATACAGCCTTCCAGAAAGTGAAGGATAGAAAGCGAGAGAACTTGCTAGTAGAAAAATGCAAAAAAGTTAATGAGAAAAGGTTTGTGTTCGCTTTTATGAATAGTGTCATAAATGAAAGAATTAAGTCAGTGATCCACAATAACTGGCACTTATTGGAACAAGAATGAGGTTTGAGTGAAGTAGCATCCAGGAGTCCTATCATCACATATAAGAGGAATTGCTCTATCGGTGAACTACTGAATAGGAAAAAGGAGAAGCGTAAAAAACAGGACTCACCTACGCCCTCTAATTAGTTCGCAGGTCTGGATCTAGATTGCTTCTCCCTCCCGAGTGGCTCTGGCGCTCTTCCTCTGTCTTTCCCTATCGTATCTTTTTCCCACCTCTTTCTTCCCCCCCCCCTTTTTTTTTCTCTGTATATCCCCCGATTCCCTCCTCTCTCCCCCTCATCTATCCCCTGTCTGAACACACCTCTCCCTATCCCTCTTTCCATTTATGTTACCTTTGTTATCTGTTCATGTCGTTATCATATTATTCGTACTCTGAAGTGTGCTGTTTTAGTTGCCTTATCTCGATGCCTGCATATATTGGTGTTACTATACTGGTGCATACGCGCCAATTAGCTGCACTGTTATTATAAATATGCTTTTCCAGGTGTGCATCTTTGTGCTTAGCCTTGAACGGCTTTCATGTCTGTGATTTTTGTGTATACTGTGCAGTGACTCTAATTGTATTTACTAATTGCCCCTTCTTAAGGGCAACTTCTTGTTTACTGTTTTGTTATTATTCAATAAAACCTTTGAATTCGAAAAAAAAAACAGGACTCACATTTGAAGTTACACAATAATTGGCTGACACAAGACTCCCCGATGGGCAATAAAAAATGTGGGAGTTGCCCACATTGTAAGTACAATGGCTGTATGAATATGGGGCGACTAGAAGGCATCTTTTTTCTATCAATGAATTAATCACATGTCATATGTAGTGTATTACATCATATGTGATTGCCAAAGGCTTTACATAGGCAAAAACATACGACAACTTTGATTAAGAATTCGTGAACATTTGAACTCTATACAAACTGGGAGCCCCATGGTTAGTAGAACATGTCAGAGAAACACATGCTGGTGATGTAACCAGCCTAAAATTTGGTGGCTTGGGGTAGTCAAAGAAGTCAAGTCTGGATATGACAGAAACACTTTACTTCTTTTTCAATACAAAAGAGGTTTTATTGAGAACACAATAAAAACAGTATACATGGTAATGCAAAAAGCAACTAGGGGACACACAAGGGTCCAGGGGCCAGGGAAGACCCAGAGGGACCAAAAGCAGAACAACAAAGTCATCAAAATAGGCAACATATTAAGCGTACATTGCAATTCAAATGGAGAAGTGTAGAAAGTAGCGAGATAAGGAGAAGAATAGCAAGGCAAAGAGGTAGGGCGCCCGGGGGTACCTACAATAGAACAACAGAACGCAGGATCACAAAGAAGAGCAAGCCCAGAGGAAGGGCAGGGTACGAGATCACACCACTTCTAAGACAAGAAAAGCGAGCAAACACTATATCAAGGATAAGAACGCACAAGAAGTGACAAACAGTAGAAGAGCGAGATGGGAGAGGGGAAGTATAGAAAGAGGGAACAGAGAAAAGACACGGGAGGAAGTCATAAGGAAGGGAGGGTCAGACCACAAACAAGGAGGAGGGGAGGACCGGCTGAGCGCGCGCAAATCCACCACCCTAGCTTCTAGAAGCTAACTCAGGGTTCTATACCTATCAGAGGAGCAAAACAGAGACCATGGGAGCCAGACGACTTCCACACGGGCCGCATCAGAAGGAAGGGTAGCTAATAACTCCTCCATACGCCGAGTCTGAGCGACCTCTGCAAACCATTCCTCAATGGTGGGGTGGTCTGGAAATTTCCATTTCCTGGGGATGACAGTCTTTGCTGCCTGAAGAAGGTTGCGTGCAAGTGATCGCTTATAGCTAGACTGCACCATCGGGAACATAAACAGCAAGACAGCTTCTGAGGTAGAAGGGATAGAGACAGTCGACACTTCAGAAATCACTTGGAAAACCGTTCGCCAGAAGGAGGCTAGCACGGAGTAATCCCACCATACATGCGTCATCGTACACACTGCAGTTCTGCATCTCCAGCATGTCTCGGGAACCGAAGGGTACCAGCGATGGAGCCGCGCTGGGACGCGGTACCAACGGGACATCATCTTGAAGAAGGTTTCTTGAGCCTTGGTGGCGATTACGGCCTTATGAGTCAGGAAGAAACACCTGGCCCATTCTTCCGGAGAGAATGATTTACCCAACTCTGCTTCCCAGGCAAGGCAATAAGTCGGCAGGGAAAGAGAACGATGGGTGAGTAATAGATCATAGAGAATGGAAATGCAGTGTCTAGGGTACGATGATACAGTGCAAAGGCGTTCAAAAGGTGTTAAGTCCCTGTGCAGCGCAAAATGAGCAGGGAGGGAGGAGTAGAAGTGGCGCAGTTGAATATAGGCAAAAGGGGCTCGTCGAGAAGACGGCCTCTCCAGGAGCAGGACATCCAGTGGCTTAAGCCGACGCACAGCCAGTACGTGACAAAAGCGGAGAGGAGCAGCTAAGGAGGCGCCAAAAAAGGCCCCCTCTGAGGAGGCTCCAGACGGGAAGCCTGGGTGATCCGTAATCGGTAGGAGGGGACCCTGGCGATCAATGAGGCCACCACCTGACCTCGTAGAGTGCAAAGAGGTAAGAGTGTGGCGTGTGGAATAAGAAGTTGGGTAGGAGGCAAGCTGGGCAGAAGACCAGGTCCAAGGCAAGGTGGCCAGTGGCTTGGGGCAAACATCTTGGGCCAGGCAGACCCACAGCTTAGAAGTGGAGTTGTGCGACCAGTCAAGGACACGGGCATGCACACAGGCAAGAAAGTATAAACGACAATCAGGCAAAACCGCTCCACCAGATAATTTAGGTCTGGAAAGCAGGAAACGATTCAGGCGAGGCTGTGTCAAAGACCAGACGAACAACCCAAAACAGTGCTGCAGGAGGCGCCAAAAAGAGACAGGGAGATGAATAGGGATGGTCTGCATGAGATAAAGCAAACGAGGTAGTAGGTTCATTTTAATGATGGCCATCTAACCAAACCAAGAGAACTCCCTCCTATTCCAAGTAGCAAGATCAGCACGAAATTGTGCCAAAAGGGGAGAGAAATTGAGGGAGAACAGTTGAGAAAGATCGGACGGCATCTTTGTCCCTAGATAGGTGATATTGATGGGGGCCAGGTGAAAGGGAAACTCGAACATAGAGAAGCTTCTGTATGAGCCAGCAAGGAAATGTTGAGTGCCTCCGATTTGGAGAAGTTAATTTTAAAATTAGACCATAGGCCAAACTCCTGGAGGCGGGCCATGAGATTGGGCAACGACACAACGGTGTCTGTTAGGTAGATGAGAAGATCATCCGCAAAAGCAGAGCATTTATATTCGTGGGTGCCAACCATAACCCCATGGACATCGGGGTCCGCTCTGATGTTTGCAAGGAGGTGCTCCATCACCAGCACATACAGAAGAGGAGAGAGGGGGCAACCCTGGCGCGTGCTGTTATAGATAGGGAAAGGGTTGGAGAGAGAACCATTAACCTACAAGTGGGCCGTCGGGGAGTGGTAAAGGGCCATGACCTTAGCTGTGAATTGAGGACCAAATCCAACATGTTGTAGGGTTTGCGACAGGGAGGACAAGGATATGCGATCAAATGCCTTTTCCGCGTCAAGGGAAAGGACCATCATAGGGAGGGCTTTAGACCTGGCAAAATGAATAAGATCGACAGTCTTGATAGTATTGTCCCTGGCTTCCCTCCCTGGCACAAAACCCACTTGGTCTAGATGGATTAAGGAGGGAAGAAGAGAATTAAGACCAACCGCTAATAATTTGGAATAGATTTTTAAATCACTATTCAGGAGGGAAATGGGACGGTAACTCCCACAGGATTGAGGGTCTTTACCTGGCTTGGGGATAAGCACTATATGGGCCACCATAGAGGCGGTAGGGATGGGATTAGAAGGAGAGATTGAGTTAAAGGCCCGCAACATAAAAGGGGAAAGGGAATCTATAAGTGTTTTGTAAAATTTGCCTGTGAACCCATCAGGGCCGGGACTTTTCCCACCCAGTAGGTCCTTGATCACCAGGGCCAGTTCCTCTGGGGAGAAAGGGGTCTCCAGCACCTCCATAACCTCAGAGGAGGGGGGAGGGAATGGGGACGGCATGGGCGGTGGAGGGGAAGGGGGGTGGGGAATGTTATACAGATCAGAAAAAAAGTCATGAAAAGCAGAAGTAATGTCCGGGGTAGAGTGCACCACTGAACATGCCAAATTACGTATACAGGGGATGTGAACTTGAGCTACCCTAGCGTGGAGCGCCCTGGCCAGCATGCGTCCACTTTTATTGCCATATTCGTAGAACCGGCTCCTGCCCATCTGGAGCCAACGACCCCAGGATTCCTTTAAGAGACGTTTAACCTCAAGCCTGGCTAGCTGCAATTCCCTGAGGATGGAAGGGGAGAGCGAGCGCTTATGGGGCAACTCTAGAGAAGAAACCAGATGAAGAGCATTATGAAGGGCCTGGGCCCAAACACTTTACTTCTTAGAGCTGAGACATATTGGATTATGTGCACAAATGCGCTTGGTCCGATCGGTCTGAACGACGGAGTTGAGATGTCATCACTATTATAAGAAGTTGCTTTACCCCTAGTAGAGTTTACCTGTAATAATTGCCCTCCTCATTTCTCTGATTTAATAGCCCCGCATAGGAGAGATTAATTTTCTATATGCTATGTTTTGCTATTGGTAGCTGCTTGTCCCTTCTTTTGCACCATTAGTACGGACAGATCAAATGACAGTTGTTTCCCCTTTATCACATGCACTGCGCTATGATGGAAACGAGGCCGGAAGAAGCGCATACCAGCGTGAAACCACCGGCAGTCGCCTCTGAGCGCCCTGCAGGAAGTCTGGAGCTGGGTCAGGTGGAGGATGTAAAGCGGAGTCGGTGGGCGTAAGCCTTGCGGTGAGTGCGGGATACCGTTTTTTCTTTGTACTTGATTACTTCAGTGACTTGAATACTTTTCTGGTTCCCAGCACCGCCAGAACCACGGACCGAGGACCCTTAGCTTTCCAAGTGGTCTAGTATAGTAGTAGTGCCACTTTATATGTCCTTCCACCTGCTGCAAGTCAAAACTTAACCTAACACAGAGAATTTGCACTAGTATATTGCTCCACAGGCCAGTCGTGCCAGAGAGCAGATGTTGCATGAGAAGCAGCCTTTGGTTTGGGATGGTCCTTTGCATACACCTCTGAATCAGCACAACACCTGAGGGAGTTCATGCCTCCTGCACACAAGTATAAACACAGTCATGGAAATGATCTTGTTCTGAATGTATGGATGGCTGAGTTTGTAAAGATTCAAATCTATCCCAAAGCACGTTTGTGGGGGAGGGGAGACACATTCACCTGTTTTAACCCCATGTGATGTCCCAAAATTGCACAATTGCACTATTCTCGCCTCTTGTATTAAATTACTTTCACTTATCTCGATATTTTTTTATGTAACCACAATGATACAGAGGGAAAATTATCAATGGTTTTAGTATTTATTTGGGAGAAACACCGACTTCCAACATGATTTCTACAAAACTGACTAGCTAAACATTTGTGCTTGCAGTGGTCATGAATTTATTTACTGTGAATTGCGCAAAAACACGCTGCAAATGGTCCAAAAATCTGCAAATCCACACCACTCCAAGGTCTAGAAAAAGGCTTTCGTACACATTTTTTATCTCCCAGCCTTATTTAGTGTACTTGCATGAAATTTACCAAACATTGTGCAAACTTTTAATAAATGTATGTAAAGACTCCTGCTCTTCACTATGGGGACAGAGCTCTCAGGGGTGCAAGAGACACGACTCATTTATACTACAGAGATTCTGGAAATTCTGGAGACCATGGAAATTCTATGCAGATTCCGCTTGCAGCAGCCTTCCCTTGATTTCAATGGGATTTTGTTGGTTAGTGCACACATTGTTCAGTAGTAGAACTTCTGACGAATAACTCGGTTCCACCATAAGATCAAACATATTTAATATGTCCATCAAAAAGGATACTTGGGAGACACTCACCAGGAATTCTAAGAAACTTTTATCTTTATTATCGGTTAGCAAACATCACAGATACTGGGTTACGACCCAGGCGCCATTACACACAAAGGTGGGGCTACAGCTGTTTCGCACCTGTATTGGGGCCTCGTCAGACCACAGTTGTGAAACTGCTTTACTCACACATGCATAGCTCTGCACACATACACACACAGCTTTACACACTGACACAATACTCTCCAACTTACACATAGTATGCTACAAATCAACAGATATGCATTATACACACTTGTCTGATTTGTATCCATTAGGCCCCACTCAGATGACATTTTTGGGGCTCTTTCATGGTATATGTCAGGTATTCTTACATATACCACAGTGTACCTCTCCTGAGCCCACTGACTTTAATAGGCAAAACTCAGTGACTATGGGGGACATTTAACAAAGCATTTAGTCGTTTTGTTTTTTTGCTTAAAATTGTCGCAAAAAAGTCGCACGTGCGACTATGCTCTTTTTTCTGCGATTTTTTTGCATGTTCAGTGTCCTAAGCAAAAAATACAAATCTTGCTTACCAAAGCAAAAAGTGATTTTTGACTTGCAGTGGTCAGAGATTTATCAAGTGCGAAAGTCGCAAAAAAAGTTGCATCGCATGAAAAAAGCTACTAAATTTACTCCAGCTCAGACATGGAGCAGAAAAAGCCACTACCAAAGCAAAAAAAGAAAAAGTGCTTAAGTGAAAGAAATTTATCAACAGCTGAAGGCACATAAGCAAAAAAATTGTAAGAAAAAAAGAACTAAAAAAAGGAATACATAAGCAAACATTGATAAATGTCCCCCTATGTTGCACTGTTTCACATATGTATACTTCTGTGGTCTGCAAACAAAACATATACATTAGTAAAAAAACAAAAAAAAGGGACATTTTGCAAGGGGCCCATAAGCCTTATCTCTGACTGTTCCTACTCTGTCTGATTGTGACCGCATTCTGCATACGTAGGGAAAAGGGGAGAACGTGTGCCTGCGACTGTAACCTGGGCAGCAGGGTATCGTTCAGTACAGCAGCTTCTCTGTCTCTGCCATACAGCAGCCATATCTCCAAACTGCTCTTATACTGTCAGCCACAATGCCCTCACAACCTGTGTTACAAATGCCTCTCTATTGTCAACCACTATGTCCCCCAATGTCATTCAAAATGGCCCCTCCCTAATTTCTTAATACAATATACCCTACTGTCATCCACAATGCATATATTGTCTATAGTCATATATTTATTGTCTTTATGTTGTATGCTGGTTGTATGCTGTTTAAAGGGGTAGTCCAGTGGAAAAAAAAAATCTTCAAATCAACTGGTGCCAGAAAGCTAAACAGATTTGTAAATTGCCTCTATTAAAAAATCTTCATCCTTACAGTGCTTATCAGCTGCTGTACACTCCAGAGGAAGTCGAATTGTTCTTTCCAGTCTGACCACAGTGCTCTCTGCTGACACCTCCATGTTAGCAACTGTCCAGGGTAGAAACAAATCCCCATAGCAAACCTCTCCTGCTCTGGACAGTTCCTGATGTGGACAGAGGTGTCAGCAGAGAGCACTGTGGTCAGACAGAAAATAACTATTCAACGTCCTGTGGAGCATACAGCAACTGATAAGTACTGGAAGGACTAAGATTTTTTTTAAATAAAAGTCATTTAGAAATCTGTATAACTTTCTGGCACCAGTTGATTTGAAAAATGTGTTTTTTTTCACTGGAGTACCCCTTAAAGTCCTGGCCACCATGCCACAGCATGCAGGAGAGAAGTTTCTAGCAGAGCATATTCATCCTAGTTGATGCCGTTGGGATCTTGGATTTTTGGCCACAATGTTCCATCCAAATGCTGCTAGATGGAGACATACAATAGTATGCAGTACCCCCAACTATGATTCTAAGTTATATGGGGAATTTAATTTCACCCGCTGGTCTTAAAACCCCCACTAGTGTAGGATTATACCAGATTTATCAAATGGCGCATGTCTCATGTGAGTCTGCCTGTGTGGCAGCCTCAGAAATCTTCGCCAGCTTGAAGAGTAAATTTTCACTACAATTTATGTCGCTGGTAAATCCAGCACTCTTGGACCGCCATTCCCTTTATTGGCCAAAATAATGTCCCTCTGCTCTAAGCCTTGCCGTGGGCACTGCACAGGTTGGTAAAAAGCCACAAAATCTTGTGCAAACTACTTGGTCGAAATCTTTTTACGGATCTGAGCCAGGAGCAGACGTTAAGTATTAAGTCCCTTTAAGTATTTTTTAAGGATATTCTAGGCCTGTTCACATAGCGCGGTCATATTGACATGTATAGCCACGATTACCATGAAACAGCAGCAAAATGCCATGGTTGGGCCTAAGTAAAAGAAAGGCATCATTTTACCACTGTGTGTGGATATACCCTCAAGGTAAACATACAGCGTATAGTAATATATTTATACCACTTTGTCATCTCACTTATGTGTTTGACTGTTCTTCATTTTATCAGTAAAGCACAAAGTCAGTTCATATTTCTGTGAAGTCTATGAAAAAAAACACTCATAAAAGTTACAACAAAAGGTGAGAACATGACCTCCTTCAGAAGACATGTAATCTATATGTGTAAGAGAAAAGAATCAGTAGCAGATTGGTGCCCTTTGGCTGCATGCTGACAGCTGTCGTGATAAAGGAGACACATATTTCATGTGCTTTAAATGGCAGCTGTTTATGTGCATTGCCCTACTGACTTCATTATCATTTGGAATGAGATCATTATATAAGTAAGATTTCGGTCAATGATCAAACTTGGTCTTCCGTAGTTACATAGCCCTTTGAATTATGGTCACTTGGCTGGGAACTCCTATTTTTATACAGTATTTGTCCTTGTTCAACTGGGCTGTTCATATGGGTGGCCAACTTGAAGAGAGGTGTGGACCCACTTTGTTTTAGTGTTTATTTAGGCTCTTTGTTTGCTTGGATACAAAGACAGGTTGGTCCACTGAACGCGCTCTCCTCATCCAACACCATATTTTATTGGTATAGTCTGTACATGGTCTATCACATGCTAAAATGTTCCACACTATGCTTGATATAAGATTGTAGATATTGGTTAATTGTCTTTCATGATTTACATGACATATACACTGCCTTTTGTATGTTATTCCTAAAGATAACTCCAGAAAACGTTATTCTTCATGTCAGATGTCGAGTTTTGGTGTTCTAGTTTAATTTATCTTGTGTTCTTTGAACTATCGTTTCCCGGTAACAGCTTTTTGTTAACTGCATATATGTTTAGACCGGGGTAGGATAGATAGAAACTCCTGTGATTATTTATCAGATCTAAGCAAGAGTGGAGCAAGATTTTCTTCAACTCTTTGGGAAACTATATCTCATTTTAGATGCATATGAGAAGGAAATAAGTGAAGAAGCTAAGGCAGGACTGCACAAAACCCAGTAACCAGGTTGCTATGGTGTTGTTTTTTCTCCCCTGCTCTCCATGGACTATGGAAACTGATGCTTCCATTAGGTGCTAAATGTATGAAGCTAGATACTGTCAATGACTGCTACCGCCAGGCAAGGAAAGCACATAGCGGCTGTCATACAATGGCATTGTTGTGTGCTCCTCCTGCAGTAGGCCAGGCTTGCATATCCCAAGTTACACTGGACCTGGGCCATCAGTATAACGTTGCTGACTCCCAATTTTTGCATTTGGCTTCTGAGAAAGGTGTGTTTAGGTAGTTGCTTGTTTGGACGTTAGAATACACTTACCTGTTGTTTGATGTGGATTTATAGTACAGAATGCAGAAAATGACCTATTGTTTAAATTAAAAGGGTATTCCAGGCCAAAACTTTTATATATATATATCAACTGGCTCCGGAAAGTTAAACAGATTTGTAAATTACTTCTATTAAAAAATCTTAATCCTTCCAATAGTTATTAGCTTCTGAAGTTGAGTTGTTGTTTTCTGTCTAACTACTCTCTGATGACTCACGTCACGGGAGCTGTGCAGTTCCTATGGGGATATTCTCCCATCATGCACAGCTACCGGGATGTGACATTATCATTGAGCAGTTAGACAGAAAACTTCAGATGCTAATAACTATTGGAAGGATTAAGATTTTTTAATAGAAGTAATTTACAAATCTGTTTAACTTTCCGGAGCCAGTTTATATATATAAAAAAAAGGTTTTGCCTGGAATACCCCTTTAAGTAACTATGTTAAGCATACTTTTTAAGAATTTTTTGTGATTTTTTTATTTTATTTTCCATTTTACGATCTATATTGCATACCAATCATTAATTTTGTCAGTTTTCAGTCTGAACAATAGGTCTAAAACTAAGCTTATGATTTATATTCTGTAAAGATCACTTCCAAGTAATGCCTTTCTTCTGAGGAGCACATTGAAAGGGGCAACAGTAAAGATAACACTGGATCCTCCACACGTCACAGTAGAGATCAGTATCCCCCTTCCTGTAGAAAGTTCACAGTGAATGCTCGGTAACTTATGCAATTAATTTAAATGGGACAAGTTCTGTCCATTATTGTCTATGCCCATGGGCCCTGTAGTAAAGCATATAACAACATTATAGTTGTTTAGTAACAGTTTAGGAAAGATGGCAGCCCCCATAATAATACACCAAAAGTAGAATACAAAAAATACAATCAGAAAATATGAACAGATTAGAATCAATAGAACATGTTTCAGTATCTGTCTATGATCAGGAAAAAAATCTAGGTGACACATTCCCTTTAAATAGATGACGTTTGAAACTACCAGGACTTCTTGAGCTCGCCACCCCACCAAACTAAACCGAAGGAGAAGGGCCTTGCTAGAAGAGGTAACCAAGAACCAAATGGTCACTCTAGCTGAACTCCAAAGATTGTGTGTGCAGATGGAAGAAGCCTCCAGAAGGTCAATCAACATTAGAGCACTTTAACAATCTGGGCTTCATGGCAGAGTGGCCAGAAAGAAGCCACTCCTAAGTAAAAGACACAAGAAAGCCCTAAAGCACCTAAAGTCTTTCAGATAATGAGAACCAAGAATCTTTGGTCTGATTAAGCCAAAATTGTATTTTCTAGCCTAAAATTTAAGCGTCATTGTTGAAGTAAACCAGGCACTGCTCCTCACTTGCCCCAAACTAATCACTACAGTAAAGCATGGTACTGGCAGCATCATGCTGTGGTAGTGTTTTTCAGCAGCTGAAACAGGGAGACTTGTCAGGGTTGAGGAAAAGCGGAATAGAGCAAAGTACCTGACCCAGAGAGCTCTGGATTTTAAACTGGGCTAAAGGTTCATCATCAAAAAAGACAAAAAACCTTAAAGGGGTACTCCGCACCTTGACATCTTATCCCCTATCCAAAGGATAGGGGATAAAATGTCAGATCGTGGGGGTATACCGCGGTTATAGGTCCGGTCAGAAAACCCGTATACAAGGAAAAAAGGAGCCGACCGGATGCAGCTTTTGACTCTGGTCGGCTCCTGCTGGGATACGGGAGAGGCCGGTTTTCGCTCCTCCTGGATCCGGCACCCGTACACTACAAACGTAGTGTGAACCCACCAGAGCTTTAAATGATTTGCAGAATAGAAAATCCCCAAATGATGGGGATACCCCATATACAAGAAGATTGGAGGCTATAATCCCTGCAAAAGGTGCTTCATTTAGGTATTGAGCAAAAGATCTGAATACTATGTCCATGAGAAAGTCTTGTTTTTCTTTTTTAATAAATGAAACATTTCTAAAATTCTGTTTTCCAATATTGAGTGCAGGTTGAATTTTGTTTATTGTAGCACAAGGCTGGAACATTTCAAAATGGAAAAAGGTATATGGGGCTGAAGACTGTCTGAATGCACTTGTATGTATAGGCTTTCGTATATGTTTTACTAGAGCATTGAGGTCTGTTTCCAATTAACCTCTTAAGGACCAAGGATGTACCGGTACGTCCTGAGTCCTTTCCCTTTCTATAAAGCGGGTCGGGCCCGGCCTCCATCAACAGCCTGGACCCGTGGCTAATAGCGCGCAGCAATGATCGTGGTGCCGCGCGCTATTAACCCTTTAGATGCGGCGTTCAAAGTTGAACGCCACGTCTAAAGTGAAAGTAAATCACTGCCAGTTAGCTCAGGGGGCTGTTCTGGATGTCCGCGGCAAAATCGCAGCATCCCGAACAGCTCTGGGACACGAGGAGGGTCTCCTACCTTTCCTCCTGGTGTCCGATCGCCGAATGACTGCTCAGTGCCTGAGATCCAGGCATGAGCAGTCAAGCGGCAGAATCATTGATCACTGGTTTCCTATAAGAAACCACTGATCAATGTAAAAGATCAGTGTGTGCAGTGTTATGTGAAAAAAAAGAAAGTGAATAAAGATCATTTATCCCCTCCCCTAACAAAAGTTTGAATCACCCCCCTTTTCCCATTTAAAAAAAAAACTATGTAAATAAAAATAAATATATGTGGTATCTCCGCGTGCGGAAATGTCCGAATTATAAAAATATATAATTAATTAAACCGCACAGTCAATGGTGTACGTGCCAAAAAATTCCAAAGCCCAAAATAGTGTATTTTTGGTCACTTTTTATATCATGAAAAAATGAATAAAAAGCGATCAACAAGTCCGATCAATACAAAAATGGTACCGCTAAAAACAGATCATGGCACAAAAAATGAGCCCTAATACCGCCCCATATGCAGAAAAAAAAAAAGTTATAGGGGTCAGAAAATGACAATTTTAAACGTATTAATTTTCCTGCATGTAGTTATGATTTTTTTCAGAAGTACGACAAAATCAAACCTATATAAGTAGGGTATCATTTTAATCGTATGGACCTACAAAATAAAGAGAATGTGTCATTTTTACCGAAAAATGTACTGCGTAGAAACAGAAGCCCCCAAAAGTTACAAAAGGGCTATTTTTTTTTTCAATTTTGTCAATTTTGTTTTTTCAGGTTTTTTTCCCGTTTCGCTGTAGATTTTTGGGTAAAATGACTGATGTCATTACAAAGTAGAATTGGTGGTGCAAAAAATAGGACATCATATGGATTTTTTTATGCAAAATTGAAAGAGTTATGATTTTTTAAAGGTAAGGAGGAAAAAATTTAAGTGCAAAAATGGAAAAACCCTGCGTCCTTAAGGGGTTAACATTTGTTTACTGTATAAAGAAATGAATATTATATGTGTAACATTTGCATCACTCTAAACCCCAGAGAAAGTAGAGGGAAATACTCATGAGAGATATTTAGTGTACTGAAATTGAGTTGCTAGGAGTTAAAGAGCACATGTCATGTCGTGGTGGCTGCCATTTCGGGTCTAAATCAAGTCTGGTAGTTAGTAACAGAGGTGCTGCATCATCTGTCTTTGCTTTTTATAAATGACAGGGAATTTTCAGGTTATTCCACTTATCTCGGAAAATAAGCTGGCAACCCCAGATTCACAAACTGCTGTGGCTGTCACCTTTGTACTGTATTTACATTTTTGGGATTTCTGTAACTTGGGATCTTTGAAATGTTTCTTCAGAAATGCCACTGATCTCACGGGTAATGCTTCAGAATGTCAGCTATAGGACCAGGGACTTTAATTAAGCTCCTGAAGGATGATTTGGTATAAATTCTACAATGCATTCTGAAAGTTTTCAGTGAAAATAGAAATGAAGAAATTTTTGCAAAAATAATTAAAAGGAAAAATAAAAATTCAGCATAGACATAAGTATTCAGACCCTTTGCTCTGATCATTAAAATTGAGCTCTTGGAGCCTCCCATTTCTCTTGATCATCTTTAGATGTTTCTACACCTTCATTAGAGTAAATATTGGACATGGTTTGGAAAGATACACCCATGTCCATGTAAGTTTTCAAAGCTTACAATTTGTGGTGTGAAGTGTGCTGGTGTTGGTTGTGGTTAACAAATAGACAAAGTTTGTGACTCCAGGGTAGTGTTAACAACACCCCAAGGGTAGAAGCTTCCTGGGCCAGCGCTGAGGCAATAACGACCACAGATGCCGGGTTACGGAAACTGCTTTTACTTTACTCAGGAACTTGCAGGTTCAGTTCAACAGGAACAGCTCAGAATTTAGTGCAAAGGAATACTTTGGGCATCACAGTTGTTCCTATGTACTATGGAACTTGTAGTCCTTGCTGACTAGCTTCTTAGTTGCTGAAATATATTTTAGACTGATCTGGACTTGGAACTTGACTGAGTAGCTTGCATAAGACTTTGGTAAGTTAGGACTTACCGTCAGACTGGCTTAATGGGACCTGAGTTGCCTAAGACTTTCTATCTCCTGCTATGCTTTTGGAACTTCACTTTCCTGAACTCGACTTGGATAGTGCAAGGTTCGGTCGGCAGGATTCTGTGAAGTGTGCTGTCGCTCAGAAACAGATTGGTGCAGTAACTGGATCTCCTAGGCCTGTCCTCATGTGATGAGGTACAAGTCCACAGCAGAGGTCTGAAGGTGACATCCACTCTCCTCACTACACTAACTAGCTCCTCCCTGTATAGTCAGACTTGGAGGACTAGGGCAATAGCCCTGATTGTCTGAAGCAGCAACCTCCTGCACAGAGAAGTTAACCCTTAAAGGGGTACTCTGCCCCAAAACACCTTATCTCCACCCAAAGGATAGGGGATGTCTGGGGACCCCCGTGATCTCTCCTGCAGTACCCCGTTTCCCAGCTGCACAGAGCAAGGATCGCTTTGTGGCTGATGGCGGGCGATGCAGGGGACGTGATCCTTTATGGAAGGGGTCGTGGTGGCCATCACGCCCCTTCCATACACTTGCATTGAGGGGGCGTGATGTCACAAAGGTGTAGAGCCGTGACGTCATAGTACTCTGTCCCCTGCATCGCCCGCCATCAGCCACAAAGCGCTCCTCGCTCTGTGCAGCTGAGAAATGAGATGCTGCAGGAGAGATCGTGGGGGTCCCACAAATGCATATCAGAGCAAACCCCAACTCATGAGGTGGGGGAGGGAGATAACTGCCCATAGAGCTCAGAGACAGAACTGTGTGTCCGCAGAGATCAAGAGAAGAGTACTTAAAATGTCTTACGCACTAACAGGCCTTCATAATTCTTAAATGGAAGAAGTTTGGAACAACCAGAACTCTTCCTAGAGCTGTCCACCCCACCCACCAAACTAAGCAATGGGGAGAGAAGGGTCTTAGTAAGAGAGGTGACCAAGAAGTTTTCAAATAGAGCACCTAAAGGACTCTCAGACTGCGAGAACCAAGATTCTTTGGTCTGATAAACCAAAATGAATTTCCTGGCCTCTATGGAACTTCTGAATATAGCGATAGATGAGTGCTTGTATTTAGAAGGCTCTATGCTCATTCTGATCAATGGACTCTCTTTATGCTCTTTATAAGCTTTAATCCCTTAACGACGCAGGACATAAATGTACATCCTGGTGAGGTGGTACTTAACGCACCAGGACTTACATTTACGTCCTATGCATAACCGTGAGCATCGGAGCGATGCCCGGATCATGCGCGGCAGGTCTCGGCTGCTGATCGCAGCCGGGGACCCACCCGTAATGGCAGATATCCGCTATCCCACGTATGTCCGCCATTAACCCCTCAGATGTCGTGATCAATACAGATCACTGCATCTGCAGCATCGCGGTCACTAAAATGGATGATCAGATCACCTGTAGCGCTGCCGCGGGGATCCGATCATCCAGCACGGCAGACGGAGGTCCCCTCACCTGGCTCCGCTGCCTTCCCGGCGTCTTCTGCTCTGATCTGCCTTCCGGCAGACCAGAGCAGAAGATGACCGATAATACTGATCAGTGCTATGTCCTATACATAGCACTGAACAGTATTAGCAATTGAGTGATTGCTATAAATAGTCCCCTATGGGGACTATTAAAGTGTAAAAATAAAAGTAAAAATGTGGAAAACCCCATCCCCCAATAAAAACGTAAATTGTCCCATTTTCCCTATTTCACCCCAAAAAGTGTTAAAAAAATATTTGATATAAATATTTGGTATCGCCCCATGCGTAAATATCTGAACTACTAAAATAAAATGTTAATGATACCGTGCGGTAAAAAATGGATTAAAAGTTCTATATAAGCAAATATGGTATCAATTAAAATTACAGATCATGGCGCAAAAAATGAGCCCTCATACCGCCGCTTATACGGAAAAATGAAAAAGTTATAGGTCTTCAAAATAGGGGGATTTTAAACGTACTAATTTGGTTAAAAAGTTTGCGATTCTTTTTTAAGCGCAACAGTAATAGAAAGGTATATTATCATAGGTATCATTTTAATTGTATTGACCCAAAAAATAAAGAACACATGTCATTTTTACCGTAAATTGTACGGCGTGAAAACAAAACCTTCCAAAATTAGCAAAATTGCGGTTTTCTTTTTAATTTCCCCACACAAATAGTATTTTTTTTGTTGCGCCATAAATTTTATAGTAAAGTGAGTGATGGCATTACAAAGGACAACTGGTCGCGCAAAAAACAAGCCCTCATTCTAGTCTGTGGATGAATATATAAAAGAGTTATGATTTTTTGAAGGCGAGGAGGAAAAAACAAAAACATAAAAATTTAATTGTCTGTGTCCTTAAGGGGTTAAAGTGAATCTGTCCTAGATTGTAATTTTTTTTTTTTTTTTGCTGATTAGGGCCAGATACTGAAACATGTTCCTTTTTCAGTTGCTATTTTATGATCTTATTTTTTTATATTGTATGCTAGCATGGGGGCAGCCATCTTGTCTGAGCTACTTTTAACAGCATTTAGTGATATGATTTACTGCAAGCTTCATGGATGTAGACACAAAGAACATCTCCAGACCCTATTCTTTCTATGGGGCAAGCTTGTAAGCATGCTCTGTGACCTGTGCATAGGTCATCCTACAGGGAAGGGGAGGCTAAGCTTCTATTGTTTTCTCTATCTATTGGTGTCACCTTCCCATTGCTTTCTCAAACAGAACAGGAAATATCAGCTGAACATTAGGCCTAGTAGAAAATTTAAAATATTACTAAAAATTCTTTAAAAAAAAAACTTATTTAACCATGTTTAAATATGTTTAACCAATAGGTCATTTTCTGATGACACATTCCCTTTAAGATCAAACTTCAGTAATCTGAGCCTTGGAAACAGAGAGCAAGCTGTCTAGAATGTGCGCCTATCAGCCATAAAATTAAAACCACTGACTGGTGAAGGGAATAACACTGACTATTTGGCCTGTTAAAGAGGGGGTTTATTAGGCAGCAAGAGAACAGTCAGTTCTTGTTGGTAATGTTCTGGAAGCATGAGAAATAAGACAAGCATTATGTGGATGGACTGTGTTTATTGTGTACTCAGGGAAGAGAGGCCTTTTTCAGTGGGATACTACACCTTGCCAAACTGCAAAAATTGTTCAGAAATGATATGAGAAATATCACAAACTGTTAAAAGTGTTTACTAGACCTCTAAATTGCCCAGATCGAGCATCTAAGGGATGTGCTTGAAAACAGGTCTAATTTATGGATTTAACCTTGCAACAAAGGCCAGGTTTACATCACATGTGGCTACTGTGGCACAAATATGTTGCCAAAATTTCAAAATGGGGCTCTGACATATGTGTGCACAGAGAGGCAAAGGACCCTTTGATTTTAATGGCCCAAACATAGTCAGCTAGTGACTAGATTCATGTCAATTTCCGAGCATATACAGTTTTTTTCTCTCTGATGTATAAGCTCCGCAGTCCAGGCTTTTGAGTCTGAAACTCGTATATGCTTGGAAAATGACCCAGGCTTACTAAAATCTATTCAGCTGTTATGTGGTTATACAGCCAAAAGTAAATATGCAAATTTTCGGACACTAGCAATAGTCGGTCCCATTGCTCTTTTAGCAATGCTGACTGCGCCATCTCCATCCCAGGCCATCCATCTGAACATTGCTGAACTTCCATAGAGAGTGAATAGAGCCGAGCGTTTATATGGATGGGGAGATGGTGTTGAGGGAATGCACATAGAAACATAACCTGCTCAGCCCTTTTTTTCAGAACATGTAAGATAGTGTCTTGCCGTCCACTAGGTAATCCATAGAAAGACTCCCTCATCATTCATCTTCTTTCACCAATACAGGCTCAGGCTACACTGAGTCGTTCTCAAGCCCTACTGATTGATTTAAGCTATTGTGTGACAGCTGCAGTCTATAAGATACAACTTAATGGGGCACATTTACTAATACTGTTTAAAACCTATATATATATATATATATATATATATATATATATATATATATATAAACTTAAAGTAGGCCATCTAAACCAAATTTCACAGTGGCTCAAGTTGTAAGATAAATTTGACGCATCTTTATAGACACTTGTGTCTAACTTAAGACCACCTATTGGTTTACCTAATGTGCACAAATATTTTGTGGCAAAACGTTGGCGCAATTGTGACACACATTGTCACATCTGAAGCCAAGCCTCCTTCCCAAAAAAATGTTCAGCTTAACAGCGACCTGATAATTGCCCGACGGCACCTGGACTTGCTGCTTGAGACAGTGGCAGGTCCAGATGCAGCTCGCACCATCGGTGAACCCCAAACTCAGCATGTGAGAGCACCATCGTGCAACTTTGAGAAAAGTAATGCCACTGCCATCTTAACCGTATACAGTAATCACTTACTATAATAATAGACTAGAGTATAATGTATGCTATGTCATCTTTACGTTTTATATTACCTATTATCCTATACCAGGTCATAGTCATCCTGATATTTGCAATATTGCTTTTGTAGAACAAGAAAAGAAAAAATGGCCAGCATATAATGTGATCTATCTAATTTATCATTAGTAACCCTGTCTATGATTTCGGTACAATGTAGCAGTACTTTATGTCTATATTGCAGATCTAGTATACACATAGGCCATTGTTTAAAGGAGTATATGTGGATGAGAAGTAAACACTGTGTTTTGCTGACTCCACTGGTAACCTGTTACTTCCGCTTGTGCCATAACAAGGGTTAAGAACAATACTGCAGTGTCCATGTTTCCCTGACCTCTTTTCCCAGCTTGTAGGATTATCCATGTCAGCTGGGCTGTGATGTCGAAACCTAAAACAGGAGCAGCCTTGCAGAGGGACTCTAGGATAGTGATTGCACTATGAGGGGGTTGGGAAGACTTGGTAGTAATCCCAGGTTGCTGGCTTTTAGCAATATGATCCTAGCGCTGGCAGACCTTGCAAAAACTGGTCAAACTGGTTTTATTATCCCACATCCCAAATTCCCTTCTGGACACATTTTGTCTACAAGGCTCTGGATGAAAGAATCAGAAATGTCTTTTTGATTCTGAGTCGAAAGTGAATATGATGCCGTGATTGGCATTTGTTTATGTTTCTCTCCACATTTTATGTTTAATAACAATTTATCTTAAGCTTATGGAGTTCTTGTCTTATTTATATGTTGGACAGCGAATAAAATATAAATGATAAGGCAAATGCAGCGTATAGAAGTGGAAGTAATGTCTTGTGCAGTGGAAGCTTCTGATGCGTTGTGTTAATGATATCCTTGGTTGCTATAAGCTCAGCTGTTCCAAACATGCCTCTGTCACACCCTAGGGATGTATCTTGTGAAACATCAGCAGAAGATTATGTCAACCATACAGGTGCAGGATCTGTTCCATGTATAGTGTTATCTATAACTTGGAGATATATTCTTAGTGAATGTCTATCGAAGTCTTATCAAATACAAAGGGAATGATTTTATATTTTCAGTTATCTCTCAAACATATTATTCAATAAAAAATATACAGTATCAGTTATGTTTTATATATTGCCATGCTGCCAAATGTATTCCATATTCTAACTTATATTTTCAAGAAACGATGAAATAGCTTTTTGAAAATAATTCTATCATCAATGTTATAAGAACTTTCCGTTTTATTAGTTATTTCTATCACTAAAAACATGGAGAAATGAAAATCTACTAACCATAACATTAAAATTATTAGTGAAGTGAATAACATTGATTATCTTGTCACAATGGTGACTGTCAAGGGGTGAGATGTCTTAGGCAAAAAGGGATCAGTTAGTTCTTGAAGTTAAAGGGGTACTCCGCCCCTAGACATCTTATCCCCTATCCCCCTATAAGATGTCAGATCGCGGGGGTCCCACCCGCTGCGTACCCCCGGGATCTCGGCTGCAGCACCCACCTGTTGCAGCTTCCGGAAACGCTGCAGGCTTCGGCTCCTGACCGTGGTGACGTGAGATCGTGACATCACGACTCCGCCCCGTGTGATGTCACGCCCCCCCTTTAATGCAAGTCTATGTGAGGGGTCGTGACAGCCGTCACGCCCCCTCCCATAGACTTGCATTGAGGGGGCGGGGCGTGTAATCACACGGGGCGGAGTCGTGACGTCACGATCTCCCGTCCCGTGGGGATGAAAGGCTCCAGCGCTGCCGGAAACCGCAACAGGTGGGTGCTGCAGCCGAGATCCCGGGGGTCCCCAGCAGCGGGCCCCTGGCGATCTGACATCTTATCCCCTATCCTTTCGATAGGGGATAAGATGTCTAAAGGCAGAGTACCCCTTTAATGTGTTCGAAGCAGAAAAAAATAGCCAAGCATAAGAATCTTAGTGACTTTGACAATGACCAGGTCTAGAGAGGTATTTCAAGTATCTAGTTGTTAGTACCTACCAAAAGTTCTACAATAGAGTACATCTGGTGAACTGGTGGATCAATGTCATGGGCTGTGGAAATTGGCCCGTCTGGTGAGATCCCACAGAAGAGTTACTGCAGAAAAACTGTGCTGCAAAAGCCAATTCCGGCTATAATAGTGAGCTGTAACAAAGCTGTAAACTGATCGGGATTCCATTGCGGATCCCGGTAAAAAAACAAAAGTGTCTACAATGGGCAAGTGAAGGTCAGAGCTGGAGCAAAGAAATGGACGGCCTGATCTGTTGAGCCATGTTTTCTTACATCATGGAATTGGGCATGTGGGGACGAGATATCACCAGTATACATATTGAGGAGAAAGCAAGCCATCAAAATACTTTGGCCTTGGCATTCATGGGCATATTACTTTGACATGTACAACCTACCTTCATGCTGTTGTAGAAAAAGAGGAGAATCCAGCATTGCAGGTTCTTCATTACAACATACCGGTACATATCTGATGCTTTTTGGGTGTGATTAAATATTTTGTACCCCAATCTGTCCAGCAACACAACAGAAATGTTTAAGAATGGCTTGAGGAACATAATAAAGAGTTCATGGTGTTGACTTGGCCTTGAAATTTTCCATATCTAAATACGATTGAGCATCTGTTAGGTGTACTGGAATAACAAGTCCAATCCATGAAAGCCTGACCTCACAACCTAAAACACTTACAAAAATCTTGGTGCCAAATACCACAGGATATCATCAGGGGTCTAGCTATAAGCTTTTTGCAGCTGGTATCCCTTAACCCCTTAAGGACCAGGGGTTTTTCCGCTTTTGCACTTTCATTTTTTTCTTATTGTGCGACAAAATTGAAGAAAAACACAATTTTTCTAACTTTTGGGGGCCTCCGTTTCTATGCAGTACATATTTCGGTAACAATTACACCTTCTCTTTATTCTGTATCATTAAAATGATACCCTACTTATATAGGTTTGATTTTTTCGTACTTCTGGAAAAAATCATAACTACATGCAGGAAAATGTATACGTTCAAAATTATCATCTTCTGACCCCCATAACCTTTTTATTTTTCCGTGTATGGGGCGGTATGAGGGCTCATTTTTTGCACAGTGATCTGAAGTATTTAGCCATACCATAGTGGCTGATGTAATCTGTGTTATTTGCTTTATCGGATGCATCTAATATTATTGTGGTGTTCATTCACCATATTGGAATTATTATCAATTTGTGTAGGGTGGTATCCCTCGTTTTATGGGCTCATATTAAAAGTTATATTTTAAATTTGTCTATTTTTCTGTGATTAATGATATAAAAAGTGACCAAAAATACACTATTTTGGACTTTGGAATTGACGCCATTGACCGTGCGGTTTAACTATATATTTTTATAATTCGGACATTTCTACACGCACCAATACCATATAAGTTTATTTTTATTTGCACTGTTGTTTTTTGTTAAATGGGAAAAGGGGGGTGATTCAAATTTTTATTAGGGAAGGGGTTAAATGATCTTTATTAACCTTTTTTTCCACTTTTTTTTGCAATGTTATATCTCCCATAGGGGGCTATAACACTGCACACACTGATCTTTTACATTGATCAATGGTTTCTCATAGGAAACCATTGATCAATGATTCTGCCGCTTGACTGCTCATGCCTGGATCTCAGGCACTGAGCAGTCATTTGGCGATCGGACACCAGGAGGCAGGTAAGGGGACCCTCCTGCTGTCCTACAGCTGTTCAAGATGCCGCCATTTCACCGTGGCAATCCCAAACAGCCCGCTGAGCTGACCGGGGGTAGTTTAGTTTCACTTTAGATGCGGCGATCAACTTTGAACGCCACGTCTAAAGGGTTAATAGCGTGCGGCACCGCGATCAGTGTTGCGCGCTATTAGCCAAGGGGTCCAGGCCGTGGCCCCGTGTTATAGAATGGGAGAGGACTCAGGGCGTTCAGGTATGCCCTTGGTCCGTTACAGGTTAAAGGGGTATTCCAGGAAAAAAAAATTTTTTTATATATATATATATATATGTATATCAATTTGTAAATTACTTCTATTAAAAAATCTTAATCCTTCCAATAATTATCAGCTGCTGAAGTTGAGGTGTTCTTTTCTTTCTGGCAACAGTGCTCTCTGCTGACATCTCTGCTTGTCTCAGGAACTGCACAGAGTAGAAGAGGTTTGCTATGGGGATTTGCTTCTACTCAGTTCCTGAGACAGGTGTCATTAGAGAGTAGTTAGGCAGAAAAGAACAACTCAACTTCAGCAGCTCATAAGTACTGAAAGGATAAAGATTTTTTAATAGAAGTAATTAACAAATCTGTTTTACTTTCTGGAGCAATTTGATATGCTTGATGCCATTAGTGCTAACAGCAGCCTATTTCCATGTTTCTTTGCTTCTTTGTTTCTTAAGGTTCCTTGTTTTGTGACATGACTTATAACTGTAGATTAGACTGCAACATGCATATTATTCCTTTATCCCATGTGATTTAGAGCTCAAAAATTTTTCTATTTAGATCAATCATGTAATAATATTGAAATTAAATAGTTATTAGGTATACGGAAAATCATATAAAAGAAAACGTTCATACTATGACCTGGAACTGCCTCTCTTTGGCCACACAATAAGTTGGGAGGTATGCTATCAGATATACAGACATGAATTCCTACACTGCCCTAAAGTACCAGGCATGCTGTCAATAACCTTCACCATACTAGATTTGATGATATGTGTGCCTGTACATCTGGCTGCTTTATAGCTGATTATTAGGGTGCCACACCTAAGGCTGGGTTCACACTGGGCAATCTCTGGGCAGAATATCTGCCAGAGATCAAGCCAGTGGCACTAGGAGTGCGTGGACTGCATTGCCGTCCCCATAGATGTTAATGCATTTCTGAGCAGATCTCCCAAAAGATCCACCCAGAAATGCATTGCCGTCTATGGGGACGGCAATGCAGTCCTCGTGGTCCTAGTGCTGACGGCTCGATCTCTGGCAGAAATTCTGCTCAGAGATTCCGCAGTGTGAACCCAGCCTAAGGCTAGGTTCACACTACGGAATTTCCGCGCAAAATTCCGCTTTGAAATTGCAGGCAGAAATTACGCTTACTAAAATGTATAGTATAGTGAATGGGTTTCCGTTCGGAATTTGTGAAGCGGAATTTGTGAACGGAAAATCTGCTTGAAATTTTCCGCCTGAAGAATGGCGTTGCTCATTCTTCAGGCGGAAATACTGGCAGAACACATTGCAGTCTATTGGAAATTTTCGGACCGGAGGTTCCACAATGTGAACCTAACCTAAAGGTCTATTCACATGGCAGAATGTGGCTGACTTTTTTATCCACATCTCTCTCTTCAAGCCACTCAATCTTAACTAATTTCACAGTCATAAACAAAGGTTTCATTATTCACCATGATCAATTCACATAATGGGATGTGTCGATTCAAAATGTCCAAAATGTTACCTGGAGAATGCAGACCTGTGTCACATGATCTGGATCTGTAACAACTTTTCGTACCTGGTTACCATTTGTGACACCAACAGCAGCAATGTACAGACAAAGGAGCGAGGAGGAGCATGGACCACATGGCTGGGAACAAAGGTAACTCAGCAGCTGTGGCCGCAATGATGAGTAGTACACCGGCGTGAATGGATCATCAGCATTTAAGGGAAATTCAAGAGTTTGTTAAGAATGCTAGCCTTTTAGCCTTTTCTGACTATGTGCTGATATTCATCTTTATCTCTGCATATTAAAATGGTTCATAAGGGAGACCTGATATTATTTTACGAAATGTAAATATTATGCTTCATGTTCAGTCTTCTAAACTACTCTTTACTCTTGTGAGCCTTAGATATAGAAAAGTCCTTTGTTGGCATATTGTGGCCTTATCTTTTTGCTGTTCTACTTAATTATGGCTTTCACATGCATAAGTAATAACTCAACTCATGTTGGTGTATGACACACAAACAGCATACCGGAAACCTCCCAGTACATGTAAAAATCCCATACCTACAACTCTTGTCACACACCAGGGTACCTCTTTTGCAGGTGTTATCGGAGCTTGCAATAGAGCTTTTTGCCTTTAACTTTGGAGGTGATAACTCATAACTTATCCCAGCTGTATGAGAATATTCTCTCACATTTATATGCAGACCTTAGTACTCACAGTTTAAAGCCATACATCTTACCCCCTCTAGTTCCAGACTCTTTTAATAATAGCAATAATAATAATAATAATTACAAACTCCTCAACTGAGATACTTTAAACAACTTAAATAAATAGAACGTGCCTAACCTTTCATGGCTGGAAAATATATATATATATATATATATATATATATATACTGTATATATATATATATATATATATATATTCAGTTAAAGAGTACCTGTCATCAAACCATATTTTCTAAACTAGCAGATTATATTTCCTAACTACTCCTAACACCCCTCCTGCCCTTAAAAAAAAAAATTCCGAGCTTTAAAAAGCTCTGTATCATACCTTTCCCCTTGCTCATATTGTGTGAGCTCCCGGCAGAAGAAATTGGGCGTTCCCCAGCAGGTGCAAAGTCATTGAAGCCTGTGAGAGCTGTGCCTCACCATACCCTGCACACAGTTTGGTTCCAGCCAGCTCGGGAGGAGACCAAACTAACTGATTGACAGAACAGAGGCACCTAGTTGCTGTTTTTTTCAATCACATTAAGAACATACAAAGGTTGAGAATTTTAACAGCAAGTAAATAGCAAAGTGTCTTATAATTACATAAGGAACAATATATTAAAAGATTAGTTTGGGGATAGGTACTCCTTATGATGATCACTTATCCCAAATGGTTTTTTTTGTTGTTTTTTTTTATTTGGGTCTTTCCCAATTAGTGTTGCTCACGAATATTCGCAATTCGAATATTATTCGCGAATATCACATATTCGCGAATTCGCGAATTTCGCGAATATAGCGCTGTATATTCGTAATTACGAATATTCGTTTTTTTTTGTTTTTGTTTTTTTTCACAGTACACATCACAGTGATCACCCCTCTCTGCTTCCAGTTTGTGTGGTGTAAAGAAGGCTGTAATACTACTGTGTGAGACTGGCGTGCGAACATTCGCATATGCGAAAATTAGCATATACTAATTTGCGCATATGCGCATTTTCACATATGGTAATTTTCGTATACGCGTATTTTCGCATTCGCGAAAATAAAACGAGAATATAACGAATATGCGAATATTCGCGAATATATGGCGAATATTCGTCCATATATTCGCGAATATTCGCGAATTCGAATATGGCCTATGCCGCTCAACACTATTCCCAATTACCTTTTCTCATTCTCTGTAGCAAAAATTTTCTACATTTTAAAATTAAGATTTATTGGTTAAAGAAAGAGGGTCTTTGTCCCCATGCCATCATGCAAATTAATAAACTATAGGGGGGGTCTCTATACCCCTAACTTTACTAAATACTGTAACACCAGCGATCAGCTTTTTTTGGCATGCTGTCAGTCATCTCTGCCACCAGCTCCTGATCCATGCCCCCTCTTTTCTCTGTGTGTTATCCCTGATCCTGATATTCCTGTGCTTGTGCTGACTGTCCTGTGCTTGATCTGTACCTTTAACCTGTCCCCCGCCCCCACCCAGGAGCCTTTTGCCTGTTCCTGACTTCGATGTCTTGTCACCTACCCACCTCTTATGCCTGGACCTCAGCTCGTCTTGTCTAACCCATCGTTGCCTTGCACTAGTGCTCTTTGGACTTCTGGGCCAGCCGCTACCCACACTGGGAGCACTTTTGGGAAGCAATCTCGTGTCCCCCAGAAGCAGAAGTCCAGCTGAAGTGGATTGAAGGGTAAAAACCTAGAAAGTATAAAGACTTGACTCCTGAGTGTGTCCTAAAGCCAAACAGGTTGGGTGGCACAGTGGGCCAACACCTGTTGCCTTGTTACAAATACTATAAGTGCCCATGCACACTACAGAATTTTAGGGGGCAGATTCCATGTGCAGCAGGTGACAGCAGAATAGACGCTATTGTCTACACGGACAATAAGCACTGTCCCTATTGACAGTAATGCATTTCCGGGCAAAATTCTTCCATAGTTTATTCATTTAGAAGAGTCCGGAAATCAGAATTTATTTCCAATGCAGGAATTCCACAGTGTGGCTGGTAAAAGTGAAAGTTCTGTAGTGTGCATGGGCCCTAATTCTGCAAGTAATGAAAGACAGCCTCACGCCCCTCAATTAATTAAACTTCAGACTAACCTAAGGTCCTTATACAGAGGCGAACAGAGCCATAATAACAAGCACTGATCTTAATGATCGGCGTATGTTTCATAAGCTTTCACACAGTAGAATTATTAATTGCACAAATCATCGCTAGATTGTTCATGTGGCTCCTTATTTTATAATTGTAGGCCGCACATTATCCATTTACTCAGGGCAATATGTGTCTAATAAGGATTTGTTATTATTTATGGACCACAGAAAAAATCCAGTCAGCTGACAAATGAGCAATTTCTTGTTTGTCGGCTGATCGCTATCAATGTTATATGGCCGAATTATCAGGAATGAGCTTTTTTACAAAGTTTTAGAGTTTTAAAATGCACAATCCTATGCAATTCATAGTAAAGGCAGCTAAAATAAAATACTTGTTTTATGTAGATTTTTTTTCACCAAAAGAGCCCCAATTTCACCAGCTTGTTATCCCCAAGTATGCTTTAGAATCAGGAGAGGCAATTTGAAACAAACCAACAAAAACACAGAAACATAGAATGTGTCGGCAGATAAGAACCATTTGGCCGATCTTATCTTCCCAATATTCTGAATGCTAGTCCCTGGCCCTATCTTATATGAAGGATAGCCTTATGCTTATCTCTATCTTATATGAAGGATAGCATTATGCTTATCTCTATCTTATATGAAGGATAGCCTTATGCTTATCTCTATCTTATATGAAGGATAGCCTTGTGCTTATCTCTATCTTATATGAAGGATAGCCTTATACCTATCTCTATTTTATATTAAGGATAGCCTTATGCTTATCTCTATCTTATATGAAGGATAGTCTTATACCTATCTCTATCTTATATGAAGGATAGCATTATGCTTATCTCTATCTTATATGAAGGATAGCCTTATACCTATCTCTATTTTATATGAAGGATAGCCTTATGCTTATCTCTATCTTATATGAAGGATAGCCTTATGCTTATCTCTATCTTATATGAAGGATAGCCTTATGCTTATCTCTATCTTATATGAAGGATAGCCTTATGCTTATCTCTATCTTATATGAAGGATAGCCTTATGCCTAGCTCTATCTTATATGAAGGATAGCCTTATGCTTATCTCTATCTTATATGAAGGATAGCCTTATACCTATCTCTATCTTATATGAAGGATAGCCTTATGCTTATCTCTATCTTATATGAAGGATAGCCTTATGCTTATCTCTTTCTTATCTGAAGGATAGCCGTATGCTTATCTCTATCTTATATGGAGGATAGCCTTATGCTTATCTCTATCTTATATGAAGGATAGCCTTATGCTTATCTCTATCTTCTATGAAGGATAGCCTAATGCTTATCTCTATCTTCTATGAAGGATAGCCTTATGCTTATCTCTATCTTATATGAAGGATAGCCTTATGCTTATCTCTATCTTATATGAAGGATAGCCTTATGCTTATCTCTATCTTATATGAAGGATAGCCTTATGCTTATCTCTATCTTATATGAAGGATAGCCTTATGCTTATCTCTATCTTATATGAAGGATAGCCTTATGCTTATCTCTATCTTATATGAAGGATAGCCTTATGCTTATCCCATGCATGTTTAAACTCCTTCACTGTATTTCCAGCAACCACTTCGGCAGGAAGGCAATTCCATGCATCCACTACTCTCTCAGTAAAGTAATACTTCCTGATATTACTGCAGAAATCTTTGCCCCTCTAATTTAAAACTATGATAGAAACATATAAAGGGGGATACTACAGATAAAAAAAAGCATACTATAAGACTCTTTATGAACTGAACTTTTATGTGTGTTGTCTATAAAGTCTGTTGCACCACATGCAACCTAACATACTGTCACGATGCCGGCTGGCAGGTAGTGGATCCTCTGTGCCAGAGAGGGATTGGCGTGGACCGTGCTAGTGGATCGGTTCTAAGTCACTACTGGTTTTCACCAGAGCCCGCCGCAAAGCGGGATGGTCTTGCTGCGGCGGTAGTGACCAGGTCGTATTCACTAGCAACGGCTCAACCTCTCTGACTGCTGAAGATAGGCGCGGTACAAGGGAGTAGACAGAAGCAAGGTCAGACGTAGCAGAAGGTCGGGGCAGGCAGCAAGAATCGTAGTCAGGGGCAACGGCAGGAGGTCTGGAACACAGGCTAGGAACACACAAGGAAACGCTTTCACTGGCACAATGGCAACAAGATCCGGCGAGGGAGTGAAGGGGAAGTGAGGTATAAATAGGGAGTGCACAGGTGAACACACTAATTGGAACCACTGCGCCAATCAGCGGCGCAGTGGCCCTTTAAATCGCAGAGACCCGGCGCGCGCGCGCCCTAGGGAGCGGGGCCGCGCGCGCCGGGACAGGACAGACGGAGAGCGAGTCAGGTACGGGAGCCGGGATGCGCATCGCGAGCGGGCGCTACCCGCATCGCGAATCGCATCCCGGCTGGAGACGGTATCGCAGCGCACCGGGTCAGTGGAGCTGCCCGGAGCGCTGCGGTAGCGAGAGAGAAGCGAGCGCTCCGGGGAGGAGCGGGGACCCGGAGCGCTCGGCGTAACAGTACCCCCCCCCCTTGGGTCTCCCCCTCTTCTTAGAGCCTGAGAACCTGAGGAGCAGACTTTTGTCTAGGATGTTGTCCTCAGGTTCCCAGGATCTCTCTTCAGGTCCACAGCCCTCCCAATCCACCAAAAAGAACTTTTTTCCTCTGACTGTCTTGGAGGCCAGTATCTCTTTCACTGAGAAGACGTCAGAAGAACCGGAGACAGGAGTGGGAGAAACTAATTTGGGAGAGAAACGGTTGATGATGAGTGGTTTAAGAAGAGAGACATGAAAGGCATTAGGAATACGGAGAGAAGGAGGAAGAAGAAGTTTGTAAGAGACAGGATTAATTTGGCACAAGACTTTGAAGGGACCAAGATAGCGTGGACCCAGTTTGTAACTGGGGACACGAAAGCGGACATATTTAGCGGAGAGCCATACCTTGTCTCCGGGAGCAAAAATGGGGGGAGCTCTTCTTTTCTTATCGGCAAACTTTTTCATGCGAGATGAAGCCTGTAAAAGAGAAACTTGGGTCTCTTTCCATATGGTGGAAAGATCACGAGTCACTTCATCTACCGCGGGCAAACCAGAGGGCAAGGGAGTAGGGAGGGGGGGAAGAGGGTGACGGCCGTACACCACGAAAAATGGGGATTTGGAGGAAGATTCAGAGACTCTAAAGTTATACGAGAATTCGGCCCATGGTAGAAGATCTGCCCAATCATCCTGGCGGGAGGAAACAAAATGTCGTAAATAATCACCCAAGACCTGGTTAATTCTTTCTACTTGTCCATTGGATTGAGGATGATATGCAGAAGAAAAGTTTAATTTAATCTTGAGTTGTTTACAGAGAGCCCTCCAGAATTTTGACACGAATTGGACGCCTCTATCCGAGACTATTTGTGTGGGCAACCCGTGAAGACGAAAAATGTGTACAAAAAATTGTTTAGCCAACTGAGGCGCTGAAGGAAGACCAGGAAGAGGGATGAAATGTGCCATCTTGGAGAATCGATCAACGACCACCCAAACAACACTGTTGCCACGGGATGGGGGTAGGTCTGTAATAAAATCCATACCAATCAGAGACCAAGGCTGTTCGGGGACAGGCAGAGGATGAAGAAAACCAGCGGGCTTCTGGCGAGGAGTCTTATCCCGAGCACAGACAGTGCAGGCTCGCACAAAGTCCACGACATCCGTCTCCAGAGTCGGCCACCAATAGAAGCGAGAGATGAGTTGCACAGATTTCTTGATGCCTGTATGACCTGCGAGATGGGAGGAGTGACCCCATTTGAGGATTCCGAGGCGTTGGCGTGGAGAGACGAAGGTCTTTCCTGGAGGAGTTTGCCTGATGGAGGCTGGAGAAGTGGAGATCAGGCAGTCAGGAGGAATGATGTGTTGCGGAGAGAGTTCGACTTCCGAGGCATCCGAGGAACGAGAGAGAGCATCGGCCCTAATGTTCTTATCGGCAGGCCGAAAGTGAATTTCAAAATTAAATCGGGCAAAGAACAGAGACCACCTGGCCTGGCGAGGATTCAGCCGTTGGGCAGACTGGAGATAGGAGAGGTTCTTGTGATCGGTGTAAATAATAACAGGAAATCTTGATCCCTCCAGCAGATGCCTCCATTCCTCAAGTGCTAATTTAATGGCTAGAAGCTCTCGATCCCCGATGGAGTAGTTCCTCTCCGCCGGAGAGAAGGTCCTAGAAAAAAAAACACAAGTAACAGCATGCCCGGAAGAATTTTTTTGTAGAAGGACCGCTCCAGCTCCTACAGAGGAGGCATCAACCTCCAATAGGAAGGGTTTAGATGGGTCAGGTCTGGAGAGCACGGGAGCCGAAGAAAAGGCAGACTTGAGCCGTTTAAAGGCGTCTTCCGCTTGAGGAGGCCAAGACTTGGGATTGGCATTTTTTTTGGTTAAAGCCACGATAGGGGCCACAACGGTAGAAAAATGTGGAATAAATTGCCTGTAATAATTGGCGAACCCCAAAAAACGTTGGATAGCACGGAGTCCGGAGGGGCGTGGCCAATCTAAGACGGCAGAGAGTTTGTCTGGATCCATTTGTAGTCCCTGGCCAGAGACCAAGTATCCTAGGAAAGGAAGAGATTGGCATTCAAACAGACATTTCTCTATCTTGGCATAAAGTTGATTGTCACGAAGTCTCTGAAGAACCATACGGACATGCTGGCGGTGTTCTTCTAGATTGGCAGAAAAAATCAGGATATCGTCCAGATATACAACAACACAGGAGTATAAGAGATCACGAAAAATTTCATTAACAAAGTCTTGGAAGACGGCAGGGGCGTTGCACAGGCCAAAGGGCATGACCAGATACTCAAAGTGTCCATCTCTAGTGTTAAATGCCGTTTTCCATTCATCCCCCTCTCTGATGCGGATGAGATTATAAGCACCTCTTAAGTCCAGTTTGGTAAAGATGTGGGCACCTTGGAGGCGATCAAAGAGTTCAGAGATGAGGGGTAGAGGGTAGCGGTTCTTTATCGTGATTTTATTAAGACCGCGGTAGTCAATGCAAGGGCGTAGAGAGCCATCTTTTTTGGACACAAAGAAAAATCCGGCTCCGGCAGGAGAGGAGGATTTACGGATAAAGCCTTTTTTTAAATTTTCCTGGATGTACTCCGACATAGCAAGAGTCTCTGGGGCGGACAGAGGATAGATTCTGCCCCGGGGTGGAGTAGTGCCCGGGAGGAGGTCAATAGGACAATCATAAGGCCTGTGAGGAGGTAGAGTCTCAGCTTGTTTTTTGCAAAAAACATCCGCAAAGTCCATATAGGCCTTAGGGAGACCGGTTACAGGGGGAACCACAGAGTCACGGCAAGGGGTACTGGGAACCGGTTTTAGGCAGTCCTTGAAACAAGAGGGCCCCCAACTCTTGATCTCCCCAGTGGACCAATCCAGGGTTGGGGAATGGAGTTGAAGCCAGGGTAGTCCAAGGAGGATTTCGGAAGTGCAATTGGGGAGGACCAAAAATTCAATCTTCTCGTGATGAGGTCCGATGCACATTAGAAGGGGCTCCGTGCGGAAACGTATGGTACAATCCAATCTTTCATTGTTTACACAATTGATGTAGAGGGGTCTGGCGAGACTGGTCACTGGGATGTTGAACCTGTTGACGAGAGAGGCCAAAATAAAATTTCCTGCAGATCCGGAATCCAAGAAGGCCATAGTAGAGAAGGAGAAGGCAGAGGCAGATATCCGCACAGGCACAGTAAGACGTGGAGAAGCAGAGTAGACATCAAGGACTGTCACACCTTTGTGCGGAGTCAGCGTACGTCTTTCCAGGCGGGGAGGACGGATAGGACAATCCTTCAGGAAGTGTTCGGTACTGGCACAGTACAGACAGAGATTCTCCATGCGGCGTCGTGTCCTCTCTTGAGGTGTCAGGCGAGACCGGTCGACCTGCATAGCCTCCACGGCGGGAGGCACAGAAACGGATTGCAGGGGACCAGAGGAGAGAGGAGCCGGGGAGAAAAAACGTCTTGTGCGAACAAAGTCCATATCCTGGCGGAGCTCCTGACGCCTTTCGGAAAAACGCATGTCAATGCGAGTGGCAAGATGGATGAGTTCATGTAGGTTAGCAGGGATTTCTCGTGCGGCCAGAACATCTTTAATGTTGCTGGATAGGCCTTTTTTAAAGGTCGCGCAGAGGGCCTCATTATTCCAGGATAATTCTGAAGCAAGAGTACGGAATTGTACGGCGTACTCGCCAACGGAAGAATTACCCTGGAGCAGGTTCAACAGGGCAGTCTCAGCAGAAGAGGCTCGGGCAGGTTCCTCAAAGACACTTCGAATTTCTGAGAAGAAGGAGTGTATAGAGGCAGTGACGGGGTCATTGCGGTCCCAGAGCGGTGTGGCCCATGACAGAGCTTTTCCAGACAGAAGGCTGACTACGAAAGCCACCTTAGACCTTTCAGTAGGGAACTGGTCCGACATCATCTCCAAGTGCAGGGAACATTGGGAAAGAAAGCCACGGCAGAATTTAGAGTCCCCATCAAATTTATCCGGCAAGGATAGTCGTAGACCAGAAGCGGCCACTCGCTGCGGAGGAGGTGCAGGAGCTGGCGGAGGAGATGATTGCTGAAGCTGTGGTAGTAGCTGCTGTAGCATCACGGTCAGTTGAGACAGCTGTTGGCCTTGTTGCGCTATCTGTTGTGACTGCTGGGCGACCACCGTGGTGAGGTCGGCGACAACTGGCAGAGGAACTTCAGCGGGATCCATGGCCGGATCTACTGTCACGATGCCGGCTGGCAGGTAGTGGATCCTCTGTGCCAGAGAGGGATTGGCGTGGACCGTGCTAGTGGATCGGTTCTAAGTCACTACTGGTTTTCACCAGAGCCCGCCGCAAAGCGGGATGGTCTTGCTGCGGCGGTAGTGACCAGGTCGTATCCACTAGCAACGGCTCAACCTCTCTGACTGCTGAAGATAGGCGCGGTACAAGGGAGTAGACAGAAGCAAGGTCGGACGTAGCAGAAGGTCGGGGCAGGCAGCAAGAATCGTAGTCAGGGGCAACGGCAGGAGGTCTGGAACACAGGCTAGGAACACACAAGGAAACGCTTTCACTGGCACAATGGCAACAAGATCCGGCGAGGGAGTGAAGGGGAAGTGAGGTATAAATAGGGAGTGCACAGGTGAACACACTAATTGGAACCACTGCGCCAATCAGCGGCGCAGTGGCCCTTTAAATCGCAGAGACCCGGCGCGCGCGCGCCCTAGGGAGCGGGGCCGCGCGCGCCGGGACAGGACAGACGGAGAGCGAGTCAGGTACGGGAGCCGGGATGCGCATCGCGAGCGGGCGCTACCCGCATCGCGAATCGCATCCCGGCTGGAGACGGTATCGCAGCGCACCGGGTCAGTGGAGCTGCCCGGAGCGCTGCGGTAGCGAGAGAGAAGCGAGCGCTCCGGGGAGGAGCGGGGACCCGGAGCGCTCGGCGTAACACATACATTGGCAGTACCAAACAAGGTTTAAAAAAAAAATGTATACAGGAACACATTAGATGGGTGTCCAATACGCAGAGTGTAAACATGCTCGTAATAAGGGTGCACTCAAAAACTATATGCACTATTTCATTGCAAACTGTGGCCTGTGTTCCCATTGAAAACAAATTTGTTTTTTAGCACTAATTTTGGAACATGAAGCATGCTAAAATAAGTGCTGAGAAACTCTGTGCGAACCTGGCTATACAGGCAATTTATTGTCATTTGTAGTGTGTTTAAACCCCATTAAAACACATCTGGAAAACTGTATGTAAAAATGAGTTGCGTTTTTTTAATGGTCTATATGTTTTGCATCTTTGATCAATAGTGATTATTAGCATTGTTCAAAAAACATTTTCACATGTCTCAAGATGCTATATGTAAATGTGCTCTTACATGACATGGTATTTGCCACGGTAAGTCCATTATTTTCAATGCAGTTTTTGTGTTTTTTTTGTGTTTAAATAATGCACACTCACCATCACTCATTCTACAGTGCCATCTATTTCATTCAAACACAGCTGCATCATTAGTTCCTGTGAACTACAGGATGACATTATTACCTATTAGATCCCTCCTAGCGGCTCTCAGACCCCTCTTCTCCCAGCTCTATCTGTATACTGCTGCTACTATTTCAATGGGTCAGGATATGTAGTAGATAAACACTTACAGAAATCACAGCAAATAAATGTCCAAAACAAGATAGATTTCTCACATGGATGCCCCATATGTCATTGTTTCTCACCCATAGCATTACTTCAGTAAATCCCTTCCCCCCTGTATCCACCCACCCATCCACTGCAGCATAGCCACATTCCCCCTGGCCATATGAAATGCCAGGAAAGGTCAGAGACCATAGTAAAATAAAAAGGCTTGCCCTACAGCACCTCCAGGTTTGGGTCCTGTGCATCAAAATGGGACGAAGCAGCGCAAAGAGGTAATAGAAGCAAATTGCACAGTATTATAACTTGGCAGCATGGGCTCAAAGACTGAAATATAAACATATCTGATCCCACTGTATTTGCAGCGACCACTTCTGCAGGAAGGCTATTCCCTGCATCCACTACTCTCTCAGTAAAGTAATACTTCCTGATATTACTGCATAAATCTTTGCCCCTCTAGTTTAAAACTATGTCCTCTTGTGGTAGTTTTTCTTCTCATAAATACACTTTTCTCCTTTATCGTGTTGATTCCCTTTATGTATATAAAAGTCTCTATCATATCCCCTCTCTCTCTTCTTTCTTCCCAGCTATACATGTTAAGGTCCTTTAACCTTTCCTGGTAAGTTTTATCCTGCGATAAAGCCTGTAAATCACTTAGTCTCCATCACTCAGTTTAGCCTTAAAGGGGTAATCCTCTGGAAAAAAATTTTTTAAATCAAATGGTGCCAGAAAGTTAAACAGATTTTTAAATTACTTCTATTTATAAATCTTAATCCTTCTAGTACTTATCAACTGCTGTATGCTCCACAGGAAGTTATTTCCTTTTTGAATTTCCTTTCTGTCTGACCACAGTAACATAGTAACATAGTTCATAAGTGGAAAAAAGACCAAAGTCCATCAAGTTCAACCTATAACCCTAATGAGTCCCTACTCAGTGCTCTCTGCTGACACATCTGTCCATTTCTTGGAACTGTCCAGAGCAGGAGCAAATCCCCATAGCAAACCTATCCTGCTCTGGACAGTTCCTGACATGGACAGAGGTGTCAGCAGAGAGCACTGTGGTCAGATAGAAAAGAAATTCAAAAATAAAAGAACTTCCTCTGTAGTATACAGCAGCTGATAAGTACTGGAAGGATTAATATTTTTAAATTGAAGCAATTTACAAATCCGTTTAACTTTCTGGCACCAGTTGATTTAAAAGAAATGTTTTCCAGTGGAGTACCTCTTTAAATGGGCACTGTCAGATCAAAAAACTTAAATTATGTTTTTTATGATTAAAATTAAAGACTTTTTTCTAATATCCTCCATAAAAAAATCTTAATAGTAAATAAAGAAAATGGCCCCTGAAAATCCAACCACTGGGGGTACCCATACCTATTAAGACACCAATGAGTCCCCCAGCAGCTCATGGACAAGGCTGCAAGGCTGCATGTCCCCCCTACCTCTATAAAACTCTGCAACCCCCACCAGCCACACAGTATGGGAGGCAGGCACAAATGCCATAGCATGTATTTTTTCCATGGCATGATTAAGGATCCCATCTGATCCGAAACGCGTTGGCCATTGCTCCTGTGTGTATCCATTGATCCGTAATAAAGAGCTCCTGATTTTACTCCACATTCTGTGCTGGACATTTCTTCTTTTTGTTGGATCCTGTTTAAATCTTGAAGTCTTCCAGCAAATTCATAGCCTGAGACTTGCCCGAGACTAAAGCAATCAGAAAATTTATACGTTTAAAAATGTCATCTTCTGACCCCTATAACTTTTTTATTTTTCCACGTACAGGGCGGTATGAGGACTCATTTTTTGCGCCGTGACCTGAAATTTTTATCGGTATGATTTTTGTTTTGATCGGACTTTTTGATAACTTTTTATTCATTTTTTAATGGTATAAAAAGTGACCAAAATACGCTTTTTTGGACTTTGGAATTTTTATCTTTTTATAGTTCGGACATTTATGCACACGGCGATACCACATATGTTTATTTATTTATTTTTTTTACACTGTTTTCTTTTTTTTATGGGAAAAGGGGGGTGATTCAAACTTTTATTAGGGAAGGGGTTAAATGACCATTATTAACACTTTTTTAAAAAAAAATTTTTGCAGTGTTATAGGTCCCATAGGGACCTATAACACTGCACACGCTGATCTTTTACACAGATCACAGGCGTGCATTAACACGCCTGTGATCAGTGTTATCGGCGCTTGACTGCTCCTGTCTGGATCTCAGGCACGGAGCCGTCATTCACCGATCGGACACCGAGGAGGCAGGTAAGGGCCCTCCCGGTGTCCGGTCAGCTGTTCGGGATGCCGCGATTTCACCATGGCGGTCCCGAACAGCCCGACTGAGCAGCCGGGTCACTTTCACTTTCGCTTTAGAAGCGGCGGTCAGCTTTGACCGCCACTTCTAAAGGGTTAATACCGCACATCGCCACGATCGGCGATGTGTGGTATTAGCCACGGGTCCCGGCCGTTAATGAGCGCCGGGACCGACGCGATATGATGCGGGATCGCGGCGCGATCCCGCTTCATATCGCGGGAGCCAGCACAGGACGTAAATATACGTCCTGCGTCGTTAAGGGGTTAAAAGGGTTGTACTGCAAACGAATCAACAACGGAGTTACACTTTAAGCCTAACCTAATACAACCGAGAATATCTATATCTCTCCAGATAGACCTATTGTCAGTAGGGTAGTGGTTCGTACTGTTGCAGTACAGCACTGTGGTCATAGCTTTTAAACTGACCTAGAGGAGCAGCAACATATGGGGTTCCTATGTTCTCCCCTTGTTTGCCTGATTCTTATTTATATTGTTACCAATGCGTGTCTGAAATAGTGAAGATATAGTCTGAGCCTTACTAGAAACAGAAACTGATATATAAGGTGACAATCTCTGTATCAATTATGAGTGTGACACAGAGAAATGCACAAACTAGCATTGACATGCTATCAATGAGGTTAACAATTCCGCCATTCCCTCTCCCATAGACTAGCATTGAGGGGCGTGGTGTGACGTCACAATGGATGCGGCCGTGACATCACGACCCCCCGCCGCCCGCTCCAAGTGTCCGGAACAAAATGTTCCTAAAGCTGGGGCAGTGGAGTACCCCTTTAAGCTGTTAAGGACCAAGGGCGTACAGGTACGCCTTTACTCCCTGGTACTTAAAGACCAAGGGCGTACCTGTACGCCGTGGTAATTTCGGTCCCCGCCACGTGCCGGGCGGGGAACGGACTGGGGTGACTGCTGATATCGATCAGCAGGCACCCCGCGCAAATGGCCAGGGGGGTCATCAAACCCCCCCATGTCGGCGATAAGCGCAAATCACAAGTGAATACACACTTGCAATTTGCGCAACTCCGGGTTATTACGGGTCTATGGTGACCCGGAAAATAAGGGGGATCGCGGTTGTCCAAGACACCCACGACCCCCCTGAAGGAATAGGAGTGAGGTGGCAGGGGTGCCACCCCTCCTATCCCTGCTATTGGTGGTCTAGACGCGACCACCAATAGCAGATCGGGGGCGGGGGGGGGTTAACTTTCGTTTTTCCCGTTTAGCAACAGCTGGAGGCACCCTGTTTGGGAATCACTGGCGTAGAATACCCCTGTGTCCACCCCTATGCAATCCCTAATTTAGTCCTCAAATGCGCATGGCGCTCTCTCACTTCGGAGCCCTGTCGTATTTCAAGGAAACAGATTAGTGCCACATATGGGGTATTTCTGTACTGGGGAGAAATTGCACTACAAACTTTGGTGGGCTTTTTCTCCCTTTACCCCTTATGAAAAGGAAAAGTTGGGGTCTACACCAGCCTCTTAGTGTAAAAAAAAACATGCTGGTGTTGCCCTTTACTTTTTATTTTCACAAGAGGTAAAAGGAAATAAAGACCCCCAAAATTTGTAACGCAATTTCTCCTGAGTACATAAATACCCCATATGTGGGCGTAAAAGGGTCTGCGGGCGCATAACCAGGCTCAGGAGTGAGAGCGCACTATGTACATTTGAGGCCTAAATTGGTGATTTGCACAGGGGTGGCTGATTTTACAGCGGTTCTGCCATAAACGCAAAAGAATAAATAAATACATGTGACCCCATTATGGAAACTACACCCCTCGCGAAATGTAACAAGGGGTATAGTGAGCCTTAACACCCCACAGGTGTTTGACACATTTTCATTAAAGTTGAATGGGAAAATAAAAAAATTTAAAAAATGTCACTAAAATGCTGGTGTTACCCTAAATTTTTCCTTTTCACAAGGGAAAATAGGAAAAAAAAAGCCCCCCACAATTTGTAACCCCATTTCTTCTGAGTAAGAATATACCCCATATGTGGATGTAAAGTGCTCTGCGGGCGAACTACAATGCTCAAAAGAGAAGGAGCGCCATTGGGATTTTGAAGAGAAAATTTGTCCGGAATTGAAGGCCACATGTGTTTACAAAGCCCCCATAGTGCCAGAACAATGGACCCCTCCCACATGTGACCCCATTTTGGAAACTACACCCCTCACGTAATGTAATAAGGGGTAAAGTGAGCATTTACGCCCCACAGGTGTCTGACAGTTTTCTGGAACAGTGGTCCGTGAAAATGAAAAATGTAATTTTGCATTTGCTCAGCCCACTGTTCCAATGATCTGTCAAACACCAGTAGGGTGTAAATACTCACTGCACCCCTTAATAAATTCTGTGAGGGGTGTAGTTTCCAAAATGGGGTCACATGTGGGGGGGTCCACTGTTCTGGCACCACGGGGGGGCTTTGTAAACGCACATGGCCCCTGACTTCCATTCCAAACAAATTCCCTTTCCAAAAGCTTAATTCCTCCTCTTCTGAGCATTGTAGTGCGCCAGCAGAGCACTTGACGTCCACACATGGGGTATTTCCATACTCAGAAGAAATGGGGTTACAAATTTTGGGGGCAATTTTCTCCTTTTACCCCTTGTAAAAATTTAAAATTTGGGGAAAAAACTGCATTTTAGTGAAAAAAAAAGTTTTTTTTTTCATTTACACATCCAACTTTAATAAAAAGTCGTGAAATACCTGTGAACTCTTGTTACGTTCCTTGAGTAGTGTAGTTTCCAAAATAGTATGCCATGTGTTTTTTTTTTTTGTTTTGTTTTTTTTGCTGTTCTGGCACTATAGGGGCTTCCTAAATGCAACATGCCCCCCAAAAACCATTTCAGCAAAATTTGCTTTCAAAAAGCCAAATGTGACTCCTTCTCTACTGAGCACTGTAGTTTGCCCGAAGAGCATTTTACGTCCTAACATGGGGTGTTTCCATACTCAGAAGAGATGGGGTTACAAATTTTGGGAGGGCATCTTCTCCCATTACCCTTTTAAAAATGGTCAATTTCGGGGGGGGAAACGCACTTTAGTGAAAAAAAAATTTTTTTTCATTTACACATCTGACTTTAACAAAAAGTCATCAAACACCTGTGGGGTGTTAAGGCTCACTGGACCCCTTGTTACGTGCCTTGAGGGGTGTAGTTTCCAAAATGGTATGCCGTGTGGGTGGTTTTCTGCTTTTCTGGCACCCTAGGGGCTTCCTAAATGTGACATGCCCCCCAAAAACCATTTCAGAAAAACTCACGCTCCAAAATCCCATTGTCGCTCCTTCCCTTCTGAGCCCTCTAAAGCGCCCGCTGAACACTTGACATACACATATGAGGTATTTCCTTACTCGAGAGTTGGGTTACACATATTGAGAGGATTTGTCTCCTTTTACCTCTTGTAAAAATTCAAAAACTTGGTCTACAAGAACATGCGAATGTATAAAATGAAGATTTTGAATTTTCTCCTTTATTTTGCTGTTATTCCTGTGAAACACCTAAAGGGTTAACACACTTACTGAATGTCATTTTTAATACTTTGAGGGGTGCAGTTTTTATAATGGGGTATTTCTAATAGGAAGACCCTTCAAATCCACTTCAAACCTGAACTGGTCCATGAAAAATTCAGATTTAGAAAATTTTGTGAAAAATTGGAAAATTGCTGTTATACTTTGAAGCCCTCTGATGTCTTCCAAAAGTAAAAACATGTCAACTTTATGATGCAAATATAAAGTAGACATATTGTATTTGTGAATCAATATATAATTTATTTGGAATGTCTATTTTCCTTACAAGCAGAGAGCTTTTACCACTAACATTAAGTAGAATATGTCACAAAATAACAATCTCGGAATTAGAATGAAAGGTGAAAGCATACCAGAGTTATTAATGCTTAAAGTGACAGTGGTCAGATGTGCAAAAAACGCTCTGGTCCTACAGTGATAATTGGCCTGGTCCTTAAGGGGTTAACCCCTTAACGACGCAGGACGTAAAGGTACATCCTGGTGAGGTGGTACTTAACGCACCAGGACGTACATTTAAGCATAACCGCGGGCATTGGAGCGATGCCTCGATCATGCGCGGCAGGTCCTGGCTGTTAATCGCAGCCAGGGACCCGCGGATGTCCGCCATTAACCCCTCAGATGCCGTGATCAATACCGATCACGGCATCTGCAGGATCGCGGTCACTTAATTGGATGATCGGATCGCCGCGGTGATCCGATCATCCAGCACGGCAGCCGGAGGTCCCCTCACCTGCCTCCGCTGTCTTCCGGGAGTCTTCTGCTCTGATCTGCCTTCCCGCAGACCAGAGCAGAAGATGACCGATAACCCTGATCAGTGCTGTGTCCTATACATAGCACTGAACAGGATTAGCAATCGAATGATTGCTTTAAATAGTCCCCTATGGGGACTATTAAAGTGTAAAAATAAAAGTAAAAAAAGTAAAAAAAATAAAGTAAAAAAAATTGGAAAAACCCCCTCCCCCAATAAAAACGTAAATTTCCCCATTTTCTGTATTTCACCCCCAAAAAGTGTTAAAAAAATTTTGATATACATATTTGGTATCGCCGCTTGCGGAAATATCTGAACTATTAAAATAAAATGTTAATGATACCGTACGGTGAACGGCGTGAACGGAAAAAAAAAAAGTCCAAAATAGCTGCTTTTTTATAACATTTTATTCCCAAAAAAATGTATAAAAAATGTATTAAAAGTTTTATATAAGCAAATATGGTATCAATTAAAAGTACAGATCATGGCGCAAAAAATTAGCCCTCATATCGCCGCTTATCCGGAAAATGAAAAAGTTATAGGTCTTCAAAATAGGGGGATCTTAAACGTACTAATTTGGTTAAAAAGTTTGTAATTTTTTTTAAGCGCAACAGTAATAGAAAAGTATGTTATCACGGGTATCATTGTAATCGGATTGACCCAAAGAATAAAGAACACATGTCACTTTTACTGTAAATTGTACGGCGTGAAAACGAAACCTTCCAAAATTAGCAAAATTGCGGTTTTCTTTTTAATTTCCCCACACAAATAGTATTTTTTGGGTTGCGCCATATATTTTATGGTAAAGTGAGTGATGACATTACAACGGACAACTGGTCGTGCAAAAAACAAGCCCTCATGCTAGTCAGTGGATGAAAATATAAAAGAGTTACGACTTTTTGAAGGCGAGGAGTAAAAAATGAAAATGTTCTGCGTCCTTAAGGCCAAAATGGGCTGAGTCCTTAAGGGGTTAATGTGAGACAAATCCTGAGATGCTGCAGGCCATGGTAGCACGTTTAGTCCACTTAGGCTGCTCAAAGTAGCACAAGCAAAATGCAGCCTGACGTGGTCGTGTTGGAAAATTTTGTGCTGGATGAGTTCCTGGTGACACATGGTGTAGATGGTAAAGGTATAGTGCTGTGACTTACCCAATGCAATCTGCCTCCTAGGTAACCATTTGGAACTTTTTTTTGCAAATGCCAACCATGCAGAATGTGGACATTTTTATTTATTTATTTATTTTGTTAGAAAACTGTGTTCTGCCTTTTACAACTAGTGACTATGCTATAAATAGCTACTAGAAGCTCAAAAGCTCAATAAAGGCAATCATTAAAAATAGAGAACAAAAGTGCTATAATTTTGTATTATTTAGAAATATGAACACGTAAGTTAAAAGCAAGGGGAAGAATACTGTTCATTCCCTTACTCCTTTTTTGTTACAGCATGTAAAATATTTTCTTTTCATCTGCACAAATAAAAAGGCCAAGGCCTAAGATCACATGAATCTAAACATGTTTTTGATCAGCATTTTTTAGGGGGCACATAGTTCACCTATCTCAAGTTTATTTGATGTATAAAGAACAAAGCACTGTGTTTGTTTTTTTACATTATACATTTTTAAAAGTAAAAAAATATTGAAAGTCTTCTGATATTTCACAAAACACATCTAAAGTTACAGTTCAAGTTTCCCATCTATCGGTGTACTCTGGAGGAAAAAAACATATTTCCAAATCTACTTGTAACGAAGCTGGATGTGGATCCTCTAACCTGTGTGGCTGATGACTCGGACCATATCGGGGAGCGGAGTCTAAGGTGCCGCTGGTCTTCACCAGAGCCCGCCGTAAGGCAGGATGGGCTTGCTGCGGCAGCCGACACCCAGGTCGCTATCCCCGACATGGCTGGACCACACAGGTAGCTGGGCAAGGCAGGGTACCAAAGGATAAGGCAGTCAAACGTAGCAGAAGGTCAAGGCAGGCGGCAAAGGTGCAGAGTTTAATAACGTAGCATAAGGTCTGGATACACAGGTAAAGCTAACAGTCTATAAGGGTTGCTTAATCTCAGGCTAGGGGCACTGAAGATACGGCAGGAAAGTGTGGGAGGTGCAACAACTCACTATGGGCATACTGGCCCTTTAAATTTCAAAGCTCCGGCGTGCATGTGCCCTAAGAGACGGGGACACGCGCTCTGGGGCTGAGACACAGAGGAAGAGGCGGCAGCGGAGCATGGTGAGTGACGGGCTGGGTTTGGCATGTGGGCGCGTCCCGCGATGCGAATACCAGCCCTGCCAGCAGTCGGGGATTCAGGGAGCATGCACTCGCCGGTGCTTGTGGCCAGAGTGCATAGTAGGATACTACTGGTCACAGGTTTGAAAATTACATGAAAATCTTAATCCTTCCAGTACTTTTAAGCTGCTGTATGCTCTGGAGGAAGTTGTGTAGTTCTTTCAAGTCTGACCACAGTGCTCTCTGATGCCACCTCTGTCTGTGTCAGGAACTGTTTGGAGCAGGAGAGGTTCGCTATGGGCATTTGCTCCTGCTCTGGACAATTCCTGACATGGACTAGAAGACCTAATTTACAAACTTGTATAACTAATACTCAACTCTTTCTCACCACTCCCATGCCAAGCTCAAGGTCCTCTTCCTGACAGCGCCACTTGTGCAGGAATGAGGAAGTCTTATTAAAGGAGTATGCCAGCCATGAGGTGGTGTAAGATAAAGAAAATTGCCACATTTTTTATACTGATTGTGCTATCTAAAAATATTGTGTACATTTCTATCTTTTTTCCAACTTCAGAAAACAATGGGTTTCATGCTAATATTGTTCAAAGCAGGCCCTGCCTTTTCAGCCAATCACTTACCGAGACAATACACCACTGATTGGCTGAGTAGGCAGGTCCTGCCCTTACCTCAGAAGCAGGCAGAAAGAAGCTAAAGGACCAAAGGAAGCCACAACGAGAGCTGAAGTGGGAGCTTTTTTTCTTTTTGCTGCAGTCCCAGCATTATATGAAGTTTTTGGGACCCAGTAAACCCTTTAAGTTTCTCTTCACAGCCATTTATTGCAAAACCCCATTTTTGTTGCAGTATCACAAAAAAATGTGATGTTGCCGCAATGTGTACACACAGCTTAACAAGATGATAGATATTGGCCTTTTGACACAAAAGGTTTGAGCTTGAAGGGGAAAGATTGAGATTGGTTGGTTACTAAGATCTGTAGACCTGCAAGATCCTGTCTAACCATAAAGCAAACTTCTCCTTGCTTTTGTGTCACTCATGTTGCAATAAAGTGTACACCTACAGTTATAGGCACTTTTGCAAAAAAAATCAAAAATTACTATAGGGCAGCACTAAATGATATTCATTTTGAATATGGTGCCAGAATACCTTACCTAGCATCCATTCTTCTTGCTCCACACTGCATATAACTGTGCATTAAGAGAGAGAGCTTCCACGCTCCATCTCCATAGCACCCATCTCCAGTGCTAGACCCAACACTGTAGAATCCCATTACACTGGGTCTTGTGCTGGAGATGGGTGCTATGGAGATGCAGTAGGAAGCTCTGTCTCCTGATGCACAGTTATATGCAGCAGGGAGAACGAGCACTTGGTGATGGTATTCCAATGCTAAATTTAAGATGTAAGTAATTTAGTGCTGCACTATAGTGATTTTTCATAACATTTACTAAAACTGGGTAGATATACCCTAACTAATCCCAACAGAGCATAAATGAAGTTTCTGTTTCTTACTTACCTCAGAACTGAGTTCCTGCACTTTTTTCACAGCAGGAACACTGTTCCCATTAGCAGGAGTTCTGCAGGACCAGCTTTTGAGTGGAAATCTTGGGTGAGTTCCTGCACTTTTTTTTTCTTAGGACTTGACCCCTGTAGATAACAAATCTTCTTTCTCAGACCTTGTGTAAATGTGGTCATTGAAAGTCCTCGGTGAATTGCCCCTGTTCATTTGTACACTGCTCAAAAAAATATAAGAAACACTTAAACAACACAATGTAACTCCAAGTCAATCACAATTCTGTGAAATCACACTGTCCACTCAGGAAGCAACACTGATTGACAATCAATTTCACATGCTGCTGTTCAAATGGAACAGACAACAAGTGTAAATTATAGGCAATTAGCAAGACACCCCAATAAAGGAGTGGTTCTACAGGTGGTGACCACAGACCATTTCTCAGTTCCTATGCTTCCTGGCTGATGTTTTGGTCACTTTTGAATGCTGGTGGTGCTTACACTCTAGTGGTAGCATGAGACAGAGTCTACAATCCACACAAGTGGCTCAGCTAGTGCAGCTCATCCAGGATGGCCCATCAATGCGAGCTGTGCCAAGAAGGTTTGTGTGTCTGTCAGTGTAGTATCCAGAGCTTGGAGGCGCTACCAGGAGGCAGGCCACTACATCAGGAGATGTGTAGGAGGGCAACAATCCAGCAGCAGGACCGCTACCTCCGCCTTTGTACAAGGAGGAACAGGAGGAACACTGCCAGAGCCCTGCAAAATGACCTCCAGCAGGCCACAAATGTGCATGTGTCCACTCAAACAGTCAGAAACAGAGTAAATGAGGGTTATATGAGGGCACAACGTCCATAGGTGGGGTTTGTGCTTACAGCCCAACACGGTGCAGGACGTTTGGCATTTGCCAGAGAACACCAAGATTGGCAAATTCGCCACTGGCGCCCTGTGCTCTTCACGGATGAAAGCAGGTTCACACTGAGCACGTGACAGAAGAGACAGAGTCTGGAGACACAGTGGAGAATGTTCTGCTGCCTGCAACATCCTTCAGCATGACCGGTTTGGCAGTAATGGTGTCAGTAATGGTCAGTAATTTGTCAGTAATGGTGTGGGGTGGCATTTCTTTGGGGGCCGCACAGCCCTCCATGTGCTTGCCAGAGATAACCTGACTGCCATTAGGTACCGAGATGAGATCCTCAGACCCCTTGTGAGACCATATGCTGATGTGGTTGGCCCTGGGTTCCTCCTAATGCAAAACAATGCTAGACCTCATGTGGCTGGAGTGTGTCAGCAGTTCCTGCAAGAGGAAGGCATTGATGCTATGGACTGTCCCGCCCGTTCCCAAGACCTGAATCCGATTGAGCACATCTGGGACATCATGTCTCGCTCCATCCACCAACGCCATGTTGCACCACAGACTGTCCAGGAGTCACCGCCACCTCATCAGGAGCATGCCCAGGCATTGTAGGGAGGTCATTCAGACACGTGGATGCCACACACACTACTGAGCCTCAATTTGACTTGTTTTAAGGACATTACATCAAAGTTGGATCAGCCTGTAGTGTGGTTTTCGACTTTCATTTTGAGTGTGACTCCATATCCAGACCCCCATGGGTTCATAAATTTGATCTCCATTGATCATTTTTGTGTGATTTTGCTGTCAGCACATTCAACTATGTAAAGTCAAAAGTATTTCATACGATTCATTCAGATCTAGGATTTATTTTTTTGAGCAGTGTACATTAGAGCTTTAGATTAGAAAGAGCTAGAAAAGCAAGCTGACACTGAGAAAGCAGCTGTGACAAGAAAAATATTCATAAAGGAGTTAAAGTCATAAACCTACATAATGAAACCTTATTAAGCTGACCATCCAAATGTGCGCCAAAAAGTAGTATTTTTAATGGGTTTGGTCCTCTAAAGGAAAAAAGTATACATAATGTAGGTTAAAGTGTCAGTAAGTATCGTTTGTCAAATTACTGTTTGTCAAATTACTGTTGTTCCTCTCATTCCTTGTCCCTAACATCACTTCCTATTTAATTCATGGTAGCAAGGCTACCCATCTACAGTAATTCCTAATCGCCTGCATAGCTCCCAATCTCATTTCTAGTCCCCACTATGGCTCCCCAACGCAATTCTAGTTCACAGCAAGGCACCCCATGTTGTTCCTAGAACCCAGAATGGCATCCCTTTTCAATGTGGTGTCCCTGTGCAAAACACGCTTGTCCACCTGCCCTGTCAGATGGATGTCACTTTAGTTCATCCTGTCTGTAGAAGGATGCATAGAGGACCACATAAGCACTTTGGCCAATCCGGGCCTCCTGCCCTGCTCCCCCAGGTCTGTCTAGACGTGGAGTAGTTAATTAGTCTGGATTGAGAGATGAGAGTGAGTGGAGGTCAAGTGCACATCTTTGTTGTGGGACCTGTATCTCACCATATGAGGATAGGTCTAAGAGACCCAGTTGCAGCTAAGATTCCAGTTTCTGAACGACATCATCAGGATCATGCCAACCAGGTAGTCAAATCTGTCCACCTCAAGTTCAAACAAAAGTCAGCTACAAGAGCAGACAGGCCACAAGAGCCGACAGGCCCATAGCCAAAGAAGAGGATAACGTGAGTAAAAGCCTCCGGAAGGTCCATACAAGTCCACCCTGACAGTAAGCCCTTATACTGGATTCTATAAGTGAAGTTTCAAGAGTCAGTGATTGTCAGCTCCAAAGCCAAGTCAAGCTTAACTTAGTCAAGTCCCAGTCAGTCAGTCTAGTCCAAGTCAAGTTCAGACCAGTCCAAATTATATCTAAGTTGAGGAGTCAACAAGTCCCAAACTACCAAGAAGCAACTGTGGCTCTCTGTAATATCCTTCAGCAAAAATTGCACTAAAGTTGAACTATCCTGTTTGTAGAACACTGTTCCAAATTCCTGAAGTAAAGTTACAAAGTGATTTCCCTAACCTTAAATTTGTGGTATTCCTTACCTGGGGCTTGGCATTGGCAACTGCTTGGAGTGTGGTGGTTAACACTTCTGGCGTCACAAACTCTTACCATAGTCACAACACCCATCAGTCTACATACACACCACCCTTTAGTCACCACATCATGCTGAGTCCCCAGCATAGATTACTATCTTATTCCTCATCGACAGCATGGCTCTCTCTCATTCCTTGTCCTTAGTCCCATACATGGCTCCCAATCTAATTTGTGGCCCACGTTGCTCACCATGTTTTTCCTGGTCTTCAACATAGCTCTCCCTTCTCAATCTTGACCCCCAGCATGTCTCCTGCTCTCATTCATGTACCCCAGTCTGTCTTCCCTTTCATTCTTAGTCACTAGTGCCGAACAATACGGGCTGCACTTTCCCTGTCTCTGACAGCCTACCTCCTCCTGCCTCCTATTAAGTTTTTCAGCATCTCTCTTGACGTCCCTTACAAGTCTTGTCCTCTTTTACTCCAGTTTGGTGATGTGGTACAATGCAGAACTCACAAAGAGTGTTTGAGCCCCTTAAAACAGATTATCTATTGATGTTCAATAAAGCTGGATCCCTGTATGAACATCAGGACAATTCCTTTTGATTTCCTTCCTTTTGATCTGCACCAAAGAAATAACCCAGCTTTCCTGGACAACCTGCTGAAGTGCTGCTCTGGCCACCCACCTCGGACCTTCATTAATGCCAGCTGTAGACCCAGACGTGTGAAAGTGGGGGGGTTACAAAGCTATAAGGACACCCTACGAGAGTCCAGATTTTTTACATGTTCAAGGCAGTGTTGCGCCTAAAGCTTAACGCCACTAGGTTAGTGCATAGTATACTGCAACCCAACCAGGGGCGGACTGACAACACTCAGGGCCCCCGGACCAAAAAAAAGCAAGGGCCCCCTTCGAAGCTCCGCAGCATTGTCCCCCACAATAGGTAGAGTCAGCAGAGTTCCCCCACATTTGGTACAGGCAGCATTGTCCCCCACAGTAGGTACAGTCAGCAGAGTTCCCCCACATTAGGTACAGGCAGCATTGTCCCCCACAGTAGGCACAGGCAGCATTTTCCCCCACAATAGGTACAGGCAGCATTGTCCCCCACAATAGCTACATGCAACATTGTCCCCCACAATATGTACAGGGTGCATTGTCCCCCAAAATAGGTACAGGCAGCATTTTCCCCCACAATAGATACAGGCAGCATTGTCCTCCACAATAGGCACAGGCAGCATTGTCCTCCATCAATAGGTACAGGCAGCATTTTCCCCCACAATAGGTACAGGCAGCATTGTCCCCCCATCCCCAGGATGGGAAAAAAAATTTTGTTGACCTGAATGTGTCCCACGCAGCGATTGACTCCGCAGCAGGGGCCCGCATACTCAGTAGCAGCGGCGGCGGGCTTTTAGGATAAGCAACACTTAGAGCGCCATCCTCTTTTTTCTGTCTTCACAAATTTTTTAAAACTGCCACTGAGCCAAAAAAAAACACCAATGACGAGTGAAAAAATGCCAAGTGGTTTTGGCATTTCATATTTCCCTATTGATTCCCTGCATATGCCTGGCTGCAGTATTTTTTGCTTTACAAAAACATCTATCATAACTTTCTAGCTATGTAAGATAAAGAAAGCTAGCTAGATAGTAAACTAAATGGACAATAGAAATGGGGCATCTACTCATTACACCTACAAGAGCTTTCTACAATAGTTTGAAGTGACTATGGAAATTTGTATTCATTCATCAAGAAGAGCATTTATGAGATCAGATGCTGATGTTGGACAAGAGGGCCTGGCTTGCAATCTCCAATCTAGTATCCAATAGGGGTGCAGTCAGGACACTGTATGGGCCTTCAACATCAAACTTACTGGGGCACAGTTATGTTGAAACCAGGGATGGACTGGCAGGTCAAGTACTCGGACACTGCCCACTTACTGCTTCTCACGATTAGGGAACATGCAAACTGGAGGTCTGTATATATTATATAAAGACCTCCAACTTGCATACTCTCTGATCTTCTAACAGTCAGTACAGAAGGGTAGCAAGGGGAGACATGTGGCCGGGAGATAATTATGATGTAGGGAAGGGGACAACCACAACTTACTTCTGTGCAGCAACTCCTCTCTTTCACCCATAGGAGAGTGCTTAAAGGGGTACTCCGGAGGAAAAAAAATTCAAATTAGCTGGCTCCAGAAAGTTAAACAGATTTGTAAATTACTTATATTAGAAAATATTGCGGTGTCCCAGTACGGGATATGGTCCCGTATGGTCCTTCTGTCCCGCCAGGTTGAGTCCCTGTCTGTCCCTGGGGCTCTCCTGCAGTATCTCCCCCTGTGTACATAGGTTTTACATAAAGACTAAAGGACCTTTATTGTTTGTCACATGATTACATCTGTACCACATGATTATGTTTAAATCACATGTTTAAGTCATATGATTGTTACCCAGAGAACCCAGTGACCAGGTGACCTCCCAAGTAACCTATGGGCTCCTTGCACAGCCCCCCCTATATAAGATAGGGAGGAACTGCAATCTCTCTCTTTCATCTCTCTTAGTTCCTTAGGTCAAGTGCAGTCAAGATGTCTTACAGAATGTGTCCAGAGCATTGGAGGTCTCAAGCCTAAAGTCTGCAGCCACCTGTCAATTTCAAGTAAGCTAAAGTCATCTAATTGTCAATCAAGTCAATCAAGTCAAGTCTACTGTCTATTCAACATGGCCTGCTTTATAGTCATTCTACTTACTGCAAGTCCCAGCAAGCCTGCAAGGTCTCTCTGTGTCACTGGCCACCTCTCTGGAATACTGGCTGAACTGTATAGACTGTACCACCTGTCTAATCTCAGTAAAAGCTACCGTTACCCTTAACATGGCCTTGGACTCTTTATTGCCCCTGCTTGACCTAAGACCAGCGGTACTACCTTTGGGTGGTTATATAGAAAAAACACGCCCTGGCATCACGAACATGAAGGGATTAATATCATCTACCCCTAGGCAACACCATCTGCCCCTTACACCTCACCTCACACCCCGTGGCTCACCACAACTTTTGGCATCACAAGCAGGATTCGGGTGTGTGCCATATTGCATAGTCTGAACTGTGTCCGAGAAAAAACGCATTCCGATGCCAAAAAGTTTGCACCAGGAAAGTGTGCAGGACTGTTCTAATTGTAATGTATTTTATTAAAGGCGCTGGAAAAATAGTGGGGGAGGTGAAAAGGACTCCATTATCCGTTGTTGAAAATAACTTTGAAGTCGTGAACATTATGTGAAAGGTCTGTAAGGAAGCAATGTTACGTGCCAAAATGTCTGCCGTTGTACCTGAAAGGGTTAATCTGTTGGTAGAGAAGCACGCAAAAGGTCCCCGCCAAAGCCAGCATCCCGCCCCTGGGCGTGGAAGTCATGGTGCTGTGTCCATGTCGAAGTGGAACTATGAAGATTCGCCTCCTGTTGCCGGGGGACAAGAAGTCAGCGCTGCACTGATGAAAAGTTTCCGGCCGGCGGCCATCTTACTGGGGCCCATTGCAGAATGGACAAGAACAGGAAGTCCCAGGTGCGCAGCCGCGTTGGAAATCCTGGTGGCTGCGTCCGGCTCCGAAAATTCTGACTGGGTGCCCACTGCAGTGCAGACTCGGCAGACACCAATGATCGCAAGTAAGCCGCAGACACCAACAATCGCAAGAAATTCACAGACACCAACGATCGCAAGTGGGTCTCCGGTACTGGTGGTGAGTCACATTAACCCCTTAGTGCCCAGCAGTGTTCCCTGATACTTGCCATCACGTGGGGGAGCGCCACCCTGGTTATGTCAGTCAGGTCAGACTAAGTCACTGCAGCACCTCCCCAAGCATCTTAAAGGGCCGGTACTCTCCAGGTTGCAGAGGGGCTCAGTGGTATAAAAAAAAAATGGAGGACCCGAATTAAAGTTCATGTGGATGGGAAGACTACAGGTGGCTACCTTCTCCGTCTCCTTTGTATTGGGTCCGTAAAGAAGCGCAAGAATCAGATCAGAAAGACATCCTATGCCCAGCATCAATAAGTCCATCAGATTTGCAAAAAGATGATGGAAATCATGACGCAAAAGGTGCAAACAAATGACCTGAAGGAAGTTGTCAACAAACTGATCACAGACAGCATAGACAAAGACATTGAAAAGGCCTGCCAATATATCTATTATCTATTCTCTCCATGATGTCTATGTACGTAAAGTCAAGATGCTGAAAAAGCCAAAGTTTGAGCTGGTTGAACTAATAGAGCTCCATGGAGAGGGGAATGCTTCTGGAAAGACGTCAGAGAATGTACACAGGCCCACTCTGGTTGCCCCAGAGGTTTGGCCTGACCAGCAGGCACCAACAAAAGTGCCTCAGCCTATTCCAGCTGTTGCGGAGGTTTGGCCGGCCCAAAAGGCACCAGCCGTCATTCCCCCAGTGGCGCAAGCTGCTGCTGTACAAGTGGTGGTTACTGTGAGCCCGACCATCACAGAGTCCCGTTTGTCCCACGTCTCGTGGGACATGCATGTCAACCCCATGGAGGGAGTCCAGTCTCGCGGTCCTGGGTACGTGTCCCAACCTAGGAAGCAGTCCGACAGGCGAGGCCAGAATGGAAGAGTACCTATGTAAAGAAATATCACTATTTGTGTACAGTAACTTTACCAAAATTGGTCATAAGACTAATTGTTGTTCCAGGTTTACAAGCAACATTCAAGCACAGGAGCCTCAATTTTTTGACCAAGAGTGCTGCTGCAACCTTCTTTTTTGTATGCTTTGTATTTGCCACAGCAGCGTGCACCTGTGTAGTTAGCTGAGCTGGCTATTTTTCTTTTTCTGTGCAATTTAGGGGGAGTGGCACCCTCTGTAGCCTCTGTGCACCCATTCCTGTTTCACAGTAGGTTTTTTTAAATTGACAGTGGATCCAGCATGTCACCCAGTCAGAGGCCATATGCCCAGCAGAGGTGAGTGAAATGAGTGTTGGGGTCCCGTCCAAAATGAGGCCACCTCTGTGTGGTGGATGGGGGACACGTTTTGATCAAAAAGTACTCTAAGAGCCTCAATTTTTTGACCAAGAGTGCTGCTGCAACCTTCTTTTTTGTATACACTGTTCAAGTACAGTGCCTGACAAACTTGTCAAGAAAGTTTTGTGGTATCTAATCTCATAAGTGTTGTGCCCAGCTTTGGCCGAGATTCATTGGAACCTGACAGAGCCTGTCATAGTAATATATTTTTGATCGCCATTATGCATGAGGGACTTATTTGTGTTTCCGTACTATAATTGTTATAGTATGATATAATAGAATGTATACACAAAGGTCATGGTGTACATTGTTTTTTCATTTTTTTGTTTCTGGCAGTTTTCTTTGTAGGGGGTATCCTGAATCAGTCAGGAGAAGCGACATTTCCCCCTACCGCCAACACCATGTACAGTCAAGGTTTAATATAGATTAAAGCTGTGTACTACATATAGTCCATAAGTACACATATCTAATGTACTAGGGCTGTAGCACTCACTACATCAAAGTCCATTCAAATGTCTTTGAGTGTCCTATGTCTCACATACCTAATGTAAATTTCTTGTGTCCATGTGCTCAGGATACTTTGCTTTCCAGAAGGTATTCCTGTACTCACTAAGCACGTAACTAAAAAGTCAAAGGTAACAAGTGTCTAGTGTTATCTGGAAATGTCTAGCATATATATAGCTAAAAGGAGTTCTGGGGAGAAGTGTGTCATGCCAAGGGACCCAAGTAGCCAAGGCATTGGGCAGAAAGCCTCCGGCAACCCAATCCGCCAGTGTTATGTCTTAGTCATATTTATAAAGGGTTGTTACATGCATAGTCATAGTCAAATGTCATAATATGCATAGTCATAATACTATTCATAGTCAAATATAAGGTTAATAGGTCATGTTTCTAACATAGTACTAAGTATATTGCTTAGAGTACTCATTCTTATTCTCCAGTAATCCTATGGTTGTTCAGTTATACAATTTGTCAGAGCATGTATGGACATTGATACAGAGACTCTCTTGCATTCTCAGTTTTTGTGCACAAACAGCCTGTATATGGATGTTAATTGCTATGCCCCAGGACTGCATGCGGCCCCTTGCCATTTCACTCCTCAGCCTTCCAGGACCGATGTCGAGGGCGACTTTACTCAAGTAGGGGGTTTGTGGTGTCCCAGTACGGGATATGGTCCTTCTGTCCCATCAGGTTGAGTCCCTGTCTGTCCCCGGGGCTCTCCTGCAGTATCTCCCCCTGTGTACATAGGTTTTACATAAAGAGTAAAGGACCTTTATTGTTTGTCACATGATTATATTTGTACCACATGATTATGTTTAAGTCACATGTTTAAGTCATATGATTGTTACCCAGAGAACCCAGTGACCAGGTAACAGTAACCAGTAACCTATGGGCTCCTTGCACAGCCCCCCTATATTAGATAGGAAGGAGCTGCAATCTCTCTCTTTCATCTCTCTTAGTTCCTGAGGTCCAGTGCAGTCAAGTCAAGACGTCTTACAGAGTGTGTCCAGAGCATTGGAGGTCTCAAGCCTAAAGTCTGCAGCCACCTGTCAGTTGCAAGTAAGCTAAAGTCATCTAATTGTCAATCATCAAGTCAGTCAAGTCAAGTCTACTGTCTATTCAACGTGGCCTGCATTATAGTCAGTCTACCTACTGCAAGTCCCAGCAAGCCTGCGAGGTCTCTCTGGGTAACTGGCCACCTCTCTGGGATACTGGCTGAACTGTATAGACTGTACCACCTGTCTAATCTCAGTAAAAGCTACCGTTACCCTTAACCTGGCCTTGGACTCTTTATTGCCCCTGCCTGACCTAGGACTAGCGTTACTACCTTTGTGTGGTTATATAGGAAAACCACGCCCTGGCATCACGAACATGAAAGGAGTTAATACCATCTACCCTGGGCAACACCATCTGCCCCTTACACCTCACCTCACACCCCGTGGCTCACCACAATCTTAATCCTTTCAGTGCTTATGAGCTGCTGTATGCTATAGAGGCAGTTGTGTAGTTCTTTTCCACAGTGATCTCTGCTGACACCTTTTCCACGGAATTCTCCTACCTAAACATGGCCTTAGACTAGGTTCCCACTGCAGAATCTCCGGGCAGAAAATGTCCGCCCGGAGATTCCGAGTGCGGCCAGCTAGGACTGCACGGACACTGCAGTCTCCAATAGACTGCAATGTGCTCCGCGAGCATTTCCGCCTGAAGAATGAGCAATGCCATTCTTCAGGTGTAAATTTTCAAGCGGATTTTCTGTTCACAAATTCCACTTCACAAATTCCGTAGTGTCAATTTGTGAACAGAAACCCATTCACTACACTATACGTTTTAGTAAGTGGAATTTCTGCCTGCATTTTCAAAGCTGAATTGCAGGTGGAAATGACGTAGTGTGAGTGCTGCAATTTCTGCTGGACTTACATTACATTGCCTAAGCCCAAGGCCTAACCAGGGTGCCTCCAGCTGTTGCAACACTACAACTCCCAGCATTCCCGGACAGCCGAAGGCTGTCCGGGAATGCTGGGAGTTGTAGTTATGCAACAGCTGGAGGCAACCTGGTTGGGAAACACTGGCCTAAGGTTTGGTATAGGTCAGCGCATACAGTATTTAATCTGGGAAGTGGTGTTTGCTTTCATATATATATATATATATATATATATATATATATACACACACACAGGTATCATACACATGTCATACCCCTAATAATATCTGTTTGTATTAGTGAGCTGACCAGTACTAAATTCTGTCATGTCTACCCCATTGAATAGCCTTCCTTCTACAGGTATCACACAACAGCAGCAACAAAGCAGACCTGATGCCACCGGTGTACTAGTGTTACATGCCCCCACCTAGCCTGACAGACAGGCAGCACAATGGCAGACGTCATGTGGAACAAGCCAAGCTAGGCACACAAGCATGGAGCACATGAAATATTCACAAGGGGCTTTGCTGCTCTCCTGTTCTTTCATTGAGATCTGAAACTCAGATGAAGTTTCAGCTTCTCCAAAAGTTAATCAGCTATAAACAAGGGATGTGGCAAAAGATGGCAGTGATGACTGGGGGGTGTGAGGGTGAGGGGCTACTTATCTGATTGTTCCTGATCAAATGTTAACCTGCCTAATGAAGGCAATAAGATCCCCTTACAGGCTTTCTTTTCACTTGCTGGTAACTGGATCCTTCCAGGCTCCTGCCACAGCTGGATCAGGTAGGAGGAGGTGGGCAGCCTGGATTATTCTTCTGAATGATTAACAGCAGGTACACGGGGCAGTGGGCAGGGAGGAGTCTGGGTGCTGCCACACTTGTATAAATTCCTCCAGTAGGATCCATCAACATAGCATAGCCCATTCTCCTGTGGATGACTCTTTCTTCTTCTCTGTGGACCCCAGGATGCACTTGAAGTAAAGATAACAGGTATGAACATTGAGGAAACTTGCAACTGCCCTAAGTTTATGGGTCATAGCCCAATCCAATTTGTAACTATGACATATAGAGAGATGTATATATATATATATATATATATATATATATATATATATATATATAAAATATATATGTGTGTACATAAATATATATATATATATATATATATATATATATATATATATATATATGTGTGTGTGTGTGTGTGTATATATATATGTAGATATATGTGTGTATATATATATATATATATATATATATCTCCAAGATCTCTTACCAAGGTTTACAATAGTGGGCACCCCTACACCCAGACCATAGGAGTGCTGCTTTCTCCTTTCCCTATATATATATATATATATATATACAGAGAGAGGGAGATCAATATCTGTAAATATGTCTGTCATTTCTAAAGCACAGAACACATGGTTAATAGCTGGTGTGGAAGGGTGGAGTGGTCTCAGAGCTGGCGGGGTGTATGTACCCGATGGATGAGAATGTCTTGATGCCGTTCAGACCATCTGGATACAGACACTTGATCCTCCTAAATTGCTGAACGCAGGAAGCTTCTCTTAAAGAAACAGAGCCCTGTATGACATGTACATATGCTGCCGAGGGAGGAGCACACAAAAAGCATAAAAGTGACTATTACATTTACCGAGTGAAAGTCCTGAAATGGTGTGACTGCAAGATTCTGTATAATATCATGAAGTGACCGGGTATAGAAATGATGACGTCACGAGTTGTCCTCACAACTGCTGTAAAATATGGAGAAATTGTTATGTCAATTATGGCAAACGGTTACAGATCTGGCAAAAAAAAAATATATATATATATGCAGCACTCCACAATATGGTGCAAAAGATGGATTTATTTACCCTTTTCATTACCCTTGTGTACCAATGAACAATGCGGATATATATATATATATATATATATATATATATATATATAGTTAGTGTGATCAGGTTACACGCACTGATTGTGACCTTATTCTTGGCCCCTTTAATTTTTCGTTTGGAAAAATGTATATCTAATCCAAACCCTTTGTTCTTCATAGAAATGGCACCATTCATATATATGTGCGCCTACGATTATAGCTCATAGCAGCAGCAGAAGAGAAGGGGTTATTTTAAGGAAGGAGCCATATGCTTCACTTATTAATGTATCAATGACCGTCTTTTTAATTGGTAATAATCCCTTTATTTCCTTTGGACATTACAATTACCATTACTGCACGTTGTGTACCTATTTCTGCAATGATACATAAATAAATAAATACATCGTTAAAAAGCTAAAATAGTGCTGTAAGTATAAAAAAAAATGTAATGTAATGTTTCCCCAAACCATAGAGCATCTAACATGTATACTATACAGCAGTAATTTAGTATAACCACATAACAAGGCACTCGGCCACTGGGTAATCCAGAGCACATATAACAATAAGACTAATAATTGTCATTAATAATAATAATAATAATAATAATAATAATAGCGGTTGCTTATAGTAAAGAATTGCCAGGAATTACAAACATTGGAACAATGCAGCCCAATAGATGATAAAAGCTTTAGGTTCTATATCTGCGCCTTAATGTACATTACTGGGAGGATCAGCTTCTACATTTATTTTATAAACCGAAATATAGACTTATATAAAGAAGTTAACAGAGCTTTCTGTATGATACAATTTATACAAATATTGAGATTTTTGTGTGCTTGGTATCCATAGCTTTTCCCTATGTATTTCTATGGTACAATTTATACAAATATTGAGATATTTGTGTGCTTGGTATCCATAGCTTTTCCCTATGTATTTCTATGGTACAATTTATACAAATATTGAGATATTTGTGTGCTTGGTAGCCATAGCTTTTCCCTATTTATTTCTATGATACAATTTATACACATATTGAGATATTTGTGTGCTTGGTAGCCATAGCTTTTCCCTATTTATTTCTATGATACAATTTATACAAATATTGAGATATTTGTGTGCTTGGTAGCCATAGCTTTTCCCTATTTATTTCTATGATACAATTTATACACATATTGAGATTTTTGTGTGCTTGGTAGCCATAGCTTTTCCCTATTTATTTCTATGATACAATTTATACAAATATTGAGATTTTTGTGTGCTTGGTAGCCATAGCTTTTCCCTATTTATTTCTATGATACAATTTATACACATATTGAGATTTTTGTGTGCTTGGTAGCCATAGCTTTTCCCTATTTATTTTTGTGATACAATTTATACAAATATTGAGATTTTTGTGTGCTTGGTAGCCATAGTTTTTCCCTATTTATTTCTATGATACAATTTATACAAATATTGAGATTTTTGTGTGCTTGGTAGCCATAGCTTTTCCCTATTTATTTCTATGATACAATTTATACAAATATTGAGATGTTTGTGTGCTTGGTAGCCATAGCTTTTCCCTATTTATTTCTATGATACAATTTATACAAATATTGAGATGTTTGTGTGCTTGGTAGCCATAGCTTTTCCCTATTTATTTCTGCCTTTCGGAAACCATGCTGGAATAAGACAGTAATCGCCTTATTGCTGATAATACAGTCTCCACAATCGTTATGAATATTCTCATTCCTCTTCGGTTCCAGACTACATTAGCAAGAAGCCACTAGTGAATGACTTGTGTGACTTGTCCTCGGATTCCATGGCCCCTGAGATAAGTGCAGAGACCCCCTCACCGTGTGCACTATAGCAGTATTACTACTCCTGGGAGCCGTTCACCCCCGGGGCAGACATTTCTGAATGAAGTTGTTTTGCTGCTCCTGATATTTCGGTGGGAAGAGGAAAGGAAGGAGGGAGGGGGAGATGACAGATGTGCGGAGCCATCCATCCAGCACAATACACCAGTGTGCTCCACTTATCTCCATGTACCTACCTGCCTGTGCTGTACACTACAAGGAGCCAGGATGTATAGATTATACATGGTCAGCCCCGGCTTTATACTTGGCGTTATAAGAGAAGTGTGTGCCCTGTAGGTAGAAGTCTACTATGGAGCTCAGTACCTGTGCACACAATCCCCCATTGTCCTCAGCAGAGTGCTGCCCATTATTTACTAGAGCAGAACAGGTAGAGGTGGATTCTACAGGGAAAACTCCTATGAGAGGATCCAGAGCTGCTGGGGACATGAAACATTGCCGGTATGTTATCTAAGTGTATATCTATAGCAGTGTCTCTGCAATGTACACTACACAGCCATACTACAATCTAGAATACACTGTCTTCTATACCACGGATCACCTGACATATTTATATATACCTGAGGGACATCCTATGGGTGATTCTTATCTATAACATATCATATATCTATCTATATCATATCTACCTATTATCTATTTATTTATTATTTATATCTCATATCTATCTATATCATATCATAGCTATCTATCTACCTATTATCTATGTCTGTCTATCTATCTATATCATATCTACCTGTTTTTTTATTTATTTATTTATCTGTCTATCTATCTCATATCTATCTATCTTATATCTATCTATCTATATCTATCTATCTATCTCATATCTATCTATCTCATATCTATCTATATATATCTCTATCTACCTATTATCTATTTGTCTGTCTGTCTATCTATCTATATCATATCTACCTGCTATTTATTTATTTATTTATCTGTCTATCTATCTCATATCCATCTATCTCATCAATCTTATATCTATCTTTCTATATCATATCTACCTATTATCTATTTATTTATTTATCTGTGTATGGATCTCCCATCTATCTGTCTGTCCGTCTATCTAAGATATATCTATCAATCTATCTGTCTATGATCTATCCGTCTATTCATCAGCTGATCATTTAGCTAACTGATATCCTTCTATCTGTATCCATACAGTTATTTTATGTATAACGCATACATATTGCAGTAAATAAAATGAATACGTTTCCATATCCCATAAGGACTAGTAACTACGCCCATAATATGGCAGCTTCTTCAGTCACAGATGAATGCCCACTTCTTGATCAGGTGATTTTCATACATAACACATTGTCATTGTGTAGTAGACATAGTAGTAGTCGTTGTGTAGTAGACATAGTAGTAGTCATTGTGCAGTAGTCATAGTAGTAGTCATTGTGCAGTAGTCGTTGTGTAGTAGACATAGTAGTAGTCATTGTGTAGTAGACATAGTAGTAGTCGTTGTGTAGTAGACATAGTAGTAGTCATTGTGTAGTAGACATAGTAGTAGTCGTTGTGTAGTAGACATAGTAGTAGTCATTCTGCAGTAGTCATAGTAGTAGTCATTGTGCAGTAGTCGTTGTGTAGTAGACATAGTAGTAGTCGTTGTGTAGTAGACATAGTAGTAGTCGTTGTGTAGTAGACATAGTAGTAGTCATTGTGCAGTAGACATAGTAGTAGTCATTGTGTAGTAGACATAGTAGTAGTCATTGTGTAGTAGACATAGTAGTAGTCGTTGTGTAGTAGACATAGTAGTAGTCGTTGTGTAGTAGACATAGTAGTACTCGTTGTGTAGTAGACATAGTAGTAGTCGTTGTGTAGTAGATATAGTAGTAGTCGTTGTGCAGTATATATAGTAGTAGTCGTTGTGTAGTAGACATAGTAGTAGTTATTGTGCAGTAGACATAATAGTAGTCGTTGTGTAGAAGACATAGTAGTAATGGTAGAATCTTTTTCTGTATATGTATTAGGCAGTGAGGGCCAGGCCTACGTGAGCTGTCCCAGAAAGGGTGAAGTGCTTTAAAGGCATCCGAGGGATGCTCAGATTGACAAACAGATCTTCATCAAAAGGCTTTGGAAATTACATCAGACAGGGGGCAGGGGGCAGTAGTCAGACACGCCCCAGTAGCCAATCCACTGGCAGCTTCTTGGCCATTAGCATGTGCCTCTCAAGGTGAGCCAGCCTCCTTCACTTCCACCTTAAAAGGCACCTGGGCCGGTGACATTGGAAAATGAGAGGCTCCTCCAGGCACAGGCTGCGTGTGTGTGGATTATGTCCCGGCTGGAGAGGTAAGGGGATTATAGGGGTATTATCTGTCCCTGTGGCTGGGAAGCATTCAAGTAGGCACAATCAGGGCACAGGCTGGCGAGGATGATGATGGGTCTACACTCCGATCATTCTGTGGGAGGCAGGTAATGAAGAGTTCCCATCATCAGCTACAAGCAACAGGTATTAGTAACAATGATGCCCCCTCCCTCACATGGAGCAGACACTGCCCGGGGCTGACATATGATAGCAGGGTGGATTCTCTCAGCTCTGCTGCTGGAAACTGGCCTCTTTATTGTGTCTCTCTGATGTTCCTACAGATCTGCCTTTTACAAGTGCTCACATCTCCACAGACTGGAAGGAGGGGGGCAGTCTGGAGGCATGAAAGACTACTCAGTGTGGGCACCGGGCAGGTTACACCTGAACTACTCCAGCCAGTCTGTGGATCAGCAGGGAGGAGGCTCTGGTGAAAGGTCAGTGGGCGAGCTGGTTTTCACTTCTCCCTATTCTGCTGCTGATGTGACAGGGGAACTCTATTTCCTATTGCTTGCCTTCAAATCGTTGAGTTTAGTTGCATTCTTTTGTTAGATAACTGGATAAATAACAACACCATATTTTATATGTACGGGATCCTATTGACTTAAACAATGCTAGTAGAATGTGATTCAGTAAATCAGTAAATGGCATTGTAGATGGTAGGAGATGATGGCTCAGCATGGGTTAAGTCAAGTAGATGTATAATGGGCAGCACATTTATATATATATATATATATATATATATATATATATATATATATATATATATATATGTGTGTGTATATATATGTATATGTGTGTATATATATATATATATCAGTGTTTCCCAACCAGGGTGCCTACAGCAGTTGCAAAACTACAATTCCCAGCATGCCAGACAGCCGAAGGCTGTCTGGGCATGCTGGGAGTTGTAGTTTTGCAACAGCTGGAGGCACCCTGGTTGGGAAACGCTGATATATTGGAAGATCTGCAGAATTCTAGATCCAGTCTGTCATCGGAGACTCTCAAGTGTCAGCTTCTCTGGTGACTTATAGAATATCATCATCCTTATCATTATCATCCTCAACATCCTCATCATTATCATCCTCAACATCCTCATCATTATCATCCTCAACATCCTCATCAATATCATCCACAACATCCTCATCAATATCATCCTCAACATCCTCATCATTATCATCCTCAACATCCTCATCAATATCATCCTCAACATCCTCATCATTATCATCCTCATCATCCTCATCCTCATCATCCTCATCACCCTCCTCACCCTCAGCCGCTGCAGAGATCCGCTTCATCATACAATCCCCTTTCCATTATGTCCCATTAATTTAGGGGGTTCCATGCAGCATTTTTGTGGCAATTTTTCTTTATTTCTTTCTAGCAAAAAGTGGGTCCAGCCGGAGGGAATCCTTCCTTTTATGTTCCCCATTTCCTTTCCAAAATTGCAACAAAATGCTGCGTGTGTGTTTCACCAATCATATTGTATGCACAACCAATAATTCGATGTAAATCGCTAGACATAATTCCCTGTAAGATTTATATATTCATTATTTTTTTTAGGAAACTCTCAAAATAATATTATCTGCCTGAATTATAGCAATTGACCATAGATGTGCCCTTAAATGAATTTGCTCCTGTAGATGTTTCATATTTGGATCATTGTTACAGTGGAGAAGCTGCAGGAATATTTTCCTGTAGGTTAGGGTGCAGTGTCCTAGACGTGGTAGGGATTAAGAGCCTAAATATCTTAACAAAGGCTGCCAACTGCATTTTGTGGACTCTTTGCATAACCATTGACATAAATCTCTCATTTGGTTTTTGTTTTTTCCTCATTCCTCGTGTATCTGCCAGGGAATGGGGATGAAAATCAGCAGGACTGGAGGCACAGGTACAGGTGCAGCGCCTTACCTGGGGCTGCAGGGGTTAAAATTCAAAGTAGATTACGCAGAGGTGGCTGCCTGCTTTCTAGTTTGGGATTATAGAAGCCTTTGACGAAAATAATAATAAACCATAAAGAGAATAGAATGGGAAACACCTGTCATTAGCTCCAGGTCACCTTTGTCTAGGATAGGGAGGGTCTATTTCATTCAGAAATGGAAATGCTCATGTATTCTGCAGTCCTTTTGTGATACTCATGTGAGGATCTAGGCCAGTGTTTCCCAAACAGGGTGCCTCCAGCTGTTGCAAAACCACAACTCCCAGCATGCCTGGACAGCCAAAGGCTGTCCAGGCATGCTGGGAGTTGTAGTTTTACAACAGCTGGAGGCACCTTGCTTGGGAAACACTGATCTAGGCAGCAAGATCCTCAGCACAGTATATATAAGATTATCCATGGAACAATAGGGGACATGTAGCTCCATTGAATACAGTTTAGTTGAGGGGAGTCTACAATTTAGGACACTGTGCAAACTAGAAAACGTATGTATACGCAGGAGTGTCACTACCTGTTGTCTAGCATGGGTACAGCTGGATGCCCTTTTGTAAGCAGGTTCCAATTAGAGCAGATTTTGTGCTTGTGAGTGGCACAGACTGGGAAGCCGGCTACTGAGGCATCATTAATCCTATGCCCACAGGGGGTGTCATGTAATCCTTGTAGTGCAGGGAGAAGGTTCTGTGCTATGGCTGATGAAACGATCTGTTGCCCTTCTCTGTGAAAGCTGAGTGAGCAGCCATGTCCTCTTCCCCAGCTTGGACGACCTTTTTAGGATCTACCATATCTTTATAAGATAGAGAGCCCGCACCCTGCTAGGTGGCATGCTGGCACAGGTACATGATCTTCTCTAGACTATTTGATGTTGCACATATTCAGGGAATAGTCAGCAGCTTGCATTGACCAGTGTCCGTGCTAGGGGACTATATTAGGGGCAATACAATAAGAATATAATGTTTAAAAAAATGGTTTTGTAGACCTTTTGCCTCCATGACTTATAGCTTTGGCAGCAAATGATTTCTAAGTATCCTTATAGCACGTAGGTGGTAAGGTGAATGTGGTACATTTGTCTACATATGCTCAAACTGCTGGGTTGGCAATAGTTAATCTCATGGCGATGGTTCGGATTGATTTATCATGAGATATTAATGGCTACTGCCATATTCCTGTATTCACCCCCCTGCATTCCCGTCTTCTGCAGTCATTGTCTTTTACTATTAACCCTTAATGTATCTCTGCAATGCCGCCCGTCACTGTTTTCTATGGCATAAAGGCTGGTTTTTCTTTTATTTTTTTGTTTGTTTTTCTGTAGCTTAAAACAGAAATTGAGGCGTATAGTAATAATTGTAGTATCAAAATCAATATAGTACTTGGTATAGCATATAATAGGACTCCACCCAAAAAAAAAAAGAATGACCCCTACATACTGCCATGGACCTTTTTGTTTTATGAAAGTGAATGGTCTTTTTATAGTTGAACAAAATAGGGGGGAATTGTTAGGTTAGTTTTTTAGGTGTTTCTCTTATTGTTACGTATTTTAACTATTTATATTCATGTATCATGGACAATGTTAAATGATGGGTAATGGATCATACAACAATGGGCGAATATTATAGATGGCTTTTATACATTATACAAGTATTGATATGTTACAATAATGGTGGGATAGATGATATGTTATACGTGTTAGGCTAAGTTTCTACCTGTTTTTTATTTTTATTTTATTTTTTTTAACGCCAGAAAATTCCATTGGCGTTTTTTCAGGCGTTTTTTTTTTTTTTTAACCAAAAAACGCAGGACAAAAAAACAAGTAGAACCTTAGCCTTATGACGATCCAGGGTACTAGAATAAAAGTATATTGTATATAGAAGGTCAGATGAGTGTAAAATATCAATCTTTGCATTACTTAGGATGGATGAGAACGATTTCCTCTGTCTGTCTGGGCACAGAAGGCGCAGTAATAGGGAGGAGGGGGCAGGATAAGTAGCATCTTTAAATATTAATCATGCCTGATCTTCCTAAGTGATCCTAATTGCTGCTATGAGCAAGTACAGGGCTGGGGGGGACAAGATGGGGGTCTCTATGGGGGAGAGGAGGGGGGGGGGGGCTTCTTTGAAATCCTTATGACCCTGACTACTTTTAGGGGATATTGATCTTTGCAGGAAATGTGCAGAAGGAGATGTCCTGCTCTGGGGGCCATTTACCTGCCTAAAATCACTTCTAGATCACTACAGGGAGGAAGATGAGTGGTACTTAGGTGTCTTCAGTGAGGAGGAGCAGGCTGGAATCTGGATGGTGTGTAATGGATTTAGTTTATAGAGGCGATCACCCTTTACCATTCTTTCTATGGAGTAGCTTACATGCAACAATTTTATCTACAGCAGCGTTTCCCAACCAGGGTGCCTCCAGCTGTTGCAAAACTACAACTCCCTGCATGCAGGGAGTTGTAGTTTTGCAACAGCTGGAGGCACCCTGGTTGGGAAACACTGATCTACAGTCTGATGTGCTAAACATCCTCCTATTCAGCCCTCAGACTTGACCCTTTTGTTCATGTCCCCGTATGTGACTATTATAGAGATCTGATATCTTGTAGTGTCATCAATCAGCATTGCACCATTACCTGCACACTGGGCATAGTCCAGCTCCATGACTCTGAGCCAAGCCTTGTTCTGCAGGGCACTGACTATTCAGACAGGCTTCTTCTATAGTAATTGTTCAGTCCAAAACCATAAATTCGTTAAAATGATGTATATATGTAGAACAAGGTAAGGAGATTTTTATATGTAGAACAAGGTTAGGAGATAACAATAGTTATGTATATGTAGAACAAGGTTGGGAGATAACTATATATATATATATATATATATATATATATATATATATATATATATATATATATTTATATATATATATATATATATATATATATATAAATATATATATACAGCAACAAAAACAATTCTTTGTCTACATATATATATTGAGTCCAAATGATATTTTCTGAAGAAATGTGAAGGGAAAAACCCCAAACAAAACCGTGTAATAGAATCATTTATTTTGTTAAAGCTTAGAATGTCTCTACTGTTTAATACATATAGCGCAATTCTAAAGTTGTGATGTATTAAGCTAAGGGGTGGGTGTGAGAGCGCATGCGCAGACTGTATATAAATTGGATGCTGCGGATTGTACCTGATGGTGACTGTCTGTAACTTCTATCTGTGATGTCATCCTTCCCAAGGTCAGTTGAAGGACACTGCTGTCCTAGTACCAAACACTGCTATTCTGGGCCTGTATCCCTGATCTTTGTTAATTGTTTTATAGAGTCAATGCTATTAAAGAGGATTTGCTAATCTATCGCGACATTCTCGTGAATGGCTCGTAAAACTTTGTGCCGATTCTTATAAGAGTATGTACAAAGGTTTTCTTCTTCTTCTTCATTTTAATGTAAAACACGTAGACTCTACAATCAATTATATATATATATATATATATATATATATATATATATATAGTGGTCGAGTCCTGGGAACAAAAGTGTGGGAACTCATGGTCTAGTCTTGCAGGACTCCTGCTAATGGGAACAGTGTTCCTGCTCTGAAAAAAGTGCAGGAACTCCGTTCCCATGCGTTCCTGCAGGACTTGAGCCCTGTATATAAATATATATATATATATATATATATATATATATATATATATAGAGCTACTCAAATTTACTATATATATATATATATATATATATATAGAGCTACTCAAATTTACTATATATATATATATATATATATATATATATATATATAGAGAGAGAGCTACTCAAATTTACTATATATATATATATATATATATATATATATATATATATATATATATCTTAGTGCTGAAATGTGATGCAGATAAAGCCCTATAGGTGAATTCCAATATCATTCTCATGTTTTGCAGTAGATGAGACTTTTATCCTCATACAACACAAAGCATTTTGTCGGACAGAAGTCAATATTATATCTGACTGTATTTACACCGTTCCATTTAATCGAGGAACACTACAAAACAGACGCATTATAATTAGTGCGTTTTTTCACATAGATCTGAAAGGCAGGTAACCAGTCTAAGCAATGTTACCCTTTTTTTTTTGTTTTTACATCATTTTGTTTGGCACATATGTATCTTACGTTTCTGTGTGCGTCTTTTTGTAGGGAAATAGAGATGGGAGTTTAGGTAGTCGTGTCGGAAGTGTCATTTATTGATATGTTTATATAATTGTTGGAGTTGGCGGCAGTAAGTAGAAAGTCCCCAGCTAAAATTGATTGGGGTGGAAGCAATGACCCCTAGTGGCTATATAATGTAATTCCAGGGGGAAAAAAAACCCCATCGCGATAAGCTATTTCTAATACATGTATCGATATATAAATACATGAACAGAATGCAATTCCTTACCTGGTCTTTACCGAATCCTGAGAGTTGAAGCTATTCAAAATTGTTTTCTTGGGAAAAATTCTATGTATTTACATTTTTATCAGACCATTAAACACATTCTAGTATTCTCTCCATTTTCATTCCTAAAAAGGGATGGTAGACTCTTGCACTTTAAAAGTTCTTAATCATTTTTTCCTTAAGGGTATGTTCACACTAAGGCTAAGTTTCCATTTGTTTTATTTTTTTCTGGCAGTTTTTGGATTTCTGCCGCTGCAGTTTTTGAGCCAAAGTCAGAAGTGGATCCATAAGGGAGGAGAAGTGTAAGTCCTTCCTTTATATGTCCTATTCCTTATGGATCCACTTCTGACTTTGGCTCAAAAACTGCAGCGGCAGATATCCAAAAACTGCCAGAAAACCCAAGTGGAAACTTAGCCTTAAAAGATCCTGCGCAGATTTGATGCGCAGGATTTTCTGCTGCAGATTTCAATGTAAACCAAAGGACTGAACGCAGCTTCTAATCTGCAGTTAAAAATCGCATCAAAACTGCGCAGGATCCTGTGTGAACATACCCTTAAGCTTACTTTTCTATTACATTTGCTTAGATGTAGATCTCTAGCCATAACGGTTTTTCTACAACGAATAGATAAATAAATGAAAGAAATACATAAATACAATCTGTGTATCTATTATCATCGAATTCCTCCTCTGTTTGGTAACTTTTCATTAGATTGATGTAGAATATCTGGAGTATTTTGGGCAGTAAATAGACATGGCATTGCTGCTTATTTGATATCCATCGGGGGCTGTGCACTTCATACTTGTATGATGTGATTTTAGGGCACACTCCCTTACTGATCACGATTTAACCCATTCCCCACTGCTGCAATAACTATAAAGTGCGATCCTCAGCCTTATAGACCAGACTTTATTTTATTTATTAGCACCATTGATGCTTGCAGTATAAGTCACCCACAGATAATGATCCCAAGCAGATCTATAAAGGAAAGTGTATGTACCTATAAAGATGGGCTGACTGTACACCATAATGCAGCATCCCTTTCATCCTTTATTACTGACACTAGAGTGTTCCACCCATCCTTGTACAGCCTCTCCTTCCCTTTATAACTTTACCTCCCCCAACAATAGATGAGGAAGCTGAACTCTACCCTGGACTTGTGAAACAATTCTAATAAAGGGGTTATCCCCAATGCATAGCTGCTTCCTTCTAAAAACAGCGCCACACTTGTCCTAGTATTACAGCTCCAATGGCTTTAATGGGACTGAGCTACAATACCATTCATCAACTGAAGACAAGTATGGCGCTGTTTCTGGTGTTACTGCCCTTCAGTTTAGTGTGTAGGAAGCATTGGTCATCACTAGTTCTCATTCTACAGCTGACAAATGGCTAAAAGGATGTCTGCAGATTAAATGGACCATCTCTCATTTTCCTCTATTGCCTCAGTAAATTCTCAGGAAATAAAATAAAATTCCAGATCAACCAACCCAACCTAAAATCCTTGTTTATATACCCCAGCCTTGTAACAATAATGTCCCTACTATGTTATTTTAACAGACACAGACTTCTAATTCTTGTTAAATGGGACAACCCCCCCCCCCCTTCACCCCAGAAACTAATGGGCAGGTCTTTTCTGTTCCTACATTACTGAACTACTTTTATAGTTGATACTTTATGAGTGTCACAATTAATACATGGAATTTATTATCTGATGGTTATGTGTTTGTAAACATTGATTAAACCATCAGAAATATTAATAGTTTAGACACCATATATACTAACCTTACTACATGCATTTTTATTTTCCTACTGCCAGTTGTATTGTTTATTTTTATACCTATTTAGTTTCTAAAGATGACTGTAATATTATTTCTGGCTAGCAATTCAAGATTTTCATAGATCTTAATACAAGTACAGTGTATATGTGTAAATATGTCTTCTTCCAGTAGGTATATTGTTGTAATCTGTCTTCTGTACCTTCTGCATTTAACAAGGGTTTCTACATTTGTACTATTAATCCTAATGTATAGGAGTGCCCCCGAGTAACACCCCTTTTCTTTACAGGCGGCAGCTTGGTGAGCATCCCTCCTGTTCTGTGTATGGCACTGGTAGAATTCACTGTGAAACACAAAATCAGTGAATTACCATAGGGCCATAAACAGAGCAGAGAAATAACCACAGGAGGCTTCAGTGAGGAACACATGCAAACAATATTATCCCTGCTCCATCACACAACTCAAACTATTCTGGGGTGTATATATTATATTAGAGATGTCCCTCCTTTTATTGATCAATATTCCTATATTTATTGTATATACAATGTCCCTAGTAAACGTCAATGGGGACCCTAAATTCTTTTTAGCCATTTATATTATTAGTACTCTGTATTGGTTATCAGCCACGTTACATCTTCTACCTTTAGTAAATTTAAAATTTTATGACAAATGATGTATTTACTAGAGAGAACAGCATTCCACATATATTCACTAACTTTGTACAGTAATTGGGATTCTTGTTACTTGCACTGACCCAACCATCCTCAAAGCCTTACTCTTTAAGTAGGGCATTTTCATGATCCTGATAACCAAAAGGTGGTTGGTATTATGTGTTGCCCCTTCTTTCTCAGTTTGAATAGGTGTTTTGTTTTTGTTGCTCTAGTTTCGGCTCCACCAGTAGAAGATCACTCTGTCTGGCCTGCTTTGGCACTAGCACATTTTTGCTGTTGTACATCTACTTTGAGCAATTATGTGTAGTGCCAATATAGGACAATGCAGAATAGACTACAACTGAACTATGACGCTCGGATAATTGTTGTAATGCTAAATTTTTTCTTTTTTTTTTATGTTACGGACTAAGTTCTGGAATTTTAAATGAGCTATGTACTTGCACCAAACTTTTTAAACACATTTTATTGAAACATTTTCCAATACATAACATAGAGAAATAGAAAACAAACAAGCAGGTATACGGTCATACAGGCAATGTACAGCGATGTGGGAGTCCAAAGGTCAGACTATAAATTCAGAATTAACATGTCCCATAACAGGTAACCAAGGATAAGTAAAATAGAGTGCCACATGTGTCAAGGACTAAGATGAATGGAGGGAGAGCAGCTGGTAATCAGGTATGTATCTATAGTGGTAGTTGTAAAGCTCCCAGTGTGTTCCCTATCGCCCCCTAGGCAGTACCATTCAGTGGACCTGAATGGTCTCACAATATCAGTAATTTTGCCATCAGTGTAATGCGAAAGAATAAATACCTTCTATTTATCAAAGAACTTCTTGGTGTGAGTGTTCTTCTGTCTTTTTTTGAGTCAATTCTGTCTATCCCACAAAGTTTTTTGAGCTGCGTTATCAACATAGGCAAGGTAGGGGTAGAGGGCTTGAGCCAGGAGGCAAAGATGCAACATAAGGCTACTAAAAGGATAATATGCACCATTAGGGGCACTGTAGAGGGAGCCTGCTGGTTTGGTTCTGGTGGTCGGAATTGGTGGAAAAGTAGAGCTCTTGGGGTAAACGGTAAGGTCACATCCCACGTGTCTTTAACACAGACCAAGACAAGTTGCCAATAAGCCAGAGTATGAGAACAGGTCCACACACCCTGCCTTAGATTAGTCAGGGGGGTGGAGCATTTAGGACAGCCAGCGATACTTTCAGGGAAATCTGGGAGACTGGAGAATATTAAAACCGTGAAGGGCCTTATGGGCCAGCTTATAGTAAATTTCCCTCCACCTCTCATTTATGATACACCTGCATATTATATTCCATCCCCGCAACACACAGTCAGAGATATCATCACCCCACACCCAGTTGGACCACGAGGCGAAGAGGGTAGCAGGGTCAACTTTAAGAAGGACTTTCTTGATGGTGGAGTAAATGGTGGAAATTGAGAGCTTATGGAGCCCTGAGCCAATTAGATAATCCAGCCCGTGATCCTTTGATTCATTATTGAGATTTCGTAGACAAGCACTATAAAAGGAGTATAATTGGTTTAGTGGGAACATATGTGAGGGTGGTAAATCAAACATAGAACACAGGGAAACTGGAGAGAGCCAACATTTATTAGGTTCATCAATAAAATGTCGAGCTGTGGTCATACCCTTAATTGCCCATACCGTGTACACCTGGGGAGGAATATACGTCAGAAGTTCTGGATGATTTTTCAAGGGGTAGTGCTTAGATACCAGGAAAGGGAGTTGTAATAATTTATGAACCTCCTTCCATGTCATCACAGTAACTCTCAATTGGACAGAGCAGGCAGTGTGGAGAAGAGCCAAGAGATCAAATGAGTCAGCTAAAGCCGTTTCCAGGTCATGAACGGCATGGAAGGAGGTACCATGAATCCAATCCACTACAAACCGAAAAAAGTAGGACAAGTTATAACCTCTTACATTAGAGAAATTCAGTCCCCCATCCTGTTTACTCAACATTAGTTTAGAGAGGGCTATCCTAGGTCGTTTACCCGCCCAAATTAATTTTGTGAAAGCTGAGTTCAAGGACTTAACATCGGAATGTTTTAACAATAGGGGTAAGGTCTGCAGAGGGTAAAGGAGCCAAGCAAAGCTGATCATTTTGATCAGCTGACACCTGCCCATAAAGGTAAGCAGGAGATTATCCCACCTCAGTAATTCAGCCTGAAGTTTGGAGAAGGGGGGAAGGTAGTTCAAGGTGTATATCGTGCAAGGAGTTTTGCACGCACCCTGTAAGCCCTTTCGGTCCAGCACCATCCCCAGCCAGTCCCAGACCACATTGTCAAAGGCCTTTTCTGTGTCTAAAGCCAGTAAAACTAGCCGTTCACCTGGCAGGGGATGGTGCTGCAGCCGGTCCAGAGCCACTAGGACAGCCCTTAAATTTAGAGTAGCAGATCGGTTCCTGATAAACCCCACTTGATGGGCCCTGATTAATTTTGGCATAAACCTAGACAAGCAGTCAGCTAGAATTTTAGACAGAATCTTGATATCCTGATTAATTAATGCTATTGGACAGTACGAGCCTGGGTCTCTAGGGTCCTTGCCCGGTTTTGGCAATACTTTGATATAAGCTAGTGAAACCTCCTTTGGGATGGAGCCAGATGTCATGTATTCCTGGAATACATCCACCAGTAGCGGGGACAGCTGGAGCAATAGGGCTTTATAAAATTCACTTGTGTAACCATCAGTATGTCCGTCCCCTTCAGACATGAGGGATAAAATTGTAAGATTAGGGGAGTGTGATCTGAAAGCGCCAAGTCACCAAAGTTCCATACTAACAAAGAAATAGTCGATTCTAGTGGGTAAATTCCTGGTCATCTGGGTGAGACAGTCGCCAAATGTCCTGTAAATCCAACTGTTCTGGGAAAGGGAGAAGGACACAGTCCCAAGACCGTATAGGAGACACCACAGAAAGAGGACTTTTCCTATCTACTAGCGGATCTAGTACAGTGTTAAAGTCTCCCTCTAACACCTTCCCCACAGTAGTATCTGATTGCACCCTAGTAGCAAGACCCATTTTCCCTGTTAGAAGCATAAACATTGTAAAGACTAAAATGTTCCCCATTATGCTCCAATTGGAGATGTGAAAGTCTGCCTTCGGTGTCAGTGGAGTGTGAGATTAGTGTAAAGGCAAAAGCTATATGAATCAGTGTGAGGAATCCCGCCTTCCCCTCCTCAGCAGGAGAGCCGTATACGTGCCCAACCCATTGCTGCTGCATCTGAAAGAAATTATGTGCATGTAGATGAGTTTCCTGCAACAGGACTGTCTGGACTAAATCGTTTGAGATAATGCAAGAAGAGCCTACGTTGTTGCGGAGAATGCAGGCCCTATCACATTCCAGGAGAGAATCTTATATGTGCATCAAATATGTGCAGGATACATGTGGGGGCAGTAGTAGGGACACTAACCGGTGAGAAGTGGTTATGCAGTGGTAAAACCGCTTTTGGAAGGGGGATGCAGCAGCGATGAGGTAGACAGACAGCCCACATTGAGCTGAGGGCGGTGGGCCAGGGCTGCAGGTGTACCAGGTGAGGAGGCGGTCCAATCCTGTGGGCCCGTTCCACTCGACAAGGGTGAAAGAGTACAAGATTCTTTGGGGCGACTGATTACTTAACACCCATGATGCGCAAATTGTTGCTCTGGGATCTGTTTTCTAGGTTCTCAAGCTTGTCAGTTACTCTGGCCAATTCAAGTTCTGTAGCTTTAAGTTGCCGTGCAGTGAGGACATCGCCATCCTCAATATTAGATACTCTCTGCCTCACGTCAATGAGACGCCCTGTATTCCCCTTCACTTCCAACTGTAAATTCTGTAATGTTGCTTTATCTCCTTAAGGACGCAGGATGTATATTTACTGCTGCATCTAAAGTGAAACTGAAAGTAGCCCGGCAGCTCAGTCGGGCTGTTCAGGACTGCCACAATTTCATCCCAAACAGCTTACAGAACACCGGGAGGATCCCTACCTGCCTCCTCGGTGTCCGATCGGCGAATGACTGCTCCATGCCTGAGATCCAGGCAGAAGCAGCCAAGCGCCGATAACACTGATCAATCGCATGTTAATACACGCCAGTGATCAGTGTAAAAGATCAGTGTTTGCAGTGTTATAGCCCCCTAAAAAAAAAAGGGGAAAAAGTGTTAATATATGTGATTTAACCCTTTCCCTAATAAAAGTTTGAATCACCCCCCTTTTTCCCATAAAAAAAGTGTAAATAAAAATGAAAATAAACATATGTGGTATCGCCGCGTGCGTAAAGGTCCAAACTATAAAAATATATCCTCACGGTCAATGGCGTACACATAAAAAAAATTCCACGGTCCAAAATAGCGTATTTTTGGTCAATTTTATTCCATTAAAAAATGAATTTAAATCGATCAAAAAGTCTGATCAAAACAAAAATGGTACCGATAAAAACTACAGATCACAGCACAAAAATGAGCCCTCAAATTGCCCCATAGTGTGGAAAAATAAAAAAGTTATAGGGGTCAGAAGAGGACATTTTTAAACGTATAAATTTTCCTGCATGTAGTTAAGGTAGTTAAGATTTTTTCAGAAGTACAACAAAATCAAACCTATATAAGTAGGGTATATTTTTAAATGGGCACTGTCATGAAGTAAAAAAATTGATATGTTGTAGTACTTAAGTACTACAACATATCTCTAATATACTTTAATTAAAAAAAGTGATTTTAAACAAGTTTAAAATCACTTTTAAATTCGGCCACTAGGGGTCGCCCTCCTAGTGGCCGAATGCATTCAGCAGTGACGTCACTACTGGATTTCGACTCATTTCAGCCTGGCAATGAGTCGAAATTCAGTCACTGCGGTGCTCGCTCCCGCCTGTCAATCAAACAGGCGAGAGCGAGCGCGCTGAAAGCTGGGGCTGCACTGCCCACTGTCAGGCTGCTCCACTAGCCTCGCGCATGGCCCCGCCCCCATTACCCTGTCCGGAGGCAGCGCGCGCACTCATTGCTGCGCTGATCCTCCGGATGGGCAAGTCTGATCTGAGGTCTTATAAGGGGAGCGGAATGTCTTCTTTTCGGGCAGTTGGAGGGAGGGGGCTGTTGCACGGCGGGGTCTGGGGGTGATGGAGTTTGGAGAGCGGAATGTTTTTTCTGGGTCGGCGGAGGGAGAAGGGTGGGGGGTGTTGCGCGGCGGGGCCTGGGGGAGCGGGATCTGTGGCAGCTGCGGCTGAGACTGTTTTCACCACAGGGTGCCTACAGTTGTTTCCCCACTACAACTCCCAGCATGCCCTGACAGCCAATAGATGTCAGGGCAGGCTGGGAGTTGTAGTGGTGAAACAGCTGGAGGCACCCTGTATAGTTGAACTAAGGGCGGAAGTCAGGCCCCCCAGCAGGCGTCAGTGACGTCATGCCTGCTGGGGAAGTCTGCCTGGTAGTGAGCACACTACCAGGCAGAAAAAAAAGCATTTTTAATATAGTAAAAAAAAATGTAAAGGCAGGGGGGGGGGGGGGGGGGGTTAGGGATAGATGGGCAATAGGCAGGGACAGGAAGAAAAAAAAAAGGGATGGTGGGAGCTACCCTTTAACTGTATGGACCTACAAAATAAATATAAGGTGTCATTTTTACTGAAAAATGCACTGTGTAGAAATGGAAGCCCCCAAAAGTAAAAAAATTGAATTTTTTGGGGGAAAATGACTAATGTCACTGCAAAGTAGAATTGGTGGCGCAAAAAATAAGCCATAATATGGATTTGTAGGTGGAAAATTGAAAGGGTTATGATTTTTCAAAGGTAAGGAGGAAAAGACAAGTCCTTAAGGGGTTAAGAACTTCCTCCACTATATGCTGGACATTAGAGGTTATTCTGAACGCCACCTCTGCAGCAAGTTTTTGATAATCAATGCCCAACATGGTCTGTGACCCCTGTACTGAGCTGACAGGCAGGGGAGAGCTGGCAGCAGACAGGTGGATGTCCATGTCCATTTGCTGTTGAGGAGAGGACGGTGGTGGCATTGTCTGGGGATCCTGCACTGCTGGCTGCTGCATCCTGCCAGCCACGGTCATATTGCAGTGGCTGCATGGAGATTGCGCAGGGAGTACGGGTAGCGGTGAAGCAGACCAGCAGCCACGCTGAACCTACCAGTCCATGCCCGGGAGTGTCAGGGAGTGTCAGGGTACCGGAGAGGCGGCTCGGAGCAGGTCGGCAGCAGGTAGCTATCGAGCGGGAGCACGACTCGTTAGCCTCCTACAACGGCCGCGCCGGAACCGGAAGTCCACACCAAACTTTTCTTAGGTCAATAATACTAAAGAAGATGACAAACCTTGTGATATATCTTCTTAGAGTAAAAAGCCTCTTTCTTTACTTTCTTAGCCCCTTTTCCTCACCTCACTCTTTATGAATTGGTACAATCCATTTTGGTGGTACAGACTAGATGTTTTTTTTTTTTTTAGCTTCACTTACAGTATGTTCACATGTTAAAAACCCAATGCCTATTTCTTTGGTGGGAAATCTGAGGTTGACCCTCAACCAACCTTTGTATTTTTGGGGACTAATTGTTCCACACACAAACTAAAAAGAAGATATATAATCTATTTCTCAGTGCTGTGAAATCAATTTACTCACAGACATCTTCTCTAATTGGAGTCATTCACGTTTCTGTTTTGTTCGGGCCAAGACCACCATGACTATTTCTTTAACCATAACTCATCTCTGCAGACACTGCCAGACAAACATCATAGGCTCCTTTTTCTTATCCCAACCCATTGGTCCTGATTTACTAAAAGTGGAGTGTAGTTTTGTATTTACTAATGTTTCCTACATTTTGCTTTTTTTTTTTGTAAACTGCTCCGAGCTGTGGGGTTTTCCAGAAGTCAAATCCATCACATTTTCTTCGGAAACATATGAAAATATGTTGCCAGTTTTACAAAATTGGCAAACGCTCCCCTTTTTCCGGTGGCCATGCCCCTTTCCCAGCTGCCACACCCCTTTTAAGATTTTCTAAGTAAAAGGGAGAGATTTTTTTTTTTATTTGTGGCACAAATTCTGGCACAGACACAATTTGTGGCACTATGCGACACATTTTAGCACACAAGACAACAAAATAGGTCAGGTTTACAGTAGTAAATCTGGGCCATTTGGTCCCAAATAGGTAATAATTGTGCCATGCACTGTACATTGGGAAGGGAGTAGGTCAGTTTGGGGGGGGGGGGGGGAGGGGGGGTTAGGAGATTGTAAATCCCCCATTAGGCTGTTCTAGTAGTTTTTTTCTCTCTCTCATTAATCTCTCATTATGCAGATTCAATATTTAGAGCATGCTGGCAATCCCTACTGATGGCAACCCACCAGCCCACTTGCCTAATGTGTGCTTGGAGTTTATCACAATATCTGATTTTTTATTTTTTTTTGTCCACCAGTCTTTTGAATATGGACCACAGATTCTTAAAAGAATTGATATCTGGGGAATTCCCTGGCCATTACCTTGTGACATGGTGTACCATCATGCTGGATAAAGCATTGTTCTTCACCAAACTGTTTCTAGATCATTGAGAAAAGTTGCTCTTAGAGGATATTTAGATACCATTCTTTATTCATGAAAGTGTTTTTAGGCAAAATTGTGAGTGAGCCCACTCCCTTGAATGAAAAGACACCTTTCTCAAGAATGGTCCAAGGATGCTTTCCTGTTGACCTGATACAAGACTCATGGTAGCAATTACCTTTTCTTTTCTGAAAAGAAATTCTTCCAGAATTCAGAAACGATCAGTGGGGGGGGATTTATCAGAGAAAATACCCTTACTGCAGTACGCCGCAATCCAGTCCTGGTGCTCACTGCAGGGTGTCATTCTGCCCTTGATAGCTGCCATTTCTGAGCAAGCTCTGCAATGCTGTAGAGTTAATCCCATAGCTGAAACCTATTTAAGAGGGACGGTCCCAGCACTTGCTATATGTAAACAGCCTCCAAGAGAAACTTCTCCCAATGATCCAGGAGCAATTTGTTAATGAACAATGCTTTTTCCAGCATGATGGAGACCATGTCACAAGGTAAAAATGACAACTAAGTGGCTCTGTGAACAAAATACAGAAAGCTTAATATACTTCCAGCAGTGTTTAGGCAAGAATGGGTTAACATCAGTCGGAATTTGGCCCAGGAGCTGAAATCCAGCATGCAGGCAAAAATGCAGAAGCTTTAAAAAAGAAAAACTGTAAAACCTATCTGTCTCTGCATAAATGTAATAGGTTTGTCAAAGATTAAAAACATATAAAATGCTTATAGTTGTGCTTTAATATGCCATAGAAACGTCTGACTAAAAGAGCTAAAAACACTGAAGAATCAAACTTTGTGAAAATCTAAATTTCTCAGTCTGGAAATGTTTGGAAATGACTCTAGGTGCCTCCAGTAAGTAGTTTCCCTTAGTAAGCTGGCACCACCAGCAGGTAGATTCTCCCAGTTGCCCCTGTAGGTAGTTTCTCCCCTGTCTGTAGTTTTTCTCCGGTAGGTGGTTGGATCCCTCTGTAGGCTGTTTGCCCATCTAGGTAGAACTAACTTCTGTAGGTAGTTTGCCCCCTGCTGTATAATGTCCTACATACTACTACTGTATGTCAAAAAAATAAACAGGATCTTGCTTTGATTGGGAGACATCATAGCAGCTATACTCCAACCACTCTGGAGCAAAGATCTGGGAAATCTGACTTTTTTAGAGATGAAAACAGCAAAGGTGAAATGCCATAAATATGTAATTTTATGGTCAGATAGTGGTATTCTCCATGTTTACATTCTCCATGTCACCTAAAATGACAAGTGTGGTACAAATTAGCATTATAAATATCACAGGAGTAAGTGTTTCAAGCAACTCCAATCATGCCATTGTTACATGTCCTTGGTAAAGCATCTTGGTAACCTTGAGAGCTGGCACACATATGAATCATGGTTTGAGACAGTCTCTTTTTCTTTTTTTTTCTTTAAGTATTTACTTGGAATTCAGGCTAGTGCTATGAAGGTACAATAGCCCTCCTTAATGATCCTATTATGCTTTATTAAGATATTTGAAGCAAAATATTGTAAAAAAAAACTTGATTCATGAGTAGTATTTTGGTTTAAGATCATTGTCACATAGACTCTGAGCATCCGGTGCCATATACAACATAAAGCTCAGTCCAACGCAGAGATTACCCGGCACTGTTACTTAACATATGGGACTGTTCATCTAACTTCTGCAACTGTATGGCCATTCCGGTGCTTCTCATGTAAGATAAAATGTAAATCCAATATGAAAGATGTAGAAAAATGGAGCACTCACCAGGTCTCTGGTAAAGAAAACTTCTTTATTGCATCAAATGAATCTTGGCGTTCTCATGGAGTGCGGGAGAGCGGACAGGAACAGGGGGTGGGGGAGTGGGATGGGCGACGGTCCGTATCGCGCAGACATCGCTTCGTCAGGTCCCCGAGGGGCCTGACGAAGCGCTGTCTGCGCGATACGGACTGATGCCCATCCAACTCCCCCACCCCCCCTGTTCCTCTCCACTCTCCCGCACTCCTGAGGGGCCTGACGAAGCGCTGTCTGCACGATACGGACTGTCGCCCATCCCACTCCCCCCCCCCCCCTGTTCCTGTCCGCTCTCCCGCACTCCATGAGAATACCAAGATTCGTTTGATGCAATAAAGAAGTTTTCTTTACCAGAGACCTGGTGAGTGCTCCATTTTTCTACATCTTTCATATTGGATTTAAAACATAAAGCTGCTGTGCAGGTGCAAAACCATTATGGCCAACTATATATGAAGACTGGAGAAACACAGACATGAGTGGAGATATACTAAAAACTGTAGGGGACATAGGAAAAGTAAGGGGAAATATTACAGTATGGCTAATCAGCGCACTATGATGTCATAAAGGCCTTGTACAGGGGGTGACTTTTGGCTGACTGGTCATTGAAGTGAATGTATACTGTTTATATAGTGAAGCATTGGTATAGTTTGCACCATTATTCACCATTGTAGTAGTTTAGAGCATTTCCCCTGTAGAAATGATTTGTCTTTCCTGTAGTAGCTGTAATAATGGCTATATACCCTAATGTAATGCAACATCGTCTTCAAGAGATCGGACAGTCAGCCTTTTCGGGAGAGACCTAGCCCAACCATCTAAACTTTGCTGATGCACAGGCCTAGCTGAATAGAATCCAAAATTGTTTATCATCAATGCTTAATGCATAACTTACATTAAAGAGGTCACGAAATGGACTTTGAATGTCTAAAAATTATTTTAGAGCTAAGCACTATGTACTCATCAATAATAGGGTTTGGACATTGAGTCATTTTCCATACGATGGCGGCAGTAAGGCCAGCTCATATCTGTCTGTACCACTTCCACTGATGTCTGGACTGCGCTATTCATTAGATTAGTGATTCTCACCACAAGAAATGGAACCACAGATCAGTAAAACGAAAGCTAATGGAAGTCTCCTAGCTGCAAATGTGCTGAGAGGTCACTTGAGTCATTCTTATAGTTTAAGTGACATCTGATCTATAGCTTTCATTTTTTTTCTTATTAATTGTCCTTTTTTTCCATTCAACTTTCAAGTGAAATAAGAAATATTTCTAACCATATACTTCCTTTGAAGTGTTAGATGTTCTAAATACTTGAGTAAAACTCACAGGCACAGTAGTCAAAATCCTCTAATTGTTTTTATCCGTTGTGACCCATAAAGAGAATATGATAATTATTGGTATTCCTGCTGTGAAAAAAGTGCAGGAACTCAGTTCCCATGCGTTCTTAGAGGACTTGAGCCCTGTATATACCACTCTACAATATTTTTCCATGAATTAAGCACCGGTCTGGTTTCTGGTGAAAACATCTATCCAAAGGATGGAGACCGCCGCTGGAGACCCCCACAATCTCTCCTGCAGCACCCACCTGTCTCAGCTGCATGAAGCGATGATCGCTCTGTTTATCCCCCCTGTTTATCCCCCTTGTGACATCATGCCACACCCCCTCAATGCAAGTTTATGGGAGGGGGAGTGACTCTTTTTTTTTTTTTTTTGTAAATCAACTGGTGCCAGAAAGTTACAAATTTGTAAATCACTTCTATATGCTTCACAGGAAGTTCTTTTCTTTTTGATTTCTTTTGTGACTGACCACATGTCAGGAACTGTCCAGAGCAGGAGCAAATCCCCATAGCAAACCTCTCCTACTCTGGACAGTTCCTGACATTGACAAAGGTGTCCGAAGAGGGCACTGTGGCCAGACAGAAAAGAAATTCACAAAGAAAAGAACTTCCTCTGTAGTATACAGCAGCTGATAAGTACTGGAAGGAATTAAAAAAATTATTTTCCATCGGAGTTCCCCTTTAAAGGACCTCCCTGAGGCACCATGGCTACAACCTCCGCACTCACTGTAGTTCTGCCTGTGTTAAGAATAGAAATAAAAAGGTTAGCTTCAACAGTGGTTTTCAAACCCTCGCTTCATTATTTAAATGTTTTATATTTATATATTTTTCCTAATATAAATTTACATGGGGGCATTTTGAAAATACAAGTTTAAGTATCAATATCTTTATAGTGTCTTGAATGCTTTCATATTGTTCAACTTTTCTCTTCAGGTTTGAAACAGGAAAGACTGACTTCTCGGCAGTGTTTGGCAATGGTAGAACTCACACTGGTGAGCTATGTGGATCCGGTGGTTCTAGACTTGCCAACTATGGCCTGGGAGGAATACCCTCTGCTGCTACACAAGATGGTGCACTTTAAGATGAAAAGTCAAAGATGAACTCTTCTCAGCTGGAATGAAGGCTAGATCCATTTTCATTGTAGGTTCTGAATGATCAGTGGCTGATGGTAGTGCAGCAGGAGTGATCACGTGTTCCTTTGCACACCTGAAGTCACAGGACTTTACATCTTTGGGGCAGTAAATCCAACTATCCTTTTCTTTACAGACTTGATCATAAGCTTGAATTCCAACAATAGCTAGAAATAATGCTGCGTTGATCTGCCCACATTCACATTCCAAAAAGTATGACATGTATAACTATTGACTCCTGCAGCCACTATAGTCCATTAGGAGAATATAGTCTTTGCATAAAATCTGGATATTGTCATTTTGCCATCTACGAATAAAGAAAATCCTCACAAGTGGTGCAAAACATTGATTTAGGCGTCTTCTACCTTGCTGAAAGTTGTACCTTGTAGACATTTGTTATAACAGGATGTATATAGTCATAAATAGTACTCAGGCTGTTACAGTTAAACAATGCTTAACATGTTGTATGGGACAGAATGTGTGCCAATGAAAATGTCTCCCACTTCAATCAAACGGGACCATAAGGTTGAACCTCTGACATAGACGACATAGATGCATGGCTTCATGTGCTTAAAGGGGTACTTCGCCTTAGACATCTTATCGCTGGGGACCCCCACAATCTCCCTGATGCACCCGGCGTTCGTTTAGAGTGTTGGGTGCAGCGCCGGAGGCTTATGACCTCACGGCCACGCCCCCTCAATGCAAGTCTATGGGAGGGGGCATTACGGCCATCATGCCCCCTCTCATAGACTTGCATTGAGGGGGCATCATTGTCATGTCATGAGCCTTCGCCCCGCATCGACATCCAGCATGAAGCAAAGTTAAGGATGTCTGTGGTGCTGCAGCCAAGATCCTGGGGGTCCCGATCAGATGTCTTATCCCCTATCCTGTGGATAGTGGATTAAATTTCTAGGGCGGAGTACCCCTTTAGTGCCAATAAGTAACCTTGCCATTTGCATGTTGCAGCAGAAGTCAAGATTTGGCAGTCCTTTTCTGGTGAGCTTGTACCCACTATGGTCTCTGTTTTTGAAACCTAGTGTGCGGCCCTGCTGTAGTAGCTCATCCAGATGGTTGAAACATATGGGTCTATTGCTTTACACATTGTCATAAGTCAAGCTTATGGACATTTCCAAGATATTTTGAACAAGTTTGTCTATAATTTCACCTACAAAACTAGTGGGCTTTGTGTTTTGTGAACCTTTCTTTGTGAACTTTAAAAACTTTATGAACCAAGGTTACATTATGACCATGCATGCTTAAAGGGTACCTCTCATCAAAAAAACTTATGATATATTATAGATTAATGTATGCAGAATAACATTACAATTGCATGTTATTAAAAAATATGCTTCTTTCTATTTAATTTTCCACTTTGAAAAAATGACCACTAGGGGTCTCCCTACCAGTCATGGCAGCAAGCATTTCAGACTCATGCTGGAGTCCTAAACACTACGAGCTGCCAGTCTGCTTTGTTCACAAAAGAGAACGCTCAGAGCTGCCAGCCTGCTTTGTTCACAGCCTGTTTGGCTGTGAACAAAGCAGGCTGGCAGCTCTGAGTGTTTAGGACTTCAGCATGAGTCAGAAATGCTTGCTGACAGGACTGATCGGGAAAAATACAATAGAAAGAAGCATATTTTTCATTAACATGCTATTGGAAAGTTATTTAACATTCATTAATCTAAAATATATCAAAAGTTTATTTGATGAGAGGTACCCTTTAACCTTTTATCTCAATCTGAAATGTCTTTTTTGAAATTCGATTAACTAAAGTGAACCTGTAGACCTAACCTACTACCTACCAGCTGAGATGGCTTTTACTTCCCATTTTCTGTTCAGCAGCTTCCACTCTTGGCCCTTTTGCATCATTTGAAGAAATAAAGACCCAGACTAAAACAACCTGGAATAAAAGCGAAAACAATATATGTCCAAGAAGTGCTTCAAACGTATTAGAATGATCAGATGTATTGTATGTTGATGTGTTAAACTATATCGCTGTGTTGGCACCTAATGGGTTATCACCAGAGTGGGATCTACAAGTTATGAGACCTAATAGCTTCAGTTAATATTTCACCATTTCAGCATCTTCAGCTATTATCTCAAAAGAGATCTGGCAAGAAAAACAAGCAGGCGTACTGTGCGGATGCAGGTAAGCAGCATGAATTCATGGTTTGTCCAAGCAGTGCTTGCCATACGTGAGACAGCCGCCTTACTTTATAAGCTACAAAATACTTTTTTTTTTGGAAAGAACACTGCATGTGTTTCTTCATTTTATGAAATCCAGCAGCAATATTCTTCAGCTCTGTAATGTATGCATATTGTTGACATTGTATAGTAGTTATAGGGAACCAATCAGCAGATTTTAGCATATAAAACGCTTGACAACTCATTATATATGCTATCATCGTTATCCTCGACATCCCCCAGGTACGTTTTTGCACAGGGATGGTGGAGATATTAAGTTATATATTGTCCACCCCCCGGCCGCACCCCAAGTAGTCCCCTGGGCAGGGACTTATTACCAGCACCTGTTGCTCTCCATTGCTCTGTCCGTGGCTCAGCTCCGTCGGCTTGATTAAAGGCTTGCATCATCGCTCTGCTCCCTAAGCAGAAGGAGCAGAGCGGTGGCGTGAGCCGTCAATCAAGATGAGGGGACGGGACCACGGCTGGAGCGATGGGTGCTGGTGAGTATAAGTCCCTGCCTGGGGACTACTTGTGGGGCGACCAGGGGGGACTTTATAACTTAAAGGGGTTATCCAGGAAAAAACTTTTTTTATATATATCAACTGACTCCAGAAACTTAAACAGATTTGTAAATTACTTCTATTAAAAAATCTTAATCCTTTCAGTACTTATGAGCTTCTGAAGTTGAGTTGTTCTTTTCTGTCTAAGTCCTCTCTGTGACACGTGTCTCGGGAACCGCCCAGTTTAGAAGAGGTTTGCTATGGGGATTTGCTTCTAAACTGGGTGGTTCCCGAGACACGTGTCATCAGAGAGCACTTAGACAGAAAAGAACAACCTTAACTTCAGAAGCTCATAAGTACTGAAAGGATTAACATTTTTTAATAGACGTAATTTACAAATCTGTTTAACTTTCTGGAGCCAGTGGATATAAAAAAAAAGAGTTTTTTCCTGGAATACCCCTTTAATATATTCACCATCCCTGGGGGCACAAACGTCTCCCGGGGATGGTGAGTATAACGATTTTAGCATATATAACGTGTTGTCAAGCGTTATATATGCTAAAATCTGCTAAATGGTTCCCTTTAATGTCACAGGAAAATGAGGGGTTAACAAGTGATAAACTGACTGGTTATGCCAAGGCTGGAACGTTTCCAGACTTTTTAGTTCAATATGGGATGTACAATGTGGACTGTAATGGGGTAAACCTTCTTAGTGCTGACATTTTGTAATAGGATTGGTGACCATAAAGGGACAAAGTGTTTTCATTTCATTCCGCCGGTCTAAAGTGTAAGATACAATTGTCTGGACAGGTGTGTTGTGGAACGCATACACACATATATGTATTTCTGTTCTACGTTATTCCATACCTTTTTATTACACGATCTCTAAGCCATTGTACATAAACAAGTCCTATTCTACGTAGGCATAAGCAAGCCACAACTATATATTATGGTTAAGTATGTAAGGCCTCATTTACATGTTAGAATGTGATCAATATTTTATTTTTATTATCTTGAACCCAAACCCAGGATTAAATGTAATCATATTTTACATCTATATGAACTTCAGAAGTGGATTCCAAATACAGTGGTCCCTCAACATTCAATGGTAATCCGTTCCAAATGGACCATTGTTTGTTGAAACCATCGTATGTTGAGGGGTCCGTGCAATGTAAAGTATAGGACAGTGGTCTACAACCTGTGGACCTCCAGATGTTGCAAAACTACAACACCCAGCATGCCCGGACAGCCAACGGCTGTCCGGGCATGCTGGGAGTTGTAGTTTTGCAACATCTGGAGGTCCGCAGGTTGAAGACCACTGGTATTGGAGGTTATACTCACGTGTCCCCGACGCTCAGGACTGTCACCGCTGCCCTGGATGTCGCCTTCCATCGCTGTCGCGTGTCCCCGGGGTGTCCCGATGCTCCGGCAAGGCCTCTGCTTCCCCGGCATCTTTGCTCTCAGTCGCCGGCATCACATCGCTACGCACGCCGCTCCTATTGGATGACGGAATGGCGTCCGCAGGGACGTGATGACGACGATGGTGAGCACCGATGATGCAGGGGATCCCAAAGAGGACGCGCCGGAGCCCCGAGGACAGGTAAGTGATCGTCAGCGGACCACACGGGGCACCGTAAACGGCTATCCGGTGGCAGTTGAAGCAGTCAGCGCTGCCGGATAGCCGTTTATGCAATGGCCCCGACACACAAAAGCATCGTATGTTGATGCTGCCTTCAACATGCGATGGCCTCTGAGAGGCCATCGTATGTTGAAATGATCGTATGTCGGGGCCATCGTAGGTCGGGGGGTCACTGTACTAAAGTGTGATTGAGGCCTTAGGCTCTTTTAGACTAGTCAACTGCTGCCATGATCTTGTTGATCCTTGGTTATATAAAGAACCTTTTCTATGTCTTAATGCTCATGCAGGTATGGCTGCACAAACTGTCCCTGGATCATGCATCACGGCCCTTTTCTTCACTCATCAGACGCACATTCCTATTACGCATGGTTGATGTCATATGAAGCAGCCGACATAAATGTACTTCTTAGCCTTCCAAAACGATGGAATTGGTTGATGATCCATCATTTGCGAGTTGATCGCTGGGCCTATTACACAGGAAGAAACCTATTTAGCCAATAATCTCCTGTGGAAAGTCCTTAGACTGTGAATACATTGATTAATCTTTTCTGCAAGGGAATAAATCGAACATGCATGTGTGTGTGGCACTTTACTTTAGCAATACTATTTGCACGTTTTTGTTGATCCATTTTAAAAGTTTTTATTTAATTCATAGGACAAATACTACAGTTGCAATATTTCCCTTGGCTAATTCTTTGTCCCATTCTCTTCACATTATAGTCTGCAGTAACAATAGACACAATGATAAATACCTAAATTTCAAGATTAAAGATTCTTAAAGGGGTACTACCGTGCTGACAACTAATCCCCTATCTAAAGGATAGGGGATAAGTTGCCTGATCGCCCGCCGCTTGGGACCCCTGCGATCTCGCACGCAGCACCCCGCTCTCATCAGGCTCCGGAGCGAACATCGCTCTGGATCTGATGACTGACGATCACGGGGGCCGTAGTATCGTGATATCACGGCTCCGCCCCCTCAATGTAAGTCTATGGCAGGGGGCGAGACAGCTGTGACGTCACGATCACCGGCTCCGTCATCAGACCCGGAGCAGATGTTCGCTCCGGGGCCTGATGAGAGCGGGGTGCTGCGTGCGAGATCACAGGGGGCCCCAGCAGCGGGACCCCACGCGATCAGGCAACTTTAGATAGGGGATAAGTTGTCAGCACGGTAGTACCCCTTTAATGTTCTCAAACCCTAGTTTTAAAAAGGATCATATTGGCAAAGAACAAGATGGTAACAGTTCAGCAGTTTGGAGACAAAGCACTTCAAGAAAAGCTACCGCTCAACAAAATGCAAATTTGTGTTAAGACTAAACCCAATTTAGCTAAAATGCAACATAGAAATCCAATGTTATTATTAGAGGGATACCCCTCTAATAATTTATAAACAGTATAGAAACCTATAGGGTTCCCATTCCTTGTATGGGGAAGGAGGAAACCCTATAAAGATTTAAATGGTCCATAAAAAAGGAGCCACCAGCTGCATGAACTCTTCCTACGTATGATTACCGTATTTTTCGCCGTATAAGACGTACTTTTTCTTCCCCAAAACTGGGGGGAAAAAGTCGGTGCGTCTTATACGGCGAATACACCCCTATCGCGGCGGACCCTGCGGCCATCAACGGCCGGGACCCGCGGCTAATACAGGACATTGCCGATCGTGGTGATGCCCTGTATTAACCCTTCAGACCCGGCAATCAAAGCTGACCGCCGCGTCTGAAGGGAAAGTGACACTAACCCGGCTGTTCAGTCAGGCTGTTCGGGACCGCCGCGATTTCACCGCGGCGGTCCCGAACAGCCCGACTGAATAGCCGGGTTAGTGCTTATAGGACACCGGGAGGGACCTTACCTACCTCCTCGGTGTCTTCTCCATTCAGGGATCTCCTGTATGGCCGGCGCTCTCCTTCCTCGTCGCGTACGTGCGCTGGCATGCATGACGACGTGATGGCGGCGACGGAGAGCGAGGATACCCAGCCAGCAGCAGAGACGTTCCGGAGCGACGGGGACGCGGCGACAGCGATGGAGCGACATCCAGGGCAGCGGTGACGGGTCCGGAGTGGCGGGGACAGGTGAGTATTACCTCCTATGCAGTGGTCTTCAATCTGCGGGCCTCCAAATGTTGCAAGACTACAACTCCCAGCATGCTCGGATAGCCAACGGCTGTCCGGGCATGCTGGGAGTTGTAGTTTTGCAACATCTGGAGGTCCGCAGGTTGAAGACCACTATTGGGTTAAAAATCTTTATTTTTTTATATTTTGCACCCATAAATTGGGTGCGTCTTATATGCCGGTGCGTCCTATAGGGTGAAAAATAAGGTATATTACATTGTTAGTCACATGATAAAACTTCCAATAAACTTCAATAAACCGATTTTTGAATTTGCTTTCTTTGCTGTGCTAGTTTGCATTAGTAACAATATTATTCAAGCGCTATTCATAAAAGCACTTGCTTTCAAAGCAGTTTAGATATAAACACAGTATAAAGGGCTCTACAGTAAATTACTTTTCCTTTCAAATTGTGTTATCGGCCTCAGTACACCGCCCTTTCCTTGGATCTTAAAGCATTAAGTCTCTTCTTAGCACTCAAAATAAACACAATAAAATAGGAGGCTTTAATGTAAACTGCTACCCACACGTTGCTGATCTGCTTGTGTTAAGCCCAGTTTTTCCACTGTGTGACTCACAGGTATTTATGGACGATGTGATGTCTTAATTCTAAGAAGTCAAGTTAATGGGGAAAATTGATCATTAGTCCTTATTAAAGTAATAGTCCGGTATGGACTGTTCTTATTCTATCCTGCCCGGGCTGCAAAAAAAGTGAAAACAAACTTTCACTTACCTTCCTACGTTCCCCCGGAGCTCCGCTACAGCTGATCGGTCGGCCGGGCTGTCTTCTTCCTACTTCCCTTAGCCCGGAACGTCACATGATGCTTCAGCCTATCACCGGATGGAGTGGGACATCGCTGAAGTGATGATGTTCCGAGCTATTCCTTTAAGGGACAATTATTAAAAGTTTGTACAATATGTGAATCTCGTGCAAGTACACTATAAAAGGCTGTGAGATTAAAAAATGTGTGAGATTTTTTCTAGAGCTTTCCTTGGCGTGGTGTAGATTTGGAGGGTTTGCACTCTTTTTGTTTTTTGCTTTTTTTGGGGGGGGTTTGGTGCTGACAGATTTTAGAAATTTCACATTTGTGGATGATTAATAAATGCAAAAATATATGTGCACAAATACCTCAGTTTAAATTGATTAATATACTCTCCCCCTATATATTTACCACAATTTCTTTAATCTTAATCTGCAGTGGATTTTATAAGTGTCTTAGAAATGTACAATATCTCACATAAGTGAATACACCTCTCACATTTTTGTTACATTTTCTTTTATCTTTTTGTGGTGAGGGTGTGATGAGGGCAGATGTTATTACCCTAGGGGCAGATGGCATTATCCCCTTGTATTCATGATCCCCTCTGCACTACCCGAGGTATGGCTGCTGGATTCTGGGCTAGGCCCAGGGCAAATAATGACTCAAATGCCAAGTTACGGAAAAATGGGCGCTTTACTGAGAGAGACAGATGCTATAGTCTTTACAGTGCAGTTGGGCCCAAGGAGATGACCAGTGACTTAAGAGACTTGTGGGCTGTCTGGGAGTTGTAGTGAGCAGAATTGACTGAGTTGACTACGACTACCTAGACGCCCCCCCCCCCCCCGGTGGTAGCTTGACATTCACCTGTGGGGCACTTAGTTGGTGGAAGCGTGGCTGCGTGGTTAGGCCTTGGGTCTCTTCAGGACACCAGACACTCTCAGGTCTTGACTGTTCTGTACTCAGCAAAGACTGGAACTCAAGAGAGATAGCTAACTCCTCCCTTAGTTTATATAGGAGGACTTTTGGGGGAGTCCTATAGGTTACCTCCAAGTCATATGGTCACTGGAACCTTTCTTGGTTACATATCTTAACAACAGGACTTAAAGGCATACACATCTAGATAAAATATATTAACCATTTGTAGGAACAATCACATAACCAGGGGAGTGTGGGGCCAGGAGACCAGGACTGAGTCCACCGGAAAAGGACCATAGATTGTACAGAAGGGTCACTGCATTTTCATGTGATAACACTGAAGAAATTATGATCTGCTACAATTTAAAGTAGGTTGTATATAGTCTGTGTTTAATGTTGTGTCCCCTCAAAATATCTCAACACACAGCCATTATTGTCTAAACCTTGGCAACAAAAGTGAGGGCATCCCTAAGTGAAATTGAGCTTCACCGGTTGCCACTAGAGTCCTTTTTCACAGAGCTGGAGAATGTTAGAGATCTTGTGCTCCACCTTGTGTTTGAGGATGTCTCACAGATGCTCAATAGGGTTTAGGTCTGGGGACATGCTTGGCCAGTACATCACTTCTACCCTTCACTTCTTTAGCAAGGCTTTGGTGGTCTTTGGAGTCGATGACATGTTGCAATACCGCCCTGCGGCCCAGTCTCTGTAGGGAGGGGATCATGCTTTGCTTTAGTATGTCACAGTACATGTTGGCATAGATGGTTCCCTCAATGAACTGTAGCCTCACCAGTACAGCAACATTCTTGTCGGCCCCCGACCATGACACCACCCACCACCATGCTTTACTTTAGGCAAGACGCACTTGTCTTTGTACTCCTCACCTGGTTGCTGCCACACATGCTTGACACCATCTAAACCACATAAGTTTATCTTGGTCTCATGGGACCACAGGACATGGTTCCACAAATCCATGTCCTTTAGTCTTCTTGTCTTCAGCATTGACAGGCTGAAGGGTGTATTTTGTTTTAAAAATGTGAAAATTTACCTTAAGGGGTACTCCACTGGAATTTTTTTTTTTTTTTAATGAACTGACTGGTGCCAGAAAGTTAAACAGATGTGTGAATTACTTATATTTACAAATCTTAACCCTTCCATACTTATGACCTGCTGTGTGCTACAGAAGAAGTTCTTTTCTTTTTGAATTTCCTTTTTGTCTGACCACAGTGCTCTTTGCTGACACCTCTGTCCATTTTAGGAACTGTCCGGTGCAGGATAGGTTTGCTATGGGGATTTGCTCCTACTCTGGACAGTTCCTAAAATGGACAGAGGTGTCAGCAGAGAGCACTGGGGTCAGACAAAAAGAAAATTAAAAAAGAAAACTTCCTCTGGAGCATACAGCAGCTGATAAGTACTGGAAGGATTAAGATTTTTAAATAGAAGTAATTTACAAATCTGTTGATAAAAAAAAAAAAAAAAAGTGTTCCAGGGAAGTACCGCTTTAAATGAGCCAGCAGATTTGAACCCACTAAACTAATGACCCCATGTAGATCATCTTGCACATTATATAGGATTATAATAAGTGTAGGCTCAATGGTAAAAATGGAATATACAAATCTGCAAAAAGTTATGCAAATTTTCACTTTCACTTTTTCAAGTTGCAAAAATATGCATACATACTACAGTGTGCTATATCCATAAATGTATACTGTATGTTCTTAAACAGGTTCTTTTTATTGGTATGTATTTGGTTATTTTGCAAGTTTTATAAAGCATTGCACAATATCATCATCATTATCATTAAATTGACAATAATGAGACCCTAGACCAGTGGTCTCCAACCTGCGGACCTCCAGATGTTGCAAAACTACAACTCCCAGCATGCCCGGACAGCCGTTGGCTGTCCGGGCATGCTGGGAGTTGTAGTTTTGCAACATCTGGAGGTCCGCAGGTTGGAGACCACTGGTCTAGAGTTTCAAAATTTTTTAAATCTATTTTTGTAAACATTAGCTCATTATAGCGGAGTGAAAGATCTTATACATGGGAGGTAATCTATTTTACCTAAGGCTATGTTCATACACAATATTTGGTCCTCATTTTTGGTCAGTATTTTAGCAAGACAGAACCAACGTGAAAAAAAGACTATAATGGAAAGACTTACACTATTGACACACACTATGTAGGGTAGCCTGGACATGGATTAACCTCACTTTAATCCTGTTACTGCTTGCTATTGCTTTATCAAATTGTGCACAGGTAGGACAAACACATCTGCTGTGACGTGTCCCGTAAATTTAACCCCCCGACCCCCCCCCCCCCCCCCCCCAAAAAAAAAAAATTATAAACAAATACCAAACCCAACAAACTGGGAAAATATTTTTAAGCTAGACAGTTCTTTTAACCCTTAGGTGTCACATGATGTACATTTTTGTTGCGTGCACCATTAGGGTCTATGACGCAAGTTCAAGGGCTGAGCATGCGCCATAGACGGCAGTGTAAACTGCTATCCCTTACCGCAATCAAGCTGATGTAATTCATTTATTTAAATGCCATGATTAATAGCAATCACAACATTTAAAAGACAAATAACACACGTCACATATTTTGGGTTATTGATCACATTTTATTAAATTTTTTTATTCAAATCCCCCCTATTCCCAATTTCAAAAAAGAAAAAAAAAACATGGAAAACCTTAAATAATATTTTAATAGTTTGGGAAATTTTATACATGTGGCAATACCAAATGTGTTTATGATGGTGTACAGTGAACATCATATGCTAAAAAAAAATTCACTCAAACTGCACATTTTTGGTTATATATCAGAAAAAAAAATTTGATGGGACTTTGATCATCACTTTATTAAATAAAAAATGGTACGGATAAAAACTACAAATTACTACACAGAGAGGAGTCCTGTACATCAATTTAGGGAGGAGCTGGGAGGCGAGTGTTTTATTTTTAATTTTTATTTGTTTTAAATGTTGATGTACATGTGCCAAAAATAATAATATTTCAGTATGAGAGAACCTTTTTATTCTTGTTTTTATGTACCCCACAAAGTATAACATGTATAAATCTTTATGAATACACATTTCTTCACCAGTACTGTACCAGAAAGCAATAATAAAATAAAAAATATACACTTTATATTTTAATAAAATAAGATTTATACACTTTATATTGCACTTTACATTGTCTGAATTGTATTTTTGTTCACTGGTGCATTATTGTCGGACAATTTACATAGCCTGTATTTGTTGTTTGTGTTTTCTTCAGCTATATTACATACATTTTGTACCTTCACCTACCTTCCCTACATGGCATGTGTGCTCTTAATTGATTTTATGGAAAGTTGATGTATTTAATAAAGACTTATTAATTTTACACTTGGTGCAGTACAGTCTTTACAGATAGGAGAGAGGTATTTTTGTAGGATTTATATTTTTCTTTTTTTGCCTACCACTTTACACAAAAACAAACCCAAGATATAAAAGGGCCCTGACCTCATAGGTGTCTCTGTCAACAAAGGCTGAATTTCCATTATTCTAGAATTTATGCTGTACTATATCAGGTGGGCCCTGAATTTCCATTATTCTTGAATTTATGCTTTACTATATATGGTGGGCCCTGAATTTCCATTATTCTAGAATTTATGCTGTACTATATCAGGTGCGCCCCGAATTTCCATTATTCTAGAATTTATGCTGTACTATATCAGGTGGGCCCTGAATTTCCATTATTCTAGAATTTATGCTGTACTATATCAGGTGGGCCCTGAATTTCCATTATTCTAGAATTTATGCTGTACTATATCAGGTGGGCCCTGAATTTCCATTATTCTAGAATTTATGCTTTACTATATCAGGTGGGCACTGAATTTCCAATATTCTAGAATTCATGCTGTACTATATCAGGTGGGCCCTGAATTTCCATTATTCTAGAATTTATGCTGTACTATATCAGGTGGGCCCTGAATTTCCATTATTCTAGAATTTATGCTGTTCTACCGGTATATCAGGTGGGCCCTGAATTTCCATTATTCTAGAATTTATGCTTTACTATATCAGGTGGGCCCTGAATTTCCATTATTCTAGAATTTATGCTGTACTATATCAGGTGGGCCCTGAATTTCCATTATTCTAGAATTCATGCTGTACTATATCAGGTGGGCCCTGAATTTCCATTATTCTAGAATTGATGCTGTACTATATCAGGTGGGCCCTGAATTTCCATTATTCTAGAATTTATGCTGTACTATATCAGGTGGGCACTGAATTTCCAATATTCTAGAATTTATGCTGTACTATATCAGGTGGGCCCTGAATTTCCATTATTCTAGAATTTATGCTTTACTATATCAGGTGGGCACTGAATTTCCAATATTCTAGAATTCATGCTGTACTATATCAGGTGGGCCCTGAATTTCCATTATTCTAGAATTTATGCTGTACTATATCAGGTGGGCCCTGAATTTCCATTATTCTAGAATTTATGCTGTTCTACCGGTATATCAGGTGGGCCCTGAATTTCCATTATTCTAGAATTTATGCTTTACTATATCAGGTGGGCCCTGAATTTCCATTATTCTAGAATTTATGCTGTACTATATCAGGTGGGCCCTGAATTTCCATTATTCTAGAATTCATGCTGTACTATATCAGGTGGGCCCTGAATTTCCATTATTCTAGAATTCATGCTGTACTATATCAGGTGGGCCCTGAATTTCCATTATTCTAGAATTGATGCTGTACTATATCAGGTGGGCCCTGAATTTCCATTATTCTAGAATTTATGCTGTACTATATCAGGTGGGCACTGAATTTCCAATATTCTAGAATTTATGCTGTACTATATCAGGTGGGCACTGAATTTCCAATATTCAAAAATTTATGCTGTACTATATCAGGTGGGCACTGAATTTCCAATATTCTAGAATTTATGCTTTACTATATCAGGTGGGCCCTGAATTTCCATTATTCTAGAATTTATGCTGTACTATATCAGGTGGGCCCTGAATTTCCATTATTCTAGAATTTATGCTGTACTATATCAGGTGGGCACTGAATTTCCATTATTCTAGAATTGATGCTGTACTATATCAGGTGGGCCCTGAATTTCCATTATTCTAGAATTTATGCTGTACTATATCAGGTGGGCCCTGAATTTCCATTATTCTAGAATTTATGCTGTACTATATCAGGTGGGCACTGAATTTCCATTATTCTAGAATTTATGCTGTACTATATCAGGTGGGCCCTGAATTTCCATTATTCTAGAATTTATGCTGTACTATATCAGGTGGGCCCTGAATTTCCATTATTCTAGAATTTATGCTGTACTATATCAGGTGGGCCCTGAATTTCCATTATTCTAGAATTTATGCTGTACTATATCAGGTGGGCCCTGAATTTCCATTATTCTAGAATTTATGCTGTACTATATCAGGTGGGCCCTGAATTTCCATTATTCTAGAATTGATGCTGTACTATATCAGGTGGGCCCCGAATTTCCATTATTCTAGAATTTATGCTGTACTATATCAGGTGGGCCCTGAATTTCTATTATTCTAGAATTTATGCTTTACTAGATCAGGTGGGCCCTGAATTTCCATTATTCTAGAATTCATGCTTTACTAGATCAGGTGGGCCCTTTTGCAAGCAGCTTTTACATTCTATTCATATGTCATAGAATTCAACATTCTCTTCTATTGTTTACAGACTGAGCATTGGTTGGAAATTCCAAATTCAAGCAAAGGTTTTTATTTATTTATTTTATTTAAATCCAGCCCTCTTCTATGCAAATCAAGTAAAATCCCAGCATACCACACATTTAACCATAACCCAGCAGGAGCTTGTATGGGGTTGTAAGCAGATGATATGATTATTATGTCTTGTTGGGTAGATAATCGTATTGTCATGCCTATTTTGGAAATTCTTGTGATGAACCCATTAAACATTCATAGGTATCAGGGTGTCACTCTCAGATCACGCTCCCTCCCTGCCACGCTTGTGGTGCACATTACTTAGCTTTGTTCCTCGGCTATTTAAACCTGACTCTGGATTAAACAGAGTTCTACAATGAGCAGAAGGTGGAAGCCAGCAGGTGGGCCTGACCCTCTCATTTAATAGTGATTAGTGAAGATTAAAGTCACCATTCATCTGCTGACAAGAGGACTCCCCACCCCCTCCTCCCCCTCAAAATAGCATGTCGAAGCACATATTGTATGTATAATGACATCCATGGAGAAGGCGCATTAATAGCTTGAACAGAAAACTGAAATTCATTGTATGAACTTGTAAGTGAATGCAAAATTGGCTGGAAAAAAAAATCTAAAGATATCATGATCTTTATTTATATAGCACCAGCATATGGCAAAGCACTTTACAATTCCATACACAGACAAAATCCGACATTATAGAGTAACAAACTTCTCAATAATATAAGAGTAGGATTAATCGGCGCTGGGGACATGCAGACATGCAATCTAATCATTGACAGCAATGCAGTCCGGGCAGAGTTCTGCCAAAGAATGCACATGTTCATTTTAGCGGGTCCGGAATCCTGAATTTCTGCTGCATAAATTACAGAATGTGAACGGTGTAGCAGAATCCCATTGAAAACAATGGCTACAAGAGAAATTCCACAGTGGAATTTTTGGGATGAGAATTCATTCGTGTGGATGGGTCCTAAGAGTCTACAATCGATTAGAAATGAAATGAAGAAAGTGCTTGATTTGTACAATGGTCCAGCCATAGTTTTTAACAGTAGGTTAAAATATTGTACATAAAGATAGATGAGGTATGGCCTGGAGGCCCTTTGGGGTTTGCTAGGGCCCGTAGGGTTATCTTGACTTCATTGAGAGGTACAATTAGTTCTTCTGGACCTAAGCTTTACTCCCTCTGCACAGTAGAGATCACTCCTAGAGTCCTGTTCCCAAACCCCCCCCCCCCCCCCCCACATAACTCCGTATGCAGGGCTGGTGCAAGGATTTTTGCCACCCTAGGCAAAAGCTAATTTGGCTGCCCTTTGGGCCTGCCCATTGGCTCTGCCATTTTGACAGCCCCACCTTACTACTGGGGTGACACATTGTAACAAACCTCCTTATCATGTAATCACCTTACTAGGGTGACACACTGTAACAAACCCACCCCTTATGTAATCTTCTTACTACTGGGGTGATACACTATAAAAAATCTCCTCCTCCTCATGTAATCTCCTTACTTCTGGGGTGACACACTATAATAACCCTCTCCTCATGTAATACCATTACTACTAGGGTGACA